>NW_028327177.1:141097337-141400368 GCF_987537825.1 Furipterus horrens | reverse complement strand
GCTAACTGTGCTATTTCTTCCTTCTGGTTTTGCCCTGCAGAGTGAGCTGTTCCTGGGAAGAGAAAGGGCAGAACCTGGTCGCCTGGCAGTATCCCAGACAAACTCACTATGAAACGTTCCAATCTGTGAGGTCTGGCTGTGAATTCCTATCTGGCACAGGGCGGACTGTGGCCACGCACGGTAGCAACTTAAGAATGATCCCACAGAGCGTATGCAATTCTCACGCACACTCAGTTCAGACTCAGGCTTCCCCTTTCCTTCACAAAGAGGACACAGGTCTAAACCAGCTCCTTACCACCCAGCGTTCTTGACTGAATCCTCAGTTTCTGGGTTCAACACTGCAGTCTGCTTGTTAGAGAGCTTCAGTTGACGGATGTGCTAACACGGAAAGCTGGCTGTCACAGAAATCAGCGTTGTAAGTGCTTCACTGCTGCCTCACGATGCTGATGGACTGTCTGGTTTCTGCTAGAATTATGCCACACCTTAAACCATTCTTAATGATAAAACTGGTATTTCAAAATTTCTATAACTAATTTTTCCCTAAATCAAAATGTAACTTTTCACTACATGCTCCTTTGTACTTTGTGAATATCAAACCATGTGACTCTACTATCTAATCAAAATAATGGTTTCAAGAACTAGCCCTCCCCCAAAGTCTAGATTTTAACTCACCAAGAGCCACTAAAGAAAAAAGAGAAAAGGTTCAACAAGGAGGTAACGAGACATGTCCTTTGTTAGGCAACAAAGGGAAATGAGTGTCTGCATGATTTAGAAGTCAGTAACCATTACCACCCAAGTTCAGATCATCGAATCAGATCTGGCTGCAAATATGGCCCTGAGCCGTAACCACCAGAGCTCGATCAACACCAAGGAACACTTCCATAAGCTCCTCAGGCGTGAGTTATGAATGTCACCAAGACAAATATGACCAGGCAAGTGAGCGGCTTGGGGAGAAGAGCCCTGCATGTCATTCAGCGGGTGTACAGGTACACACACTCAGGGCCCTCTCCCCGGCTGCCCCATCCCTTCCTCCTCCATCCCACCCGCATAAACAGAGATCTCCGTTGCACCGCGCGCCTCCCACGCGCCAGCCACCACAGGATGAGGGCGCCACAGCCAGTGACGCATGGGTGCCGGAGCCGTGAAACCCGAGTCTGAACACACCCTGCCGTCTCACCCAGGGTGCAAAGATACAGGGACAAAGGACGACGTGAAACTTGGCGACGAGACCGCAGGGAAGCAATCAGCGCGATCTAGAAGGCGCAGAACTACCGGACAAGGAAACCCTGTTCTTCTCAGGCTGCAAGGAGGCAAGAACATGACAAAGAGGCAGGGAAAGCATACGAGTAAACACTAAAGAGATTTAAAGGCAAATCAGCTCCATGTGGGCCTTGTAGGAATTTTAATAACAGTAGAAGTAATTTGTAAAAGATAATGAGGGGTTATCTGGATGTTTTATAAGAAATTATTGAGTTAAAAGACTTAGGTGTCATAACGAACACTAATGAGCTCTAACTGACCGGTGGTGGCCGGCCGTACACTGAGTCAGGGGAAGACGACATCAGGGTAAGTGGCATTACTAGAAGGAAAAAGGAGTGTCTCATAATGACCAAAGGGTCAATATACAAAGAGGGAATGGCAATACCTAATCGGTATGCATACGACACCTTAGCTTTAAAATACACTAAAACTGACAAAAGTATAAGGAGAAATACAAAAGTCTACAACCACAGTGAGAAACAAACTTACCTCTTTCAATAACTAATCAGAGCCAACAGACAAAACAAACAAACAGGAAGGCTATATTAAGAACCAAATGAAATAATTAACAAACCTGAACTAACATAGTTAGAATATGCAACGTTATATTTGGGGAACATCTGGGGCTTTTCACAAATTAGTACTAAAAAAATTTTAAAAAGGCATAAAAACTGGACTTCCGGTCAAGATGGTGGCATAGGCAGACCTGGCTCACTTCTGCACAACCACATCAAAATTACAACTCTAATACAGAACCACCATCACTCAGAGCTGTCAGAAATTGAGTTGAATAGAAGTCTGAGAGCTGCAGAAGTCAACCGCATCCATCCAGACTGGTAGGAGAGGCGCAGATGCGGAGCCAGGCTGGTCCCTCACCCACGTGTGGTGGGTAAATATTCGGGAGGGACATCTCGGGAGTGAGGAGTCCCAGCCCCACACCAGGTCCCCAAGCCCAGGGTTCCAGGGCCAGGAAGATAAGTCCCCACACCTTCTGGCTGCAAAAACCAGCAGGGATTGAGTTGGTGGAAGAAATTGCTGGAACCCCAAGCGTTCCTCTTAAGAACCCACACACGGACTCACCTGCTCAGACTCACTCCCTCTGAACTCCAGCACTGGGGTAGCAGCTTGAAAGGCCCCAGAGGTGCACAGGGAGGAACTGAAGTGTCTGGCATCAAGGCGAGCAGAGGCCATTGTCCCTTTTATGAACCCTCCCCCCACAAAGCTGGCAAACGGGTGCCATATCTGAGACTCCATCAACCTGGCTAACACTCTTTGACCCACCCTGGAGATCCCCAGAGACTCTGCCCCACCCAACTTACGGGCCCACCCAAGTTGCTTCTCCATATGAATGGCTGGTCTTGGCTCCTGCTTCACAACTTCCTAAATCCTCTCAAACAAGCAACAGCCGGCCTCAGTGAGCCCCAGGCCCGGCACTAGCAGCAGCCAGCCTAGATTCACAGCTTGACTTCGCCTGGGAATCTTGAAGCCCAGCACAGGTAGCAGCCATCTCAGATGGCTTTATAGCTCAGGCAGGGTGCCCCAGGCAGAGCACAGGTGGGGGCTGACCTTGGCCTGCATCACCCAGGAAACCCCAGGGTCAGCACACCCAGTGGACAGCTACAGACCACATCGGAGCACCAGCACCCTGCCCCTGCACAGCTGGTCCTCCATGGAGGGCGGAGGGTGGTGGTCAGTGGTCACGGCCAGTCCTTGCAGCTGACTGGCCTGGGTAAATCCCTCCTATTGATCTGCTAATAGCAACCAAGGCTCAGCTACAAGAGGAGGGTATACCCGGCCCACACAAAGGGTGCACCTCGTGTACCCAACTTGAATGACAGGGGAGGCTGTGTCACTGGACCCTACAGGACAACTGCTACATGAGGCCACTCTACCAAGACAGTGAGTCATAACAGCTCTACCTAATACACAGAAACAAACACAGGGAGGCTGCCAAGATGAGGAGACAAAGAAACACTGCCCAAATGAAAGAACAGATCAAAACTCCAGAAGAAGAGCTAAACGAAATGGAGATAAATGATCTGTAAGATACAGAGTTCAAAACACTGGTTATAAGGACACCCAAGGAACCTAGTGAGGACCTCGGCAGCATAAAAAGATCCAGTCAGAAACTAAGGATACACTAATTGAAATAAAGAACAATTTACAGAGAAACAAAAGGAGAGTGGATGAAGCCGAGAATAAACATAACAAAGCAAAAAACAACCAATCAGAACAACAAGAAGAAAAAATGATCTAAGGAGCCTCTTCCGCGCACTCTCTCTGGAGGCAGAAGCAACGCGGAGGAGTCGGGTCTTTCCGAGAGAGTAGCTACCACCACCACCACAAGCCTCCTCAACAAGCCCAAGAGTGAGGTGACCCCGGAGGAGCTGCCGAAGCGGGAGGAGGAGGAGTTTAACACAGGCCCACTCTGTGCTCACGCAGTCGGGGAAGAACGACACCCAGGTGCTCATCAACTGTCCCAGCAACGAGAAGCTCCTGGGCCGTGTGAAGGCTTTTGACAGGCAGGCACTGCAACATGGCGCTAGAAAATGTGAAGGAGATGTGGACTGAGGACCCTCAGAGTGGCCAAGGCAAACAGATGTCCAAGCCAGTCAACAGGAACCACTCCATCTCCAAGATGCTCCTGTGCAGGGATCCGGTCATCGTGGTCCTGCGGAACCTGCCCATCGCTGACAAGTAGGGGCTTCCTCCCTGCCGTCAGGAGTCGCTCCCCAGTCCTGCAAAGACTTGACCTTTGACATGAGAACAATAGAATCCTGTGTTTTTTCTAGTAAAAAAAAAAGAAGGAAAAAAAAAAAGGATCTAAGAAAATGAGGACAGTGTAAGAAGCTTCTGGGACAACTTCAGGAAATCCAACATTTGCCTCATAGGGGTGCCAGAAGGAGAAGAGAAAGAGCAAAAAATTAGAAATCTGTTTGAAAAAATAATGAAAGAAAACTTCCCTAATTTGGTGAAGGAAATAGATGTGCAAGTCCAGGAAGCACAAAGAGTCCCAAACATGATGGATGCAAAGAGGCCCACTGCAAGACACATCTTAATTAAAATGTTAAAGGTTAAAGATAAAGAGAGGATCTTAACAGCAGCAAGAGAAAAGCAGAGAGTTACCTACAGGGGAATTCCCATAAGGCTGTCGGCTGATTTCTGAAAAGAAACTTTGCAGGCAAGAAGGGACTGGCAAGACATATTCAAAGTCATGAAAAGCAGGGACCTACAGCCAAGACTGCTCTACCCAGCAAAGCTATCATTTAGAGTGGAAGGGCAGATAAAGTGCTTCCCAGACAAGAAAAAACTAAAGGAGTTCATCATCACCAAGCCATTAGTCTATGAAATGTTAAATTTATTTAAGAAAAAGAAGATCAAAACTATGAACAATAAAATGGCAAAAAATACAAATCTATCAACAATTGAATATAAAAAGCAAACTAAGCAAACAGAAGAACAGAGACAGAATCATGGATACAAAGAGCATTTTGATGGCTGCCAGATGGGAGGGGGTGTGGGGGATGGGCGAAGAGGTGAGGGGACTAAGTACAAACAGGTAGTTACAGAACAGCCATGGGGATGTAAAGTACAATATGTAGGAAATAGAGCAGCCAAAGAACTTACACGCATGACCCATGGACATGAACAATGGTGGGGGGTTTGCCTGAGGGACTGGGGGTGCTGGGTGGAGGGGGGCATAAGGGGAAAAATCAGAACATAATCAATAAAATATAATTTTTTTGAAAAGCATAAAACCAAGGCCTTACAAGCTAAGGTGTTCAATTGGTCATTGCACTGTCTGCTAAAATTAGAATGAACACTCTCCAGGGGAAGATAAGAAAATACACAGTCTCTATAATGCATTATGCACAAAGACCATTATTTAATCAAAAATCTCCAGATATGCAAAGAAAGAAAAAAATGTGATCCACAGTCAAGGAATATTCAATCAAGAGAACTCTAGATGGCCTAGATGTTAGTCTGTCAGCTAAGCCCTTCCTAGATAGCTTACCCACAGGAACCATGAGAAATAACAAAGTAAATGTTATGGTTTTAAATCAGTAAGTTTGGGGGAGACTTATGACACAAAATAGTAACTGAAACAGAAACTTGGTACCTGGGGTGTTGGCACAGTAAAAAATAAATAAATAAATAAATAAACAAATAAATAAAGAAATAAAGCATGGCATTGTGTTTGGGATCAAATGGTGAGTGGCAGCTGCAAGGGCCACGAGGAGACTGGCAGAACTCCAGCAGCAACCCACACCCAGCCGTCAGCGCACATTAAGAAAAGAAATCCCCGCTGCCCGGAGAGCAGAAAATACAGCAAGAGACCAGTCCTAGCTGCAAGCAGCTGCCGCTGATCTAAGGGCGACGCGCAACCCAAGGCGTCTGGTGACTGTGGCACCTTGTGGCCTTCGGCCAGCTCCTGTGGGGAGAGCCCTTCCTTGCAGACTCTGCCCATGGGCGGGCTCTCTGTCCTCAAGAGCCCCCTCTCAATCTCACCTCCAAGGCTCTCTTATCTCTCTAGTAGGTATCTGTCAAAGGCATGGTCTGGGGGTCTGAATGGGAAAACAGAGGTAATGGAATGTTTTCTCTTTCCCAAAGCATAAGGAATCCAAACAGGGGGAAATGAAAATAGAACTAAAAACTCCAGCAAATTATTCCTGGAACCCTCAGAATCTCTGACGGGCCAGTGCTCTGCCCCTGCCATTCAGCACCACGGGGAAGAGAGTGGTTCCGGACGCTGCAGCAGCTTGACATTATACAGCCAGAGAGGCGCCCGGCCTGGGGTGGGGTCGAGGGCCGCATCCGTCCGTGCTGGGCCTCCTGCTCTCCTTGGGGCCTCCGATGGGCAGCCTCTCTCAGAAAGGCTAGAAGGCACCCCCTGGCGTTTCCAGTGGGCTGGGACTGAGAGCTGGAGGGGCACAGGACTTCTCAGCCCCCAAGCGGAGGTTCCAAAAGAAGGATGAAGAGAATAAGCCTTTTCGCAGCCTTGGGGGGTGACGGTCCTGCCTCCCAGAGCTCAGGCAGGTGAAGCCCCCACTGCTGTTCGCGTGGCCCCCACTCGCCCCCCTGGAAATCCATGCTAAATGGCGGCAGAGGCAAGACTCACACAAAGTTTTCATAATATGCAGACCCCACTAGGGTGCCCGCAATAAGCAAAAGGAAACCCGGCGGGCAGAGAGAAACACAAACAGCTCATTCTACTTGTATCTGAGCGGGGACCGGGGTGCACACGCTAGGGTCGTGATCCTCTAATTTGTAACCTGCATCATTAACCTGAGAGTAGAAGACAGTAAAACTGGTCAAAACATGCTCGTACGTTCGGGGGAGCGGGGAGACCTACAAGACTTGGCTTACTTTTCCATCTTCTTGATGAACGTCGTGCAGCACCGACACCACAAACCACACAAAGCACAAAGCCACAGAAGTCCCCCCCAAGGATTCAGTCGCTGAGAAAGGGCTGTAGACACAGACGGGGTTTGGGAGCACAGCCTCAGCCTCAGCGGCAGATGTCACCCTGGGAGGGGAGGGGACACGCAGCACAGACTTTCTTCCCCCGGAGCATTTACACATCGCTGAGACATTTACACGCCCCTTCAGACCCTGAGTGATGCCAGGGATGCTGGCCTGAGAGCGGAGATCAGGATGAATTGAGGAGCAGGTACCGTGGGGGCAGGGCTCAATGACCGGTCCCCACACCTCAGCCTAAAGGGAGCATCATTCCACCTGCCAACTCTAATTGAACAATAACTTTTAAAAAGAGAACATCATCTAAAGTCACATCTTGGCAAAACAATAAACTATTCTGTGCCGCAGACCTTCTGAGCTGCCTCATTAGCTGACCTTAAATGTCGGCTCTGAGCGCAAAACGCTGGCCGGTAAACTCTGGTCAGAGAAGGACAGGTAAAGCCCTCTCTGCGTGGCCACAGGAAAGCTAAAGAGCAAGCCTTCTCCTTGGGGCCAGAGAAAACTTAAGGGGATGAGTATCTCCCTGGGAGCTGTGCCTCCTGATGGGTGAGGACGAAGGAACAGCGGAAAGGAAAGCGGTGAGGACGGAGGCAACGTGGATGTAAACGGGCCCTGGAATAAACCTGCCACCTCACAGGGCGACCTGGCCATGAACCCCTAACTGGGCAGGCCATGCCCCGGCCGACGAGAGGCCCGTTGCTGCCCTGAGCAACCCCTATGTGTCCCCTGTTCCGGTGCGTGCAGGGTAACACGCCTCTGTAACCATCTGGGTTCCAGTCCAGAGATTTCTCGGCCTTGCTTTCTCCCCGCTCCACGTTCCGCCTTGATCCCAAATGTATCACACAAAGGGGGCTGCAGAGCTCTCGTTTCCTGAAGCATCTGAGACCTTGCTTCCAGGCATGTGGTCGGTCTGGCTCAAACAAACTCCGAGCAAACCCTCACAAACCTTCTCTGCAGACTGCGTGTTTCTAACACCGACAGGACTGAGGGCGCTGGAGCAGGGAGACTGAGGCAGAGAGCAGCTCCCAGCCACCCAGCAGGTCCTGTCCCCCTAACCGAGGACACTTACGAGAAACGGCTTAGGCTGGGCCAGCCTGCTCCTCGGTCAGAGCACATCTCCGAACCAACCGCTGATGCATAAATAGTGGGGCGGCGAAAACACCAGCAGCAACAAAAGAGGAAATGTTTACACCTCTCCCCGGCCAGAGCTACAGCTGAACCCCAGTCAGCGCCATCTGGGCCACCACAGCCAAGGACGGACTAAGGGAAGGGAGTAACGGCACCTCGGCGCAGCACCGTACAGCTGATGAACAGTTTACTGAGATCCTCCCCAAAGAGCCTGCCTCAACTCCCAGCCTTTAAACCCATCAAGACCAAGGACCCAGTGTGCGCTCTCCCTCCCAGGAGCACACCTGCCCACGAGACGGGCAACCAGGGGAGCAATGGGCAGCCACAGCGCACGTGGGCTGACCCCCTGAACCTGTCCCCAAGGCCCCCCCTTCTGTGACCCTCCAGCGAGCTGACAGCGGCCCCGCCTGGGCTCTCTCCTGTTGCTTCTTCCTTGTTTCACTCTCCCCAGCTTTAACAAACGTCATGAAACCTTTCCTGCATGAGGTCAAAGTCCACACGCCACCGGCCGGAGGCAGAGCCACCCCCAGTAACAGGGCTCTGGTCTCGGCTGGAGGGGTGGTCAGCGGCGGCTCTCCCAGGCTGATGCACTTCAGTGTCACATTCCCTGGACCCTGCTGTGCTCTACTGTGCTGGTCACCATCAGCGGAAAGACCTCACTCCCCCTTGCCTTCTCCCTCCTCTCAGGTTCAATCACAAAATCTGTGGCTAAAGGAGGGACCCGAACATCCCATCCTACTTCTCTCCAGACCACTGTGTCACCTGGTCTGGATTCCTGTGCCAGCCGCCACCCCCAGAACCCCCGCCTCCTTAACGCTCCCCCTCCAATGCACACGGCAGGAAGAGAGCGCGGACTGATCATGTCACAGTCTCCACCCACCCAGGAGCTTTTAAAACACTTTAAAACTGTCCCTTCTGCCCTTAGGATAAAATCTAAACTGCTTAACGCCTTTTCTGACTGCTCACCTCCAGCCTTCTCTGCCCACGAGTCCCCCCCACCCCCCGCCGCCCCCGCCCCCGCCCCCTCCACCCCACCCCACGCCCTCCGCCCCACCTCTCCAGCCTCAAAAGCAAAGCGCTCTCAGGGGTCTCTGGGCCTCGGTGGGGCTGTGTCCCTCTTCTCCCATCTCTTCATCTAACGGTTGAGGCGCCAGGCTCTGATGACTTAATTCTCACTCACACCCTCTCTCAGGTCTCTGCCGAGAGGCCAGCCCCCAGAACGCCTCTGCCAGGCGCTTTCCCTTGCATTCCGGAGTGCGCCCCCGCCAGGAAGGCCCCACTGCCCTCCGCACGGCTGTGAGGAGCTAGCCCGCTGCTGCTGCGCTCTCTCTCCGTGTGCTTTTGGGGAGCCCCCTTCAAGCCTGGCACACTGGCTTCTGTATTCTGAATTGGACCAAAGACCACCTGAAGGCTTCAGAAGATGGTCCAGGAAAAGTTAAAGACCCCCCTTCAGGAGGGCCGCTGGGGAGCTCTGCAGTCAGGGCAGGTGCAGCAATGGGGGAGCAGCTGCGGCAGCAGCGCCAGTCCGCGGGGAGCCCCGCAGGCCCGGGCCCCGCTCCAGCCCCAGCCGCGCCCAGGCCCCCAAGGCTGCTCTCGGCACCAGCTCAGCTCCCGGAAGCACCGAGGTCCAGGCCCCCAGCGCTGCTTGTCATCCTTCAGACAGTTACTGTTTTACAGACGTTAACTCGTTCAGGCCTCCAAGCAGCCCCGTCAGGCTGATGACACTATAATTATCCCCATTTTACAGACGCGGAAAGTTGCCTCCCAAAGCCACGAGCGGTAGATGGGATGCGAACCCTGCCAACCAGGCGGCTGGTCCCGTCCCAGAGTCCATGCTCCCAGCCACCACACTGCAGTCAGTCCTCCTCTTCCCCTGTTTCCCAGGTCGCGTGGGGGGAGAAAAGAGTTCAGAGACCAAGTCCTCTGCCTTGGTTTACAGCAAAGGCTCCAGCAGAAATTAATGCAGAACGCTGATCAATTCGAAAACCATATTGGGGGAAGAGGGGATGAAAGTTGACCCCTTGCTCACACCACACAGACATCAATTCCAGCCCCAGCCGGGTGGCTCAGCTGGTTAGAGCATCGTCCCGGTACGCCAAGGTTGTGGGTTTCATCTCCGGTCAGGGAACATGCAAGAAGCAACCAACGATGCGTAGTAAGTGGGACAACAGACTGGCATCTCCCTCCCTCTCTCTCCCACCCCACCCCTTCCTATTTTTCTCTAAAATCAATTTTAAAAAATCAGTTCCAGATGGATCATGGACCTAAG
Source organism: Furipterus horrens (assembly GCF_987537825.1). Classification (NCBI taxonomy): domain Eukaryota; kingdom Metazoa; phylum Chordata; class Mammalia; order Chiroptera; family Furipteridae; genus Furipterus; species Furipterus horrens. The sequence continues at coordinate 141,390,233 of NW_028327177.1, read as the reverse complement.
TGAAGATAAAACATTAAAGTTTCTAGAAGATAATAGAATAGCTTCATAACCTTGGAACATAAAACCGCAAAAAAAGAGAAAAATCCCACAATTAAGAGGGTGAAAAGTCAAACAATATAGAAGGGAAAGACATATGCGTGTCTAACAGAAGACTCATTCAAATATAAAGAATCACCATAAATCAATAATAAATGGGTGAAAGAACTTAAAAAAGTAAAAAAGTGTACCCAGGCACTTCACGAAAGTGCCAATGGTCATCAAAGCATATGGGAAAGGGCTCAGCATCGTACGTAACCAGGGAAACGCAAGGTAAACCCAGCTGGAGGCTCCCACTCCACGGGTCATTGGAAAGGAGTGTTAAAGCTTCTGCAAAGTCACCTGAATAACTGATCAACATACGACATGTTTTCTGATGCAGTCACAGAACAATCATCTGTCCCCAGCAGCTTTCGGTCCCCTGTGCCTCTAAGCCTGACACACAGAAAGGAAGGACAGAAACCAGTATCGACACTGGCACGACTTGGTTTCTAACAAGGCCATCCTGGAAAGTCAGTCCAAGACTCACAGTGAGAGCCTGAAACAGCACCTGCCGGAGCCCAAGCAAATGAAGCCCCGGTTCCAGGCCCTTGTCAAACCACCGCCCCTGGCCCTTCACCCTTGGCCCCCACCCACCTCAGCCTAGACTGCTCTGCGCCCCGCTCTCCCTGCTCCAGCTGCCATGGCCTCTACCTCTCTGGTTCTTAAACAAGCAAATCTGTTCCCACCCCAGGACCTTTGCCCTGGCCCTCTGCCTAGAACATTTCACTCCTGATTCTTTATATTGCAAATGAAGACAAGCAGAGTGGGTGAGAGGAAAAGCAAAAAGCAAACTTCCTGTAGGAGAGTCAGAGACCCAGGGCTTGAGAAAGAGACCAGCTTCCTTACTCAGCGGTCCAAGGTGGAGGGGGTCAACCTGAGGGCAAAGGCGACATCAAGGAGGCTTGCTGTCAACAAGACGGCCGGGAAGCAGGCTACAGAAGGGACTGAGCATGCCACGCGTCTACCTGCAGTTCCAGGATCCTAGTCTCCTGATATGCCAGAGGACATCGACAAGAAAAAAATGAAGAAGAGAAGGCCTGTATGTTCTAGAAAGACGTGCCCATCCAGCCCGTCTGTGTCTGGATCCGGTCTAACTCGCTGAAACCAGGGCTTCTCAGGCTTTCTCACCGAGGATTCCTGAACACCCAGCAAGAGACTGGGCCTGAAGCTGAGCCGGAAAAGCCATCACAGAAGGACAGCCATTCCAGAGGCACCAGGTTTTGAGCCTGTGCCTCTAATACAGACCCCAAGGGGGGGGGGTGGAGCCTAAAATGAGCTAAGCACTTTCTTAAGAGGTTTGAAAGTAATACAGAATAAACCCTAAAGAAGCAGGAAGAGGAAGACTGTAAAGCAGACACCACAAAGAAAACAAACGAAATAGAGGGGATCACCGAAGCCAAAGGACAGTTCTTTGAAAAAGTTAGTAAGACTGTTCAGGTGTTTCTGTAAACCGCAACGCAGCAAAATAAGTGAGCTACTATTACCCATGAGAGGAAGCCTCAAATAAAAGGCCTTGAAGGAACAGTTTCCTTTTGCTCGGCGCTGCTGACGTGTGGGGGGGATAACCATGTGTAGGAGGGGCTTTCCATGCAGTGCAGGGTGCTGAGCAGCATCCCTGGTCTCTAGCCCAGGTTCCAGGAGCATCGTTCCCCGACCCCCTAGGAGGCATGACAACCACAAATGTCTTCCCCAGGATGCCAGATCATCCCAGGTGAAGAACCACTGCTCCGAGAGAGAACAAAAGGGCCACATCACGCCACGCCAACTAAGACTGAAATATTAACAGCTGTTCCCAATTTAAGAGTAGCTGGCTGGTTTGTTGGTGTCTCTCCTGTTGCTTCTTCTGTCCTAGGCCCTTCCCGTTTCACTGTCCCCAGCTTCAGTAAATGTACTCTAAAAAAAAAAAAAAAAAGGGAAGAGAAGGAAGGAAGGAGGGAGGAAGAGCTGCTGGCTGCTCTGCCTATTAGAGCCGGGGTAGAAGTAATAGAAAGATCACTTCTATATTTTTGCGGGGGGAGCGGGGCGCAGTGCATAGCTCTAACACTACAGTGAAACATAAAAATAGTCCTTGGATTGAACTCCAAGAAGTTAAATACCCTCGCAGAGCAAAGGAAGGAGAGAGTACCTATGGAACAATTTTTATCACTCAGCACTTCATAAGCAAGGGAAAGAAATCATTTGAAATTTTCAAAAAATTACTTCCCTTGAGAAGTGTATAAATATTGTTTATAAAACATTCCAATCACACAGCTGCACTACTCTGAGATAAATCACAATTAAATCCTCACCACTTCTAAATAAATAATAGTAAAGTCCCCAGAAGCATATAATTTCTGAAAAATTAAGAATCTGACAAAGAAAAAAGGACTCCAAGAAACCAAGAGGGAAGAAAACTGTCCAGAAAAAAGTCCAACCATCATTACATAATGAGGACCATTTGCGCGACATGTAACCTGGAAGCCGAGGCGAGGGGACTGGAATGCACACGCGTGAGCAATGACGACTTCACTGCACCCGTCAGTGGGGGCGGCAAATGCCACTGAGTGAGCGTGTGTCCTGTGTGGCCGTCACATTCACAATGGCTGAGTGAGCAGAGCAACGAACCTACGTCAGACTTTGCGTGAAGCTTGACCATCCCTCTGCGGAAACTACCCGGATGACTCAGAGGCCGCGCTGTGGGCACCTGGGGACTGGCAGCTTCGTCACGACAATGTGCCCACTCATGCATCTCGTCTCGTGCAGTTTTTTGGTGAAACATCCGATCACCCGGTTGACCCAGCCCCGCCACAGCCCAGATTTGGTGCCCTGCGACGTCTGGCTTTTCCCAAAACTGAAATCCCCTTTGAAAGGGACGACATTTCAGACCGTCAGTGAGATTCAGGAAAATATGACGGGGCAGCTGATGGCGGCTGGGAGAGCTGTGTGAGGTCCCCAGGTGCCTGCTTTGAGGGGGACTGAGGCGTCACTGTCCTGTGTACGGTGTTTCTTGTATCTTGTATCTTCTTCAGTAAATGTCTCTAGTTTTCATGGCACGTGGCTGGGCACCTTCCGGACAGGATATATCCCTTATACTCACCAGCAGCACCCAAAATCCAATCTAAACCTGACAAGAGTTCTAGGGGCATCTGAAACTACAATTCTGAGAACTCAAATGATAACAAGCAAAAAGGGACAAAAAGGGACGCAGGCACCTAGGGACCCTGACGCCACCCAAGGGACTACGGGAGCCGAGCAAGGCGGCGCTGGCGCCACGACCTCCCCTTCCTTCTGCTCGCTCTACTTCATAGGAAGGAAGCACAGAAGCAGCTGGGGCAGCTCCCGCCGAACGAGCCCGCAGTGAACAGCTAAGGATTCCGCCAGGGAAAACGTGAAATGGTCATTTCTCTGCCAGAGAGGAAGTGGAAATGGGGAGAGACCCCTAGAGAGTCTAAACGAGGGAAAACTGGCCCCTGAACCAAACAGCGGCTGCTGGGAGAAAGGGGACCGAACACAGCAACGCGGAGAAGAATCTGGAGAACAGCAGGCGCGCCTTTCCCGGGGCTCCTTCAGGCCCGGGCAGTGCCCATCTAATGCAGGGCGCCACTCCCCCAGCGGTCTGTCAGGAGGAGCCAAACCGCACCCCTCCATCAATAGGAAGCTTACACACAACTGAACCCCAAGCCATGACAGGTGAGAACTGAGAGGCCCCGGGCCCGGCCAGATGGCCTCACATTAGGCTGAAGATGAGGAGAAAAAGTCGAACGCTCCTTCAACAAGCTGGGCGAAGGAAGGGGATGAGCCGGGCAAACCGAAGCGCAGAGGGGGCCCCCCAGCGATGGAGGCCCAGTTCTCCTCCAGCAGGAGCGATTCACGGTCCCTGGAAGTGACCGCGGGAGCTGGGAACCTATCTGAGAATCCCTCCCAGGTAATCCCGTGTCCACACAGGGAGAGCTGTGAGTGTGATCTCAGGGATCGCACACACCAGTCAGTGACCCCCATGCCTGCCTGTGACCCCCTCATGGGGCCGTGACCCCGGACCACAGACGCGTGGTGACAGCGGCCTGCCACTGACCCCTCCGGGACTTGGGCGAGGACGCCCCACTCTCAGATCTCGGGGCCCGAGTCTGCACGCTTGCCAAAGAGCTAAGTAACTGCTGAAGGCCCTTCCATTGCCAAAGCAAGGCTCACACAGAGCAGGGGCATACGAGGTCGTCGGCCTGGGTTTCCGGCCTGTCTCCTCGCCACGGACGACCTAAGGAACCCGACCGGAAACACTGTGCTCAGCCAGCACAAGTTCCATTAGAAGAGAGAAGGCGACCTCGGTCACTCGCTGGAGCCACTCACCGTCCAGCAGGTCTTCCTCATCCCCCCTGCTGTGCTCCTCCACTGCCACCTCCTCCTCCTCCTCCTCCTCTTCCGCATCCTCCAGCTCCACGTCCGGGTCCAGGTCTGGATCGCTCCCTGAGGCGGACTCGTCTGACATGGCTCCCAGAGGTCCTCAGCGGGCATTACCGACTCATGGTCCACTGCGGGGGTCCTGGGGCGAGGACAAGAGGCATCAGAGTCACCAAGGGCCTCACTTAAGAGCATGAATCTTTCAAAGAGAAAATGCCACGGATGAACTCCCTGGAGCTCTTCTAAGGAGGGCACGCTGATCATACCCACATTTCAACCTTCCCCACGAGGGCCCTGGCCCTGAGCTACGTTTTGGTGACCCTCTGCCCACCTCAGGCTTCCCATTTGTGCATTCCTTCGTGCGGAAACCGCTCCCCGAGCACCGACTCTATCTTGCTGTGCCTATGCGCTCACACACACACACACACACACACACACACACACACACGGCATTATATGCACGGGCGCCGTGCGCGCTGGGGAGTGCTGGAGGATGGTGTGTGCCAGAAGGAGCTGCTGTTTTACATGCGGGGGGGGGGGGGGGGCAGAGAAGTTACCACGGGACAGAGGCCAGAAGGAGAGTGTGCCAAGCACAGTGGGCAGCAAGGGCAGAACCCTGGAGTGGAAGTAACTGGGAGTAACTGGGAGTGCTCAGGAAACAGGGAGTGGTCCTGCCTTGGAGCTCACAGAAGGCAGTCCACCCTCCAATCGCCTGAACAAAGCCCTCGCTTCCAGCGGGCACCTGGCTACTGGCCACACTGTCGCCCCCCCTGGCTCTGAATGGACCCATCTTTGCTCTCAGGCTCTGTTCTTCTTCTCGGCCCAGTTCCAGCTCCATTTCTTCCAAAGAGCCTTTGCCAGCTGCCCTGTACTTCTGGAATCACACTCCCTCTTCTGACCTCCATTAGCCACGCTGACCATGCTGACCCTCACTGAAGGCTTCATACGGGCTACCTGGCAAAGTGGTTTGCGTGTCTTACCTCTGGGCCCAACTGCAAACCCGAGGGCACGGGTTTAGCTGGAGCTAGAAGCGTGTCCTATTCAGATCATTCATTTGTTCGTTCACATCCCTCACTCATCTGCACAACTACCATCTGTCTGTCTCTCTCTCCACTTTACTATTAGCTGTAAAGGTCACTTCTTCTCGAGGGGAAAAAAGAAATAGGTAAAGAGAAAGCTAGGTGGCCTTGGCCAGGTGGCTCCGTCGATGAGAGCGTTGTCCCCATATGCCAGGGTTGCGGGTTCAATCCCCAGTCAGGACTCAAACAGGAATCAACCAATAAATGCATAAATAAGCAGAGCGACGAAATCGATGTTTCTCTTTCTCTCTCTCTCTCTCTCAAATCAATCAATCAATAAAAAAGTTTTTAAAGCTAGGTGGATTGCTCTGTCATAAAGCAAATATAGTGAAAATGTTAACATAAAGATTCACTGACCAGTTCTTTTAATTTTTCTGTATATTTCAAATTTTTCATAATAAAATGTGGGGGAGAAGCACAAAGACGTAATCTTTACAAGGCAAACTGCTGCAGAAAACCACGTGAACAACCAGGTCACCCTAATGTTCCTCCAATTGCCCAAAATAAAGCGAAACATAAGTCTCCAATTATTCAACACAAAGTACTATTTCAGAACTGAAATCTCTTACTAAGGTGCAGACGCAATTTGAAACAGCACTTCTATAATATGTTCTCCTGAACAGAAAGAGAAACAAAATGAAGCAAGCTGGCTCCTCTGAGTTCTGGAAAACTAGAACTTAAGTTTAAGACGGCTCAGTTTAAAGACACAGGAATTATGAGTGTGTATGTCCATGATGGATCATATACTTAGCTTCTCAAAACAACTACAGCAAATAACAGCTGCAAAGTGATTTAGTAATAAAATTAAACCTGAACATTAATATCACACTTCCAGAAACACCTACAAAGGGCACTAAGATACCGGGGAAAAGGCGCTCCACAAATACAAATTACTGTAACTGACACAGCAGGTTTCAAGTCTCTGAAGGGATGACTACCTTATGTTCTCAGTTCATCAGGTTTTAGAAAGGAAGTAGTCAATCAGTGACGGTAAGTCATCAGTAACTACGACTCCGGCTTGGAAGTCCGTGTTTGTAAATCAGCACACCCCGCTCATCCTAGGCTGCGCTGGGATGAGCGTTTTGCTTACAGTGTGCTGAGCTGATGATGGAGTCGCTTTTAGAGAACAGGTTTTAATTAGGAAGTACCATTAGGTACTCTGAGTGCCTGTCATTTCGGAGAAGAAACTGTGTGGCGGTGGAAGAATGTCAGTCACACTGAGGTGAGCAGTAACAAGGAAAAGCCTCCTTCCTGTAAATGACCCCCAGCCAACAAACGCCTTCAAAGCCTCAGCCCCAGTCTCCTGCTAGAAGCAAGCATCAATTAAATATCTAACAACCATCCATGCTACTAGCACAGGAGAGACATTGGTCCCTTGCCTTACTCAAAATGTTGTAACAACAGAGGACACTTTAAAATCGTACCCAGGCTATCAGATGCCCATAACAGAGAACAAACTGGAAAGTGATGAATTTTTTAAGTCCCACCAAATTAGGTTTTGCTCTCTCCTTCCCTTCCATGAGCCACGAAATGTCTTTACAGAGATGAAAGAATGAATGTTCCTTCTCAGCTGTTTAGAACCATACAAACTACTTAAGAAGTAAGTTCTGCTGTTACTGATCTCCTTAAAAAAGCAAGGAGGAGAAAATGGCAGGGGGGAGATGACTTTGGGGGCAGCAGCACTGTCTATTACATTCTGCCTCTAAGGGGTTCCAAACCCCCTCCATCCCCCCCCACACACAGACACCTCCACGTGGGCACAGCCTTTCAGAACACAGGGAAGGCAGCCTGATTCAAGAAACAGAAAAAGAAACTGAAGAAGACATAGATAAGTGGAAGCACATACGGTGTTCATGGATAGGAAGAATTAACATCATTAAAATGTCTATACTACCCAAAGCAACCTACAGATTCAAAGAGGCTCCTATCAAGATACCAATGGCATATATCACAGAACTTGAACAAATATTCCAAAAATTTATATGGAACCAAAAAAGACCCTGAATAGCCACAGCCATCTTGAGAAAGAAGAACAAAGTTGGAGGAATCACTCTACTGGATATCAAACTGTACTCCAAGGCCATAATAATCAAAACAGCCTGGTACTGGCAAAAGAACAGGCATACAGATCAATGGAACAGAACAGAGAGCCCAGAAATAAACCCACATCTTTATAGTCAATTAACATTTGACAAAGGAGGCAAAAACATACAATGGGTTAAAAATAGTCTATTCAAAAAGTGGTATGGGGAAAATTGGACAGATACATGCAAAAACAGAAAAAGAAAAAAGAAAAAGAAACCAAACCACCTCCTTACACCTCACACAAGAATAAATTCAAAATGGATTAGAAATGGATTAGAGACTTAAATGTGAAGATTCAAAACTATAAAAGTCCTAAAAGAAAACATAGGCAGTAAAATCTCAGACATTTCTCATAGCAATATTTTTTTTCTGCTCTATCTTCTTAGGCAAGGGAAACAAAAGAAACGATAAACGAACAGGACTACATCAAACTAAAAAGCTTTTGCACAGCAAAGGAAACCATCAACAAAACGAAAAGACAGCCCACTGAATAGGAGAACATATTCACCACTGACCCATCTGATAAGCGGTTAATATCCAAAATGTATAAAGAACTTATATGACTCAATATCAAAAAAAAAAAACACAAACAATCCAACTAAAAAATGGGCAAAGGACCTGAATAGACACCTCTCCAAAAAGGACATACAGAGGGACCACAGGCATACGAAAGGATGCTCAGCATCACTAATCATTGGAGAGATGCATGTTAAAACCACAATGAGATGCCATCTCACACCTGTCACAATGGTCATCATCAATCAATCAACCAACAAGCATTGTCAAGGCTGTGGAGAAAGGGGAATCATGACGCGCTGTTGGTGGGAAGACAGATTAGTGCAGCCACTGTAGAAAATAGTATGGAGATGCCTCAGAAAGTTAAAAATAGAGCTGCCTTTTGACCCAGCGATTCCACTTCCAGGAATATATCTGAAGAAGCAGAAAACACTAACTTGAAAGCACATATGCACCCCTATGGTCAGTGCAGCATTATTTACAAAAGCCAAGATCTGGAAGCAGCCCAGGTGCCCATCAGTAGACGGGTGGGTTTAAAAGGCTGTGGTACGTTTACACGATGGAGTACTACTTGGCCGTAAAAAAGAAGGACATCTTACCTTCTGTGACAGCAGGGGTGGACCTGGAGGGTATGATGCTAAGGGGGATAAGCCAGTAAAGAGAAAGACAGACACCATATGCTGTCCCTTATATGTGGAATCTAATGAACGAAGTAAACAGACAAACAAAACAGAAAGAAACTCACAGACAGAGAGAACAGACTGACGGCTGTCGGAGGGGAGGGGGGCTGGGGGGCTGGGGGGCTGGGCACAGGTTAAGGGGTTAATAAAACAACAAAGCACCTCACAGACACAGACTACAGTACGGTGATGACCAGAGGGAAGGGGGTGGGGGAGGCAGGCAGCCGAGGGTAAAGGGGGGATAAATGGGGATGGAAGGAGCCTTGACCTGGGGCGGTGAGCACACTGTAACATACAGATGGCGTGTTACAGAATTGTATACTTGAAACCTATAAATTTTATTAACCGATGTCACCCCAATAAATTCAATAATTAAAAAACAGCTAAAAGTGCCAACTCACTGAGCCTGGGGCAATGTGTCACCCTGAGTCTGCAGGCCCCGCGCCACAGTAGATATAAACTGGGTTCAATAAATACTTACAGGATGATGAAAAGAAGAAGGAACGAGCTCTTACAGGAACTGTTAAACACGCATGATTCTATCTCCTGAGTTTGAGAATTATTCTATGGTTATATAAGAAAATGTGCTTAGGAAATACACAGTGAAGTATTTAGTGGTAAAAAAAAATAACCTTCTAAAAGACAGTTAACAAGCAAGAGAATATAATTATCTGTTCCTCGTTCTCCAAAGATTTACACACTTCAAAAATACCTTATTTCAAGGCACCGATTTGAAACATTACCTAGCTGACTAATTCTCTCTGGCTAATTAGTAAAAACTTCTTTTACTTTAAAACAAAATAACTTAGGGTTAAAAAGGCTAATTAAGCCTCCCAGCATCCCCGTGTGCAGACAGGATGTCCTCCTGCGGGGGGGGGGGGGGGGGGGGGGTAGGTCGCTCGCCCTTCCCCTGGGCCGGGCAGGAACCGGAACCATCTCCTAGGCAAGTCTCCCTTGGGTTCCCTCTGGACCACATTAAGTCTGATCAAAGTCATAAACAAACAGCACCCCACAGGCAGGTAGAAATTGGACGCGCCTGCTTGCCCTCCCTTCTTTGTGTAGAAGTGGCCCAGTTCTGAACAGTCTTCTAAGGAGACTTATGTAATCTATCCTAGATTACACGTTTCACTGTTCCTTTATGGCCAAGGTTATTCAATCTGTGCCCGGTTCTTAGGCTCTCACACACTTCAGCATTGTATGTATAGAAGCAGCTTAAGGCTCATACCACTGAACCAATCAGTTATTAAGTAACCTTGCCCTGTGTGTCTCTCTGTAGTCTAACACTGGGCGTAAATACTAAAGAAACAATGACATCTGAATATTAACAAAGGTAGTGGAAAGAAAGTGTGCACTTGACCCAAAGCCAATACAGTGAAGTAGAAAAAGTCTTCTTTCAAACTAACACTCCTCTAACTTCTCTGGGGAAAAGCATGCGGAGTCTGGACACAACTCAGGCTGCAGATTTTGCAAGTAAGAAGAGGGCCTGCAGGAAAACCTCATTTCTGTAAACAGATAATAGGGGACGTTAACCCCTGGGAAGGAGGGCCGCCTGTCAGAGACGGGAACATGGCCTATGTGCGTGCCACAGATAAAGTAAAATGCTCCTCCATGGGGACAAGGCCAAGCTTCATTACGCCAAACGGGAGGTACAGAGACCAAAATCATTCGCATGGGGACCTTATGGCCAGGAGATCCTGTCGTGGGGACGGCACGAAAGGCAGAGGCTGAGACGAAGTAAAAGCCTGAAGAGACATTTTAAAGAAAAAAGTGTCCGATAGTCACTTTGGAGAAAGGACGGCCAAAGAGAAAGGCAGAAAGGCTGGTGACTGCTCAGTGCAACGCCGAAGCGCTTTCCGCGATGCGGACACCGTGCCAGTCCCTGGGACGGTGACACAAACACACGCCTCAGAGACAGACCCAGAGGAAGGGCAAGAAGGCACAGACCATCTAACTCCAAAATGGGATGTCGGCACAAATGTCAATTCTGGCCAACGAAGCCTGTGCCAGCTGCATAAATACTAAATCAAACCTACTCACACTGTTAAATGACACCTCTAATACAGAAATGAAAAATGACACTAGTTCTAAGACATTTACAGTGCATTTCCTCCCCTGAACAGCCACAGCCCCGTGCCCCCTGGTGCTGAAGGACACCCCTCCCCCCAGCAAAGGCTGGAATGCAGCCCCACACCCCCCCTCCCTAGGCCATCTTAGGGCGGGGGCAACCACCCGGGGCAATCTGGCCGACTGGGCGTGAGGGCTGAAAGCGGAGCGCCCAGAGGCACTGCAGGTCTCAAGGACAGCGACTCCAGGCCTGCTTTTCAGCAAGAAGGTGAAGGACGTTCCCGTCTCTGGTCTTAGCCAACACACAGTCACTAAACATCCTGTGGCCCATTCCCAAGAGGACACTGCCCAGCCCGACGGCCAACATAAAATGCCCCCCAAAGAAAAGGGGAGTGAGCGACGACGAAGAACAGGAGGAGAAGCTAACCCCCTGCCGCTCAGCACCGCGGCAAGAACGAGGTGTGCGCTCAGCACCGCCAGCAGCGAAGCTAAGCGGGAGGCCCGGCCAAGTCAGCGGTGGCTTCTGCGGGGCCCGGGGTACACCCCCGACCACCCCACATCACAGCTCCTTCCCGAGTCTCATCAGCGCTCCCACTGTCTAAGGACGACAACGCTGGCTTCCACACCATTCCGACAGGCCTACCTTCAGATACGCCTACTCTTCATGAAGCTTACGTCAAGGTATTTTTGCATGGCTATGACATACCAAGCATGCCTCTACTTAGATTTTTTGACTTGATATTAGTATTACACAAACTGTACTTTACTCTTTATAATAAATAGTGGAATTATAAGAATAATTACCTATTTTGAGCTTGGACAGGATTCTAAAAAATGCCACTCACATAAAAGGATGGGGAAGTACCCATGTAGTTTTGCAAGCCCTTGGCACTGCTATCTCGATCAAGAACTATAAAATACACTCCATTTCAAAGTCAACACAGACCAAGTGGAGGTACGCCACTTTACAGCTTCCCAACCGATTACACTTTTACAGCCAAAAGCTGTAAAATGACCTGCAAAAGAAGTGATTAACGGAGAGCACGTGGATACTGGGTATCAGTCGTGGTGGCAGGCGGGCACCAGAGGAAGACTCCGGGCCATCGGCTCTGGAAACGGTCCACTGGAAGCCAGTGAGACAGCACCACAAGGAAGGGGGCACAGCTAACAAGCTGGCCCAGGACTTCCCGCTCGGCACCTTGCAGACAGGAGACCCGCAAATTCTCCCACTGCAGAACACCTAAAAATACAATTAAATTATAATAAGCATCCATTTTAAACACAAAGCTGTTTTCACACACACACACACACACACACACACACACACAGAAATCCCCAAGGACCAAGAATGAAAGGCAAACTAAAGACACGGATGAATGCTTTTGAGAGCTGACACTATAACAGTCTTAGGGAAGGGAGGGTGCCATTGGGGGGGGGGGATAACAGACAATAATCACTGGACTCGGTGAAGCTACAAAATAGGAACTGTGACCTCCACACAGAGCCAGGACCTTGCTGAGCTACACGTTATGAATGAGTGGTGTAGAAAACAAATCTAACCACCACACAGAAGAGAACATAAAAGCTTGTGTCAACCTAGGCTGGAGCAGGGAAAAGAGGTATCCAATGGAAGTCTGTATCCATCAGTCTGACCTTGATCCAATTTAAGGCTGAAATATATACTTACCTACATGGTCCAAGAAATGAACAAAAACTAAAGTGGTCCCAGACAAGTGACACACCCTGGTTACCTAGAAACAAACACAAAACATCTCTGGAACATACCTCAATCTGGGCCACAGAAGATTCCCACAGATAAAGCCTTAATGAAGATGAGCTCATAATCCGAAAGTACAAACACAGGAGGGACTAAGCAAACAAAAGCAAGAGCCAAGAAGACTCCTAAAAATGTCTGCTAATATAGCTACTAAAGGAGATAAACTATATGTTATCTCAAAAGATGCAGAAAAAGCTTTCATAAAATTCAACACTCATACACGAGTATAAAAGCAAACAGACAGCAAACTGGAAGAAAACGTCCTCCGCTGGACGAAGCAATCATCACGTTTAGTGTGAGACACCGAGGGCCCATCCTTTAAATACAGGAACAGAACACGGTGGCCTGCTATCAGTAAGTCCATCAACATCAAGTCAGAGAGTCCCACAAGTAAGACGCACACGCACACACAGAGCATAAGAGCTGGAACAAAGAAAGAAGACTGTCGATACTCAAGAATTATATTGTTTCAATACAGAGAACCTATAGGCACACTGTCAGCAATACAGGAGAGCTCAGTAAGGTGACTGGAGAAAAGATCAATATAGAAAAAGCAATTTTATTTCTTTCTTATTTTTTATTGTTTTTCAATTACAGTTGTCCCATTTTCCCTCCACTGTTTCCCCCCCAAACCCAGCCCACCCCTTCTTCCACAGGCATATGCAATTTTATTTCTTAAATGCAGTCAACACTCATTTAGAACGTGTAATTTTAAAAACATAATTTATAACAGCAGCAATAAACATATGGCATCTAGTGATAAATCTAGATAAAGTAAGACCTTTGTGGGGAAAAAAGCATAACACTTCACTTAAAGACATTAAAAGAGACCTAAGTAATCAGAAAGACGTGATGTTTATGGGTGAGAAGAGACTATTACAAAATGTCACTTTTTGCCGTGGCCAAGTGGCTCAGTGGGTTGGAGCATCATCCTGGGCACCAAAAGGTTGGGGGTTCGATCCCCATTCAGGGCACATACCTAGGTTGTGGGTTCAATCCCTGGTCAGGGCACGTATGGGAAGCAGCTGATGGATGTTTCTTTCCCACATCAATGTTTCTCTCCCCACTTCCTCCTTCCCTCTCTCTCTGAAATCAATGAATGTATCCTCAGCTGAGGACTTTTTTTTTTTTAAGTCAACTTCCCCTATAAACTCAGAATACTCCTGGTCACAATTCAAAGGCACAAAATATGCAAACTATAAAGGAAAGGTCAATAAATTTCACTGAAACAAAAATGAAAATGTCTACACAAGAAAATGCCATAGAACAGCCCCAGTTGGGGAGATATCTTGCCAGAATGGAACCAGTAAAAGGACTGGGATCAGCTCTGGCTGGTGTGGCTCAATGGACTGAGCTCTGACCTGTGAACCAAAGGGTTACCGGTTCGATTCCCAGTCAGGGCACAAGCCTGGGTTGAGGGCCAGGTCCCCACTTGGGGGCATGTGGGAGGCAACCACACATTGATGTTTCTCTCTCTCTCTCTCTTCCCCTCTAAGAATAAATTGTTAAAAAAATTCTTAAAAAGGACTGGTATCCACAATTTTGAGGAACTCTTGAAAACCAGTGGGAAAAAGAGAAAGTCCTAGTAGAAGACTAATCAGAGGACATGACCAGGGAACTCTTAGAAGAGGAAACCCAAACGAACAAAGAGCATTTCGTACACATTGAAGTGTTCGGCAAGGTCCGACAGTGCGAAGTGCTGGAGAGGCCGCTGAGCGAGAGGGGTCCGCGCCAACAACCGGCGGGGTGCAGACTGATCCCCTGAATAACTGGGCCTATCCAGCCAGGCTAAAAGTGCCCATGCCCCATGGCTCAGAATTTTACTCTTAGAGAAATTCTAGAGCAGGTATACAAAGATTCTGCATCTAAAGATCAGTGAAAAATGCAAAGCAATCTAAAATGTTCATTAATAAGAAAATGCATAAGTATATTATAGTCCATTTATCCAATGGAATGTTATACAACATGAAATAAATGCACTAGATTATAACACAAATCAACATGGACAAACTTCAATGATATAATGTTAAAGTGAAAAAAGCTGAAGACACAAGATAGCCATTTCTATAAACTTTTAAAACATATAACACAACATTCAATGTCATAAGGAAACATGTATGTAGTAAAAGAAGTACCACATGCATGGGAGTGACATAATTCAGAATAGTGTTGCCTCATGGCGGGGGAGGGAGGAAATGGCCTGGGAAGTTAAGTATCTTCAATCTGTTATTTTTTTTAATGCTCACCTAAAGGCATGTTTATTATTGATTTCAGAGAGAGAGGAAGGTGGGGGGAGAGAGAGACACTGACCGGTTGCCTCCTGTACACGCCCTGATGGGGACTGAAACCACAACCAAGGCATGTGCCCTGACCAGGGATCAAACCCGCAGCCTTTGGGTGTGGGGATGGTGCTTCAACCAACTGAGCCACCAGCCAGGGCTTGTTATTATTGTCATTTTTTTATATAAATATCTGAAGCAAAATGATGGTATAAGGTTGAGATATAACAGCTGGAGGGCCATAAACATGTATTAGTTATATTAATCTGAATACATTTCTATATGCTCAAAATAAACAATAAATAACCCCCATCCAAAATAGTAAATAAAGGCTGTAAAAGGCAGCTACACGCAAAAGTGATTTTTTGGCGTTAAAAATTAGTCCCAAAAGAGACCGGCCCCAGCTCTACGACGCGACCTTGGGTAAGCAGCGTCTATCCCCGCATTCCAGCCGGCGACGCGGCCCCGACCACCTTGTCGGGCACCCAGCACACGTGCTGTGGCACTGGAATCTGCTGCCTCACAAATCCCCTCACTTCTTAAAATGCTCACACCAGTTCCACCTGGATTAAAAGGAAATGATTTTTTAAAAGCAACAAGAATCACCCTCTGACGGACGCAGACACCCGGAAGGAGGACTCGTGCTGGGGGGTAGCGGAAGGGCAGCAGGCCCTCCCCTCTGGAGCTGCAGCCTGTGGCGGGCGGCAGGGACCAGTCCTGGGGAAGGACAGTCATCGCCCCAGGGAGCTGCCAGTGCTGATGCTGCAGGGACGCGTTCCTCAGAAGCAAGAGGAGTGGGGTCCACGCACTGGTGTTAAGCAACAAAAGGTCCTAATCTCACCCAGAAAAGTCTGAGACCGAGGAGGTAATACTCGCACGCGCTCCTGAAACTCAATCCTGGCACCGTACGAGGTCCGTCCGGAGAGAGGCTAGCCGTGGCTAATACGGCAAGAACGGTGTGCAGGGCCCCGATGGAACCCGGCGGCCAAGGAGAGGGGGCTGGAATGCGCACGCGTGAGCACCGAGGACTTCACTGCGCCGGTCAGTGGGGGCGGTAGACGCCACTGAGTGAGCACGTGTCCTGTGTGGCCGTCACATTCAAAGCGACTGAGCGAGGAGAGCAATGAGTCTGCATCCGATTTTGCGTGAAGCTTGACCATCCCGCCGCAGAAACTACCCGGATGACTCAGAGGCCGCAGCTGTGGGCACCTGGGGACTGGCAGCTTCGTCACAACAATGTGCCCACTCATGCATCTCGTCTCGTGGAGAGATTTCTGGCGAAACATCAAATCACCCGCCCAGGTGACCCAGCCCCACTACAGCCCAGATTTGGTGCCCTGCGACTTCTGGCTTTTCCCAAAACGAAAATCAGACCTTCATTGAGATTCAGGAAAATACGACGGGGCAGCTGATGGTGACTGGGAGAACGGTGTGAGGTGCCCAGGTGCCTGCTTTGAGGGGGACTGAGGCGTCACTGTCCTGCGTACAGTGTTTCTTGTACCTTGCATCTTCTTCAATACATGTCTCCATTTTTCATAGTACATGGCTGGGTACCTCTGGACAGACCTCATATGCAGGCTTCCCAAAGCCCCTGAGACTAGCATTTAGACGGAGTGGCGTATAGGAGTGAGGAGTCCTCCCTGCACTCACCTCTAGACACTGCAGTCAGGAGATCATTACCCTCTACTCTCAGCAACCAAGTGGGAAGAAATAAAGCTTTGCTCGTTTGGATTTGTAGAAAGAAATTGAACGTGTGGTCCTCACTGCAGAAGACTGGGGAAGAGGCGGGAAGAGTTCAAAGACAGGGAACTCGATGAACAATGATTCAGGGACAAGAAGGAGCAGAATGCATTTCAGGAAATCCAGGACATTTGTATTCCTGAAGCACAAAGTAGAAAGTATAGGAGTATAGGGGAAGAGTAGAAAATAAGCCTGCAGAAGTAACAGGCCAAAATCACGGAGCACCGTGAATACAGACCAGGGAGACTGGAGTCACACAGGAAGGTCAGAATGACTCGGTCAGATCTGCCGTTCACAGAGATCCTTCTGCACCAAGAGACGCTGGATAAAGCACAGGTATATGCTGCTCAAACCCAAAACCGATTCCAGCTCGTTTTTCAGTGTGCTTTGGGTAACAGGCTCTCTCGGCCCGTTTCCTTACCTGTAAAATGGAGGTAACCCCTACCTTCAAAGACTACGAAGAGGATCGGGTAGTGAGTGAGTATAAATGCAAACTGTACTATGAAGATACACACACAGCTCAGTCTTTAGCATGTTGTAAGTATTGAAAACATGGTCTGGAAGAAAAACATGCTGGAAGAAATGTGGCAGATGGGACAAGAGGAGGCAGGAAACAGTCCCGTTAACGAGCCAGCGGAAAGGCCAGGTCTGAGAGCTACTCAGGAGGTAAAATAAACAGGGCTAGTGAAGTGCCGTTCCCCAAGCCTCCAGGAGAGGGGAGAGACACGTGCGGGTTCTCGTCCAGGTCCCCCTCACCAGGGCCCAGGGTGCCCTGTCGCCTGCCCCTCAGACAGCAGCCCGGCTGGAGACCAGAGGCCGCGTGTAGTCCCGCGTTTACTACCAGCACTGCCGAAGGGCCAACAGTGCATCACGGAGGGGGCCCTTGGTGTCAGGGGCCCCTGGTGTCAGAGAGACCAGGGGAACAGCACTTCACTGAACCAATCACTCCCCTTCTCATCTGGGGACACCCACACTTCAGGTGCTGCCGGGCTCGCGCAGCGCAGGACCCGGCCGCATCGCAAGCACACAGGGACATAGCACGACCCAGACAAACCCCACACAGCGTCTCCCGTGGCAACACCACAGCCTGGTTACAGCGGCAGCCCGCCTGGGGGCCCTGGGAGCCGAGACAGCCCCGTCCGAGCTCGCCGGCGTGCCCGTTCTCAGACAGGTAGCTGCTGTTCCTCCAGGGAGAGCCTGTTTTTATTTCCAGTATGTGTGTCACATCTTTCCCCATAATATGCACTATCTGATTTCTAAACAAATAAAACTGGTTTCAGGGAGCTCATCTCTGGAGACAGGAGCTGGGATACTGTGCAGTTTTACCCAAAAGTTAAGTAAAAGGTTGGCCCGAAGCCCAGGAAACAGGCATTCCTCCCAGACAAAACTGGATAAACCAAGCCTACAAACAATGAGCGGATAAAACAGCACGGAAGGGAAGGACAGAGAGTCAGCCGGAATAACCCTCACTGAATGGCCGTCCCCTGGTCCTGACGGGCACCGGGGGGGGGGCTCTGGGATGTTTCGGTTCGGAGCTGAAGAGTCAGGTGAGGCAGAAGTCAACCGCGTGGAAGAGACCAAAGGTACTAAATGAAAAATACCTGGGACGTACATGTTCTCCCTGTTTAAGCCAGAGATAAGGGCTATGGAAGCGGTAGGAACCA
Organism: Furipterus horrens; assembly: GCF_987537825.1. NCBI lineage: Eukaryota > Metazoa > Chordata > Mammalia > Chiroptera > Furipteridae > Furipterus > Furipterus horrens. Next base: position 141,371,897 of record NW_028327177.1, on the reverse strand, counting down.
AACGCTCTACCCACATTAAGACTCAAGACTCCTCATGAGAGGTTAGGCGGCTGGAGCCATACCTGGGGAAGGTGTCAGCGGAGAGAAAATTTAAATACACGAACTGTGAAACAGCCAGTTTCCACTCCTACAGCCTATGTTACTGACGCCCCGGTTTCAAACGTGATTTCTCATAAGGAATGTACCGACTGTGTATTTCACAATACATTCTTTGCTACTTTCACTTATGAACTAGTAAGAGAAGTGAATCTTCAAGGGACAAAAACGTGCCAAAAATGTCCTCAAAATGGAATTGTTCTTTAAGATACTGCCACAGCACATGGTTTTGATTAAAAAAAAAATCAAACCCTGGTTGTTGGGTCTCAGTGGATTGAGTGTCCGCCTATGAACCGAAAGGTCGCTGGTTTGATTCCCGGTCAGGGCACATGCCTGGGTTGCAGCCAGGTCCCCAGTGGGGGTGTGCAAGAGGCAACCAGTTGACGTTTCTCTCCCTCTCTTTCTCCCTTCCCCCGTCTCTCTAAAAATAAACAAAATCTTTAAAAAAAAAAGTCAAGCTTTTCCTCTAAACACACAAATTCTTTTTTTAAAACATCTAACCTGAAATACCCACTGTGGACTCAGTAAACGAAAAGCAAGTCTACAGGGACCATCTAACAGACTAGACCAGGTCCCAAGTCTCTGATGAAGGAATCTGGGCTGAGAGCACCGTTTGGGTCCATTGGTGAATTCTAATTTGCCCTCATCAGAGCTGACAGAGAGACCTGGTGAGGTTCACAAACAAATCTACCAATAGGTGAAAGAGATGGCCCTGCCAAAGACACTGCTGACCTGCTAGAGAAAGAAGAGCTTTTCGAAGAACATAAAGCAGATACAGTAGAGCAGATTTCAGGGGAAGATTTTTAAGACCACTTTTTCAATATAATGCTGCATAAAAAGCACAAAAAACTTAATATCTAGATCCAAACTTTAAAAATAAAACCCCGTAAATGCAAGTATTTATACCCAGAAAAAAGGCAAGAAGGAACTGCACCAAAGGTTAGCTGTTTTTACCTCTGGGTGGTAGCTGAATCAAAAAGCTGTCACTTTCTTCTTTCTTCTTTTGCTTTACAATAAGTACATACGACTTTATAATCGTAAACTCAGCATTTGACCTCCGGACGTGTGCTCTCTCCCTGCAAGGTCAGACCACCCGTGCGCACGCCCTGCCTGGCCTCATTCCCACCGCAGCAGCCCCGCACCTTGGCGCTGTGTCAGCCCCTGCCCCATCCACACCCAGTGACCGACCAGGGCAAGCTCTCGCACGGCCCACAGCAGGGACCCGTCTCCGCCGGGGCTCGCGTGGGGGCCTCAGGGCAGCACATGGAGAAAGGCCCTCAATGGCTAAAGCTGCCCTTGCAAAGCCTCTTCGGTTGCTGGCATAAACACGGCGTGACGAGTTCCGTGTGCGTGTGACCCTACAGCTACTATCCCCAGAGGATACACAATTCAGAGAGTAAAGCCCTCATGTGTTTCGGCTCTTGGACCAGTACAGCAGCCGTCTGAAGATTTCAGCTTGCAGCCTTTCCCTGTTCATGCTCCTCATCGTTTCCAACAAGTCTTTTGGGTCCGTGACTCTCTGTGGCCGTCAATTATTATTGTTCTCCTCCTCTCTCCTCCTTCTCCTTTGGTAGAACACCTGCTAACCCATCAAGCACACCACCTACACACCTTCTCTCCTGCAGATCAAACACCCTTCAGGGGTTTTGTCAGCCACGTTAACTGCAATGACACTGACCACCTCACTGCCAACGGGTACTCACTCACTGAGGGAATGGTGAGTAGAAGTGACCTCCTCACCATTTAAGTCATTATTATTCCTGCTCTCTCTCTCTTTTTCCTTTTGCAAAGCATGTAGCTGACTTTAGGGGAGGTAAAACGTTAGCAACAATTACACTGTACAACCAGAGCTCCATTGTACTGGGAGGGCATAAAGGGAGGCTTAGTGTTGGTGGGCTTGCTATCTATCAGTCTAGTTAAGGACACAGTTAAGACTACTTTTACTGAGTGTGTAATGAATGACAGAGACCCCAAATGCACCAGAGTTCAGAGAAGGAAGTAACAGGGTTTGAGGCTTCGATGCTATTGGAAGGCTTCTTGGAGGCGGCAGACTTCGAGACAAACCCTACCTCAGGGCAATTAGACAAACCGAGGTGGGAGGAGAGGACATTCCACACCGGAATGATGGCTTAGATCTGAGGAGTGCAGGGAAGGCAGAAAGTACCAGGTTTTCTGCAAAAGGGAGATGATATGATTCATTAATGAACGCTGACTCAGCCTCTTCTCTGTACCGGTACTGGCGGGCAGTGAGGACGCACAGATGAGAGCGCCCTGGTCACAGAGCGCCGCGTGGAGCCCTCCAGAACCACCCAGCCGACCAAGACACAGACCCGCAAGCAATCTGAGACGCACAGCAAATGACTAAGGCTCCCGTCAGCGGATGAGCGGATAAACAGTAAACAGAACGCAGCCCGCCCACAGGCTGGAACAGTCGCTAGTCAGCAACAGAAGGGGACAAAGCTCTGATCAGTGCTGCAGCACGGGTGGTCCCTGAAAACACTGTGTTAGGTGAAACGAGCCAGCCACAGAGGGCCGCACATTATATGACTCCGTTTATCTGAAATGTCCAGAAGGGGCAAATCAGTAGAAACCCAAAGATTCGTGATTACCAAGGAAGGGGAAGGAGGCAGGGAGAACAGGGAGTGGCCGTTTAATGAGTGCAGATGTCTTTCTTGTAATGAAATATTCTGGAGTTAGGTAGTGGTGATGGTTGTACAGTCTTGTAAATATCCTAAAAAACACTGAATTGACACTTTTAAATGTATGGTAAGTGAATTATATTTCAGAAGGAAGAAAGAAGAAAAAAGAAAGTCAGTCAAACTAAGGTTCTACAGGACAGAGAAGAAAAGAATTTCACCTGAAAAAGCTGGTGAAGGCTTCCCAGAGGAGGCAGCAGCCCTGAACGTGAAAGCACAAACAGCGTTCCTTACGGGAGGGGAGGGCACATGCCCAGGTGTGGCTTGGTGGGACCAGAGGCAGTTCCCCAGTTCCCACTCACAGTAACCACGTGTAGGTGACTTAGTCTTTTTAAGCTTCTGTTTTCTCATCTCTGAACTGGAAACAAGAACACCGACCTGACAGTGTACAGACCTGACGTGTATGCTTTAAAGCAGCTCCCAGGTGACTGTGACATATTTGAAAACTGGCTTTTAGGAACCCCAGCTGCAGGAACCCCAGAAAAACGTTTAACTGGAGGGATGGTTGAAAGGCAATCCTTTCAGGACAGCAAAGATGAGAACACGGAGCTGGGAGACCCGGCCATCACAGTCCAGGCCGAGACCTGGAGGGCCTGGGCGAGGAGAAGGCAAAGAGCAGGAGAGCGGAGCGGGTGTGAGAGAACACCAACGGAACGCAACAGAATCTTTCGCAGAGGAAAGAAGGACAGGAATTCAGTATGGCTCTGAGGCTGGAAGTCCAAGTGACCGCAGAAATGATGGCATGTACGTCACCCAAATCCAGAAGAGCAGAGGGGTAACCGGTTTTTTGGGGGGCGGGGAGGGAGAATAAAGAAATCCATGCAAAATTACTTGGTGAGAGTTAAGTGCTAGAAAACAAACATATCACGGAGCCGGCCAGCAGCAAACCCGTCTTGGACAGGAAAGCGGTATGGCAGTCAGGAGCACAGGCTGGTAGGAGGCCAGGGCCAGACCCCAGAACTGTCGCGTCCTGTCTGTGGGGCGCCGAAAAAGTCACCTGGTTTCTCTAAATCTAGGTTTCTTCATTTATGAGAATAATAACAGTACATGTTTCACGTAAGATTAGTTTTTTTAAGTATATTTTATTGGTTATGCTATTACAGTTGTCCCAATTGTCCCCCTTTGCCCCCTCAGCCCAGCATCTCCCTTCCCTCCAGCAATGCCCCCCCAACACCCCCCTTAGTTCATGTCCATGGGTTGTGCATATAAGTTCTTTGGCTTCTCCATTTCTATACTATTTTTAACGTTCCCCTGTCTATTCTGTACCTACCAGTTATCCTTCTTGATCCCTGCACCTTTTCCCCCATTCTCCCCCTTCTCCCTCTCCACTGATAATCCTCCAAATGATCTCCATATCTGTGTTTCTGTTCCTGTTCTAGCTGTTTGCTTAGCTTTTCTTTTTTTAGATTCAGTTGTTGATAGTTGTAAGTTTGTTGTCATTTTAATGTTCATAGCTTTGATCTTCTTTTTCTTAAATGTGTCCCCTTTGACATTTCATATAATAATGGCTTGGTGATGATGAACTCCTTCAGCTTTACCTTGTCTGGGAAGCACTTCACCTGCCCTTCCATTCTAAATGATAGCTTTGCAGGATAGAGTCATCGTGGTTGTAGGTCCTTGCTTTTCATCACTTTGATGATGCCGGAAATCAAGACTTCTGATCTGAGGTATGTTTACATGCCTCTTGGTCCAGGTGTTTAATGATCCGAGCAGGACTCGCTGGTGCTGACAGTCTGACTGCTCAGGCCTCAGGATCTTAAAGACATCCTGTGACTTAAAAAGAATCTTGCTGAGTATTCCATCTTCCCTGATGTTGATAAGGAAATCAAACAAAACTAATTACAACTGGTGTTTAACCTTGATTGCTCTCTGTTAGTGTTTAAGGAACAGTGCATCCCTTCCATAGCCTTAAAAGAATAGATGATTGGATTTGTTTTTTTTGTTTTTGAATCTATAGGTGATATATAGACTTATTTATCAGGAAGCTTTCTCTTCAGCTAATCCTTTAAGCTTCCTCTGTTGTAAGTTTCAAGTACATCCTAATCATTCCTGGAATGTGCCTGTGAGCTCATTCCTGGATCCTCCCTGTTGATTAGCATATCCGCAAAATCCATTAAAAGGTGCTTGCACTGCTCAGTGCTGACCTGCCTGAGCGTGCGGCAGCCCTCTGTCCCTCCCATTCTGTCTGCTGGAATTGCCTCCCTGCCCTCGACCACAAAGTACTACAACACTTTGAATACTTCTTGCAAAGTTTGAGAAATCAGCAGATAGTCTTACAGGCACCCCTTTGTAGGGAACTCTCTGCTATTCTCTTGCTGCTTTTAAGATTCCCTCTTTATCTTGAACCTTCGGCACTTTAATTATGATGTGCCTTGGTGTGGTCCTCTTTGGGTCTGGCTTGTTTGGGACTCTGTGCTTCCTGGACTTTATGTCTATTTCCTTCGCCAAATTTGGGAAGTTTTCCTTCATTATTTTTTCACATAAGCTTTCCATTTCTTGCTCTTCCTCTTCTCCTTCTGGCACCCCTATGATTCGGATATTGGCATGTTTAAAGTTGTCCCAGAGGTTCCTAAGCCTCTCCTCACTTTTTTCAATTCTTTTTTCCTCATTCTGTACTGGCTGACTGTTTTTTTTTAATGTTCCAAATCATTGATTTTAATCTTGGTTTCCTTTCCTTCACCATTGGTTTTGTGTGGATTTTTCCTTCATTTCACTTAGCATAGCCTTCACTTGTTCCCTTATGCATCTGCCGTACTCAAGCATATCTGTCAAGGCTATGAGCATCTTTATCACCAGTGTTTTGAATTCTGTGTCTGTTAGGTTGGCTATCTCCTCATCACTTAGTTCTCCCACTGGAACCTTGTCCGTTCCCCCTTTTGGGCCATACTTCTCTGCCTCAACTTGACAGGTCTCTGTGTTTGCCTGTGTCTTAGGTGGAGCTGTCGCACCTGTTATGTTGTAAGGGGCAGAGCCTTAGGTATTGTCAGTACAGGGCGACCTGTTTCACCACGTTGTGGCGCTGTGTGGGGGGGAGGGGTCTGAGAGGGAACAATGCCACTTGCTCAGCACTTGCCCATTTTCCCATCACTTCACCCATTCCTGTATGGGACTGGTGCCCCTCAAGCTGTCACCCTGGTGATGGTTCCCAGACTGGATGGGTTTGTGGACATTCTAGGACTGAGGGCCTCTAAACAGACTCTGCTGAGAGACTGGCAGTTTCTTCCACCACCCCAGCCCCCACTGGTTTGCACAGCCAGAAGCAATGAGGCTTTATTTTCCCCGACGCTGGGACTGTGAGCCGTGGGGTCTGGTCTGGGGCTGAGATCACTTCCCAGGTGACCCTCCCGGCTTTTATGTGTGACTGCTCCTTCTGATGGCTGGCCACAGCCACTGCCTTGCTGCCACTGCCCCAGCTCTATCCCTCCTGCCTGTCTGTATGAGTGTTGCTTCTTTATATCTTTGTTTGTTGGACTTCCACGCAGTTCAATTTTCTGGTAGTTCTGGTTGCTTTTTGTTTTGAGGTAGATATAATTCTTCTATGGTTGTGGAAGGAGGCAAAGTGTGTCTACCTACGCCTCCATCTTGGCTGGGAGTCTAATTTTTAAAGTAAGTAAAAAAGTTAAGCACAGTACCTAGTACATGGTAAGTGAGCACTCAATAAGTGTTGGTGATTACCTTTAGCTACTCTGTGATGACAGCAGTGGGACCAGCTATGCTTTGGGGAAGCTAAACCATATGATTCAAGAGTCAGAAAAACCTCCCAACTCTGAGGCAGGACAGGAAGGCAGTGGCCAACTCTGAGGCAGGACAGGAAGGCAGTGGACTATGAAGTTTCAGACACAGGAATTAGTGGCTGAGTTAGCACCACTGGTACCATTTCACAATGGTTTAAAAACATTTCCATAAATGTTCTTAACTTGAAACAAAACCTCCTTAGTTCAGTCACTTATCTGATCGGTATTTATTGCAAAACTATTGCTACAAAGAATTGTGCTAGACCCTGTATGATGCAAAATTGTGCACAACGTAAATGTGGCACTCAAGGAGATCACAAACGAGAAGGCAAGGGGACTCATGCACACAAACATCCGAAGGACGAGCCACTCTGTGGAACATCACTGAGGCACTACCAGTCATGGAAGCAAAATAGGAAGGATCACTTCCAACGTGGATGAAGCTGTTACCTGAACTAAGCCTAGAAGGATGGCCAGAACACAGATTTGGGAGAAATAATGGGACTGCAGTCGAATGAAACTGTGAACACAGATGCAAAGCTGCAAAGGTTCGAAGATGTGTTTCAGCCCTGGCTGGTGTGGCTCAGTTGGTTGGTGCACCATCCTATAACGGAAAGATTGTGGGTTCGAGTCCCTGTGAGGGCACATACCTAGGCTGCAGGTTCGATCCCTGATCTGGGCACATATGAAAGGCAACCAATCAATGTTTCTCTCTCTCTAAAAGCAATAAAAAAAAAAAAAGTCCTCGAGTGAGGATAATTGTTTTTTAAAGGTGTGTTCCAGGAAGAGCCAGAAGTCAAGATTAACTGAAGGACTGGAGCCGAGGTAACTGGCCTAGTGCTGACGGCAACCAAGGGGGCCGGACCACAGGGCGAAGCCTGGCCTCTGGGAAGACACCAGGCAGGGAGGGTCGGAACCTTGTTTGGGGAGCAGAATGGTGGATGTGGCTCCACACGGGCGGAGTAGGACATTTCTGAAACCAGCCCCTCACAGTTGATAGGCTTTTAAAGCTGGACAGGACTCAGACTCCACCCCAGCCCTTCCATCTTCCTGATGGAACCAGGACCGAGAGAAGTAAGTGAGCACACTGCCCCAGCCAGGAAGTCCGCCACCAAGGCTAAACTGCAGCCCTGGTCTGCAGACGCGGTTCACTGTGCGTTACACCAGACCTCGGGCCAGACAGAACGTCTGAAAGCCAGGATGAAATGTGGGTTTGCTGCTTGGTACACAAGCCGGTGTTATAGAACTGAATCACCAGGACAGCCTGAAGTGGTGGGAGCGGCTGGGCCACAGAGGGAGCAGAAGAAAACACCTAACCTGGGTTGCAGCCTCACTGGGCGTGGGGCGGTGCGGGAGTGGAGGGAGGAAGGGGTCATAAAAACGCACATCTAAGAGGAGGGCAGAGAATCAAGATATGCGGGATCCTAGAAACCAAGGTCCGTGTCTCCTCTTTAGCGAACACATACATGTTCAATAAATACCTGCTAGATGGATGGAAGGACGGATACAGAGTAAAGTCAAAAACCGTCCGAGCCCCATTCAGCTAAAGCGCTTTGCGAAGCACCTTAGTGGGGTAAACGAAATGGCCCCCCAACAGCCCTGGAGGCAGTCTTGTCGTCACTGTTCAAGAAGAGAAAACAAGCTTCTAAATCGCCCAAGTTAGAGAGCAGGTATCACAGTAAGGGCTGCAAATCAAGTCCTCACTACTAAGAAAATATTATTAATTTTTATTAGGGTAGAAAATGGCAAGGTAACTGTTTAAAAAATAAAGTGTTCTTATTAGAGACACACTCAGTGACAATGTCTGAGATTTAGCTTTAAAATACGCCAATAAGAACCAAAAAGGGGGGGGGGGCAGGATAACTGAAAGAAAAAGTGGGGAAATGTTGACAATTGCTGAAATCGGTTACGTGGAGCCCATCACACGCTTCTCCCCACTGCTGCGGATGTTGGAAGTTTTCCACAATAAAAAGCCTACTCCTGAGCAGCTTCCCGCCCTGGGGAGCTGCTCAGACCAAGGGAGGGAAACATCAAGGAAAACCATCTGTGTCCAGCAATAAAGAATCTACCTCAGAGCCGGTGTCCGGGAGAAATGCAGGGGCAGAAGCCACACCACGAAGGACTGAAAGACACAGATGAGGGAGACCGTGGGACACTGGCGGTGAAACTGCACTTTCCGTAAGAGACGGGGACGGAAAGCAGAGGGCCAGGGCAGTCCTAGAGGCCCCGGGCTCAGCACAGTCGCCATGGTCATGCAGGTCGAAACAAAAAAAGGAGGCGGGGGAGGGTAGGCAAAAGCTAGAAAGAAGGTAATGATTAATGAATTAACTGATCAATTAATACATATGAAATAAACACATGATAAATGCTCACCCTCCTCAACGAGGAAATGTGTAATAAATAGAAAATAGCTATCTAGGCTTCAGATGGGCAAAGATTAAAAATCCTAACAAGGTCAGTGCTAGAAGGGAAACATAAATTGATATGATCTTTTAAAAGTTATTGGGTAATATCTAGCAAGATCTTAAGCATGCATAACCCTTGACACAGAAATTCCACTTGTAGGGCTTTATCCTAAGAAGTACATGTGCAAAGTAGCCCTGGCCAGTGTGGCTCAGCTGGCTGGAGGGTCTTCCCATCGACCAAAGGGTCACAGGTTCCGGTCAGGGTATACGTCCAGTTTGTGGGTTTGGTTCCCAGGCGGGGCGCATACAAGGGACAACCGATGTATGTCTCTCTCTCACATCTATGACCCTCTCCCTCTCTCTCCTTTCTGCTCTCTCTAAAATCAATAAGCATATCCTCAGGTGAGGATTAAGTAAGTAAAAAAAAGAAGTATGTGTACAAAATAGAAAAAATGTATACAATGTATACAAAGAGGTAGAGAAAGATACAAATGTTCAAGGATGCTGGTAACAAAAAAAACTGATACAAATATATAACACTATATAACTATTAAAAGGTACAATAGATTTGTAACCTAAACCTGGGAAAGTACCCAAGCATTAAATGGGGGGAAGGGGAGCAAGTTACATAAAAGTGGATACATTGTGATCCCATTTCCGCAAAAAGGAATTATTACTTCTCTCTCTACAGTGGGGGGAAAAACGTGGGTAAATACAGACCGAATTCTTAATGGTAGTTAACACTGAGACATGGGATTATGGGTCCTTATGTAAAAATGCCTGAATTTTACTGTGCTCGTATATCACCAATATAATCAGGAAAAAAGTCGAAAGGACTTTTCCCAAAGCAAGAGGCTCTAGTGCTGAAAGGACCACGAAAGAAAGAAAAGTGGAAAGAATTACGGAGCGCAAACCCTAAAGTGAGGGAAAGGATGAACGAGGGCATGAAGGACAGGTCTAGGGAGCCTCGGGAAACATGCAAGAAGCTGCGGTAAGAAAGGGGACCCCGAGGGGCAGAGGGGGCTCAACTCGAGTGAGGCCTGGCAAGCTGCTGGTACCCAAGGTAGCCCGCTGTCCTGATGCCCCGAAACACTGAGCACCTACAGCAGCAGAAGCAGCTCGGGGAGGTCACCCGGGGTCGGCAACTAGCAGGACAAGACAGGGCCCCAGCGCAGGCAGGCAGAGGGCTCGCAGGCCTGGGGACGGCGGCAGGGAAGCTGTGGGCCACGGCAAGCAGGCACCCAGCTAAGGTGGGGGCGGGCACGGAGTGGGGCGGGGAAGCACAGCCGCACCTGATGCTCCCGCTCCCAGACTCCCACGATCCGAAGGAAGACCCCTACCTGTGTCACCAATCCTCAAGTGCAGAACATCTGCCCCTGGGTCCGCACTTTCCCTGGACCACTGAGTGACCCGTGAGAAAGGCGGGGCTCCCTCGGGGCTCCTCCCCCACCCAGTTCTCCCAGAGTTGCTGGGCTGCTCTTAATGGAGCAGAAGCCCCACTGCCCGCACGACCTTCTCTGTGTGTGTCCTCTACTAGGGGTGACCCTCACCCTTAGCCTGTGAGGGCATAAAAACGGGCCCTAAACTTAGAATCGGGACACCTGGCATTGGGCCTAGCTTTTCTTCTTACTGGCTTTGGGGACTTGCAAGTGAGCCTGGCCACCTCTTTGGGTGCTCCCTCGTCTGTAAAATGGGGAAAGCTGCCTCCCAGCCTGGCTGGGAGGGTGAAGTAAAGTAAATGTATAAAAGAAGTATTTCATTAACTAGAATAGCATACATACACAAGGCATGCTTATTAGGGCAAAGCAAACATTTTCCACTTCCGCTTACACAGTACCCTCACTTACCGCGGGTATTCCGTTCTAGACCCCCCACCCCCCACGAGAGGTGAGAACCCGCAAAGTAGGAACCTTATTTTAGTATTTATATGTATTTTAAGGCTTTAGAAACCCTTCCCACACGCTTATAAACCGTTCCCAGTCCCTTAACCTTTCCCACACTTTTATAAACACTACGTATGTCCTTAAACATATTCTACACTCTTAAACCTACGTCACTTTAACAACATACGTATACAGCACCGCAAAATCCTGCGGTAGAGCGAAAAATCCGCAATAAATAATTAAATATAATATTTTTAAAACCCCGCGACACAGCGAGGCCGCGATATAAGCACCCCACGATGCAGTGAGGGGCCGCCCTATGTGACTCCCCCGCGGTGCCACGAAACCTGAGGCGAGCGCTGCCACCTCCCGCGCGCCGGTGCTGGCTGACGCGGCCCGGGTTCCCACCGCTTCTGACCTGTGTCATGACAACCTCCGTCCCAGCACCTCGGTCCCACGTGCACAAAGGCCGCGGCTGCCAGGTGCTGGCCACATCTAAAGTGCCTCCTGCGTTGTCCCCGCTTTCCTTCTTATCTCCCATCAACGTCTATCTTTGAGGACAGCCGCCTTCCAGGTTTTCCTCCTCTGCGGCCAGCGGGGCGTGCCCTCTGCATGACAGAGCAGCCGCACTGTGCATGCCTTCAGTGGGCGTTCCTGTGTCACCTGACCAACCGTAACAATCACATGAAAGTCATTTCGAGTTTCCTCCTCAGGTTATTTTACCACCGAGAAGAACCAAGAGGGTGAGTAAATGAATTGGCATGATTCCATAACTTCTCAGTTAACAGCTCCGAAAATACAGCTTCCTAACAAAGAATTAATATATCAGCTTCAGTGTTAACACCATATTAGCCTGAGCAAAGATCTAGGAGTGAGTCCAAATTCATAAATAAAGTTTGGGCAAATAACCTTACAGTTTCCTGAATATGATGACATTGAGCTCAGTGGAGTCTGCAAGAGGCTCATCAGCCAACAGAAGTCACAACAACCGCACGCTGAAGCCATTCCCTGCTCCCAGGCCAGGAGCTGCCTGGAGACCTCGTGGCCCAAAGGGGCAATGGAAGACCCCGTTAATACCAACGAAGACCCGCTGCGTTCTCTTCCAAGGGGGCTTCTGCAAGGCCCGAAGAGAGCCAGTACTAGCCCCCAGCCTCAAAACCACGAACATACAGACGAGCAATACGCCTTCCCAGCAAGAGGAAGTATTGCTTCTAGCGACCTAGAAATACAAAGGCAGAGGGGCTCTGTCTCTGGAAACACAGAAGCCAGACGCAGTCACGACGTCAGAACTCCAGTCATACAAACTGCCAGCTCCACAGGAATGACATGCCGTCACTTCACATGCAGAGGCCACTCGTCTGTGCGCGCGACAGGCGTCTGCTGAGGAGCTACTCTGCGTCGGAAATGGTTAGGTACTGGGATATAAAAGAAAATAAGACAGGGCCTGTCCTCAAGTAGGGCACAACACAGGCACGGAAAACACAAAACTACCAAAGTTAAGAGCACGGTGCGATTATGAAGAAGGCTGGCACAGACTGCGAAGGCCACACAAAGGAGAGGCACTCAGCTTAACCAGGAGAGAACCAAGGAAGGTTGTTAAGAGACGGGAGTGCTGAGTTCTGGTCGATTCAAGCCTACGGGTCAGATAAGCGCTAGAACGGGGAGGATAGTGAGCAGGAAAAGAGCCTGAGTGTGCTGGGACCTCCTAGGGGTTCACTGCGGAGCCCTAAGTGCCAGAGGAACTGCAGTGGAGGGGGGCCTAGAAAGCAAGACACCAAGAGGCCAAGTCTTGAAGGTCCTTGTGAGATGTTGACTCAGAGACACACCAGGATCTAGATGTTCATGGTGTCCTGAAGCCAGAGGAATATTATTTACTTTTAACTGGAGTTAAAGACCAGCTAGTCTGGAGGGGGGATCTGACCAAGAAAGACCAGAAAAGACTTACAGCCAGTTATTCTGAATCACTTCTGTCTGCCTCATACTTTTCTTCCTCTCACAGGGAAAAAATAAAACTGAACAAGTCTGTAACAAAACCTGTGAACCTTCTGTTCATCAAAAACATTTCTGAACGGAGTGCTAGATTCTATCAAAGAAGCTCAAATCAGAGAAAGGAACATCTGGAGACTTTCCAACATCTGGAACCTTCCAGGCAAAAAGACCAAAGTCAAGTCTCTGATGGCAGCAGTACAGTAACTGCCAAACCTTTTTCATCTGATGGCACGTAAACTAATTACTAAAATTCTGCGGCATACCAAAAAATATATTTTTTGCTGATGTGACAAAAAATATATAGGTACAATTTTGATTCATTTCATATTAAGTGGTTATTATTGTGTTTGCTGTTGTCAATTTTTTTATTTGACAATCTAAGGGAAAAGAAGGTCAGTACCCCTGACTACTGCATGTTTTAAAAAGTCTTGCAGCACACCAGTTGAAAAATCGCTGCAGTAGAAAAAAGCTAGAGAAACATCCAGAACAGGGGCCACAGACAACACGGTGCTGCTTGGCACACTCCAGCACTGTGTCAATGGGAATACTCACTGTTCCTTAAACAAGGACACGATGAACAGTTATGTCCTGGCTTCTCCAAAGAAACTTCCAGGAAAAAAACCTACCAGTGCCAGGAATAACCTTGGACTTTATAGTGTTGACTCCTGCCCACTGTAGTACCTTGACAATTCTCACACCTGTCCAGTGTGCCAATGGGTGAGGACAGCAAGCTGCCTTCCTCACCAGACAAGGAAATTGAGCCCTGCGTCCATGCGTAAGCACCCGGCTGCATTCCGATTACTAGTGCCGGGGAGAGCAGCGCCCCATCAATAACACTAACTACACTAACTGCTGCGCAGGCCAGCTCTGGCCACATCAAGCCCTGGGCCCTCGTCTCCAGCCCTCAATACAGCCCGCAGGGGTGATACTGGTGCCACTTTACAGATGGAAAAAATAAAAAAAATAAAAGCAAGGCTCAGAGAGGTTACAAGCTTACCCAGGTCAAAAAGCAAGAGTTAGAGGTGGGAGGGCTCCAAAGCCCGCGCTCTTCCCACTGCACCAGGCGCCTCCAAAGGTTTCTAATGAGATGGAAACTCTCAGCCTTCTTTCCAAGAGTGTCCGAAGTTCGGCCATTTGACTAAGAGGCGGGTAAAATCACCTTTTTTAGCAATGATTTTGCCTTCAAAACAGTAAGTAAGCCAGTCTCTGTTTTCTTAGAGATATTTCAAAGAATGTATTTATTATCTAACTGCCTTGATTTATATATATATATATATATACACACACACACACATATATATATATATAATTTTTTTCCCAAATATATACACAAAAATAGAGAAAAGAGCAAAGGACAAAATTTCATTTTACTAGATCAAAATGGAGATTAACAATGAAAGCAAAAAAAAAAAAAAAAAAAAAATCAAAGACATTTTTACATTAAAAAATAAAAAATAGCCCTGGCTGGTGTGGCTCAGTGGATTGAGTGCCGGCATGTGAAACAAAGGGAAGCCAGTTCGATTCCCAGCCAGGGCACATGCCTGGGTTGCGGGCCAGGGCCCCAGTTTGGGGAGCGTGAGAGGAAACCGCACATTGATGTTTCTCTCCCTCTCTCTCTCTCTCTTCCCCTCTCTCTAAAAATAAATAAAATATTTAAAAAATTAAAAATAAACAAATATAATTTACATTATATTTTATGCAGTAAAAATCCAGAGGCAATTTCACACAGACTGTGTCTTACCTCCACCGGACCCTTCCTGTCCTAGGGGACAGCACTCCAAGTGGTCAGCAAACACTCCCAGCCTACATACAGGGAACCAGACGGGGGGGTGACAGCGCCTTCATGCCCTCAAAACCACAGTGAGAAGGAGAGTGTGAGGGCCTCCTTAGGAGCCTGAGCACATACACAACACCTGTAAATCCCTGCTCATCCGGACACACTCAGAAAGAAGAGTTTACCCTGTGGTCTGTCTTCAGGAGTGCTCAGAGTTAGCAGGTGCGTTTAGATAAAATAATGCAGAAGCAGTCCCCTACCAATGTGAGCACAGTATGTCTAAACTTTTTCTATGGAAATCTATGAAGAGAATCAATTATCCCTCATCAAACCCATACTTTAGAAGGCTTCACTGATCAGAAGCTCGGTAGGCCTGAGCTGCTTCTTCCTTCACGGGCCCACAGTCACTTCTGCACTGAGAGCCACTACTATTAAAATGTCCAAAATATCACCACACTGCAGGTGCCCAACCCAGTGCCGGGCACAACTCAACAGATGTTGGTTTATGAAAGAATGAATTACAAAAGATAGGAAATTTAATAGAGAAAAGAATATAACTTAAGGAAAATACAGAATTTTTAAAGCTTAAGGGCAAAAACCATCCCCAGAACAATCAAGAGAACTACAAATAGTCCAAATTACCTCTCAGGTGACACGTATCCTAGCTGCCAACTAGGCAGCACCTCCTAACATCCTAAACTTACACAGTGCAACGATTCTGATCCTGCTTTTTCCCCACAGTGGGTCTGCTATCTCGTCCACAGACAACACGCCGACTTCTGCCCCAGGACTACACACAGGGCTCTGGATGGGAGCTGGCGCACTCAGTGACACAGGAGAGACAGAGTTTACAGACTGAGGTCATTGGAGAGAGACAGGTGACACTTCCAGTGAAGATAATGTCCTGTGAGAGCTGAAAGTCATTACGATTTAGCAGATTCAATACAATGAGTTCATGCCTATAGGAAAAAGTCGTTTCATAAATTTAGGGGTATAAAGAACATAAAAACATTTAATTAAATGTATTGGGTAACACTGGTTAATAAGACTGTATAGGTTTCAAGTGTGCAATTCTATCATAAATCATCTGTATATTGCACTGTGTTCACACCCAGTCAAGTCTCCTTCCCTCACCACATATCTGACCCGGAAAGAACTTGTAACAACACACACTGTTAGCCTTTCACATCCCTCTCTAGAGCTGCACACATTAAACAATGACACTGAAATAAGTAAAAGCAGGCCCTTAAATTAATGCAGGTTTATTAAAAAATTGGACACCCCCCCCTAGTGTTTACGTATATTGTGGCGCCCAAGTCAATCTACCGTTGCACACAGGAGCCGCAGTGCTGCGAAGAGAACGAGTCACAACTCAGAAACAAAGGGGGAAACGAACAGAGGAAGGCTTTGACGTCCCGGCCACAAAGAAAGTCTCCACTTCGAATCTTGCCCGTGGCAGCTGCCATTCCGCCTTGGAGCAGGAGGAGTGGTCCACGCCGTCTCCTCCTCAGGGACACACCCACGGAGTCTCCAGACGTCCCTCCCAGCCCCAGCCCCCAGGACAGTCGGCCCCACCCGCCGGCACGCAGCGGGGCCCTAACGGGTCTGAGTCACCCACTCCCGCGCACCGAGAGGGCATCCTCCACCAGGAAGCCCACTCGGCGGGGTCCCCGCGCGCACCTCCCGCGCCGCCGCCGCCCGCGGCCCGCAAATGCGCCCACCTCCCCCGCCGCCGACCCTCCCCCACACTCCCCGCAGTGACCCTCTCGGGGCGCGTTCCCGGCCTGGGAGCCGTTCAGGGCCGGGGTGCGTCCGGGCCCCGGAGGATCCAGCCCCGTGCCCGACTCCCCTGCGCCCGGCCGAGCGCCGGCCTTTCCGGGAACTAACCGCCGGTTCCCTCCGAGGCGCTACACTCGCGCCGCCTCCCCTCCCCGGCCGGCCCCCGGGCCGCCAAGTTTACAGCCCTCGCGGCGGGGGACAGGACGCGTCGCTCGGCGCCCCGGGACCAGGCCCCCCGAACGCCGGCCCCACGTTCACCCCACAATGGCCAGCCTCCGGGGCGTCCGCCGCCAGCGTTAGGAGCGAACGCCGCCGGAGTGAACTCTCCGGGCCCCTCTGCCTCCCCTCCCCGGCGACAAAGGTCCCGCACGCCAAGCCACCGAGGACCCGGGCCGCAGCTGAGATCCCCCCCGAGCCCCCGGCCACCGGAGCTCCCTCGGTCGGATCCAGCGCCCCGCGCCCCGCGCGGCGCCAGGGCCCAGGGCCGAGGCCCCAGCGGGCCCCCATTGTTGCGGGTCCCGGCGGCCCGGGCAGGGGGCCCGAGGGCCGGCACCGGCACTCACCTCCCGCGCCGCGGCTCCGGGCCGCGCCGGGCCGGGCAGGGCCTCGCGGCCTCGCGGTGCGCTGCGCCCGCCTCGGCGGCGTCTGCGGCGGCGGGGGCTGGAAGCAGCCGGCCAGGCCCGGGCGCCGCGGACTGGCTGGGACCGAGCTCGGGGCTTCTGTGGCGGCGGCGCTCGCAGCCTCCGCTCGCGGTCCGCGCCAGAAACCGTCCCCCCGCCGGCCCGCGCGCCAGGCCGCCCGGCCGGGAACACGCGCCGCCGCCAGGAAAGTTCCGCCGCGAGCCGGCCGAGGCCGCCCTGCCCCCGCGCCGGGGGAGGGGGGCGGGGGGGCCGCGGGGCGTCCCCGCGCAGCGCCGTCCGGGCTCCCGACGAGCGTTGGCGCGGCGCGGGCGGCTCCGGGGCTGCGGCCGACGGGAAGGGTCTGCGCCCCGCCAGCCCCCGAAGAGCCACGCTGGCCGCTTAAAGCTTCCGCGGCGCCCGGGCGCCTCCTCATTCTGCCCTCGAGGGTCACCCGGGCGGCTGGTTCGGATCGGACGCGGCGATGGGAGGGCCCGGCGCGGGGACGTGGGGCTCGGCGGCGGCGCACGGTCGCTGCTGAAGCCACGGCCGATCCGCGCCTCCTGCTCGGGTTCGCGCGGCCCTCGCCGCCCCTGGACAGCGACGTGCACCTGTCTCCAGAGCTCCCTGGAGACGAGGCCGGGGCGAGGAAGGCTTCCTTGATCACTGCCACCCAGGGGGACGCTTCTGCGTCCTCAGGTTGGCGAGGACCGCCACGTGGGCTCCCGGTAACTACGAGGGCTGCCTCCCCTACCACCCCAAGTTCCCTTCCTCCGCTTCCTCCTCCTCCTCCTCCTCCTGTGAGCGTGGGCGAGATGAAGGAAAAATTCTGAAAGTGGATTTTAAAAGAGGTTGTGCCTTCCTCGTGAAATTGGAGTAAAATAAAGCCCTTCTCAACTCCCTCTTCTTCCGGGCTTTCGCACCTATAGATGGGAGACCGACCGAGTTCTTTTTGGAGCCAATTAGGTTTTAAACATGCAAATGTGGTTTCCCAAACTATCAGTGGGACATTGGGTCTGCAGAAGGCGCTCCAAAAAGGATCGTAGCTTCGATGTGTGCTCACATTTTCCGTTCTCACTTAGTCCCTTGGCTCCTGAGACTCAGGAAATTTTAGCCTGACACTTTCTCCCTTGTCTGCAGAAACTTTCCAGAAAGGCTCACTTATCTCAGTCCCTTGCCCCTGAATGCAATTTCGTCACTGTGTCACACACACACACGCGTGGATTTCCACTTAGGTTATCCTCTGCAAGTAAGGGATGGGGTCCGCCTGTCTGTAGTCGTTTTGGCAACCATGGGGAAACGGCAGGCTCGTGGGTTAGAAAGCAGCATGCTCAGAACCTCGGGAGGCTCTGTCCCCGCAAGCAAGCGGACTCCATCTTACGCCATGGAGGAAGACTTGCTAAAGAAAGGCTTCGGAGGGTGAGGGGGCTTTGAAAAGCAGAACAGCGTGCAAAAGGCATGGGTACAGGAAAGGAAAGACAGAGGTGGCCCCGGCTGGACTTCCGGGTTTAGCTGGGCAGGCTGGGGGGTTTCATTTCTGGCCTCTCACTGTAACTCCTGAAAGCTCAGTCGGTGACCACTCCTAGATCACTTCAGAGCCGAGGTTTTAATGGCTCCGGTTCCGAGTCATCACCCCTGTGCTAGGGCTGGGTGGGAAACGTGAGGGGCCCCCGGCTCCAGGGCCATGGGGATCTGCTCACCCTCACCACACTTGGTTGCTCCCAGAGGCAGGGTAATAAAAATGTTCAGCACACTGGGAAGGGAAGGAACCTCCCTAACATTATCGAAGGGTATTAATAAAAAATTGGCAACTAACATCGTACCCCATAGTGAAATACTGCAAGTGTTGGAAACTTTCTCCCTAAGACCAGGAATGCGACAAACATGCCTGCTTTCACACTGCTACTTAACACTGCACTGGACGTCCGGGCCAGAGCAATGAGGCAAGAAAAAGATGAGAGGCAACCAAATTGGTCCTTTGTGGTCAAAACAAAACAAAACACTCAACAAACTAGGAGCAGAAGACTTACCTCCACACAGTAAAGGCCCTGTATGAAAAGCCATAGCGAACATCATATTCAACAATGAAAAACTGAAACTTTTTCCTCTAAGATCAAGAATAAGACAAAGATACCCACTTTCACACTTGTGTTTAGCATAGACCTCAAATTCCTAGCCAGAGAAAGTGGGCAATAAAAAATATCAACACTGGAAAATAAGTAAAGTTATTTTGGTTTACAGATGATATAATCTTATATGTCGAAAACTCTAAAGATTCCATGCCCCCCAAAAAGTTAGAGTTAATAAATGAATTCAGCAAAATTGCAGGATACAAAACCAGCACAGAAATTAGTTGCATTTCTATACACTTAACACTTAGCAATTTGAAAAGGAAATTAAGAAAACAACTTCATTTACACTAGCATCAAAAAGAATAAACTACTTAGAAATGAACTTAACCAAAGAGAAAAAAGACTTGCACATTGAAAACTAAAAATGTTGCTAAATGAAATTAAGAAGAGACAAATAAATGAAAAGACATGTGTTGATGATTGTTAAGATGTCAATTCTGCCCAAAGCAATATACATATATGATGCAATCCCTGTCAAATCCCATGTTTTTTTGCAGAAATAGAAAAATCCATTCTAAAATGTATGTGAAGTCTCAAGGGACCCCGAAGAGTCAAAACAATCTTGAAGAAGAACAAAGCCAGGGGATTCACACTTCCTGATTTCACAACTTACTACAAAGCTACAGTAATCAAAACGGTATTGTACCAGCATAAAGACAGACATATAAATCAATGGAACAGAATAAAGAGCCTGAAAATAAAGCCCCACAATTATGGTCAAATGATTTTTGACAAGGATGCCAAGATCATTCAATGAGGAAAGGATAGTCTCTTCAACAAATGGTCACGGGAAAACTGGATATTCTCATGCAAAAAAAGAAAAAGAAAAAGAAACCGGATCCTTACCTTACACCATATACAAAATTAATTTAAAATATGTCAAAGACATAAATGTAAAACCCAAAACTATAAGACTCTTAAAACAAGACAAAATTTGAACAGACTTGACAGTGACCAGGGGGGAGGGGGAGGGGAGAAACGGGCAAAAGAAGGGGAAGGGTCAAGGAAGGAGTATAAATGACCCATGGACATGGACAACAGGGTGGGGACTGACTGGGAGACGGGGGGGGGGGGGGGGAGTGGGCAGGGTGGGGGAGAGCAATGAGGGGGATAGGACAACTGTAAGAGAAAAACAATTTTTAAAAAGTAAAAAAAACCCACCAATTTTCAATATTGAGTTTAGCAATGGCTTCTTGGATAGGGCACCAAAGGCAGAGGCAACAAAAGAAAAAAAAAATAGACAAGTTGGACTTCTTGAAAATTTAACACTGATGTGCATCCATTGACACTATCCACAAAGTGAAATGGAAACCCACGGAATGAAAATAATATTTATAAATCATATAGCTGGTAAGGGATTAATATCCAGAATACATAAAGAATTCCTGCAATTCAACAACAGAAAGCTAAGCAACCTGATTCAAAAATGGGCAAAAGACTTGAATAGACATTTCACCAAAGATGTTATACAGATGGCCAATAAGCATAGAAAAAGATGCTCAACATCACTAATCATTAGGAAAGTGCTAATCACAGCCACAGTGAGATACTACTGCATACCCATTAGGATGGCTATTACAAAATAATAATGAAAAAAGAAAGAAAACAGAAAATTGCAAGTGTTAGTGAAGATGGGGAGAAATTGGAACGCTTGCGTGTTGCTGATGGGAATGTAAAATGGTGTTGCCACTGTTATAAACTGGCTGGTGGTTCCTGATGTGACCCAGCAATTTCACTCCTGGTTATATGACCAAAAGAATTGAAAGCGTGGGCTCAACAGATACTTGCACCCCAATGTTCATTATAGCGTTTTTCACAATAGTTAAGGGTAGGAAACAAGCTCAAGTGTTCACCAACGGACGGATAAACAAGATGTGGAATGAAGTCCTGATACACAGGACAACATATAGAAATATTGAAAACAAAACAGTATTAAATGAAAAAAGCCAGACACACAGTGTTACACCTTGGATAAATCCATTTATATGAAAGATCAAACATAGGTAAATATATAGAGACAGAAAGCAGATTGGCGGCTGCCAGGGGCTCAAGGAGGTAGATGGGGGTGGACCATGGAGAGCAATGGCTTAACGGTTTTATTTTATTGGGGGGATGATAAAAATGTTTTGCAGTTAGATAGAAGTGGGGGTCGCATAACACTCTGAATGTGTGGAAGTGTTCAAATGATTGATTGTATGTTATGTGAATTTTACCCCGATTTAAAGAAAAAAACTAGAGCTCATAGAGGTTGAGTTACGTGAGATCTCACAGACAGTAACTGGTAGAGCCAGAATTTAAATCCAGGTCTAAGAACTAGTGAGCAGGTAGGAGTATTTACTTACTTCAGAAATAAATGACGGCTATGCTGGTGATTTTCTGAGAGCAGGTTTCAATAGGGAGGAGGGATGACACCTCCCACATAGTAGGTGGTCAATGCCTGCTTTTCTGTGTCCGGGAGGAAGAATGGTCTCCACTTAGAGATCCTGAGGCCTGGAGAGAACTTGGAGTGTCTGGGAGGGGCTGTAAGTTCCTCCACGCAGCTGAGCGTTCTTTCTCAAGGATGGAGGCGAGAGGAGACCAGCTCCTCTCACATGCTGTGTGACCTTGGGCAAATCACTAAACCTCTCTGAGGTGGGTTCTTCCTCTGTAAAATGGGAATAACAGGCTTGCAGCGATGAGAAAGAAATAGGAAAATAGCTCTAAACTCTCTTTGGAAGTCCTAAAGATGTGTGCAGGTTTATGTAACGCAGAGAAAACTTGGCTGATCTCTGCTATTTTAAGTCAACCCCGACGTCTCCTTCCAGAGAAGATTAGAGGCTCTTGTTCGCCTCTCCATGAAATTGACTGGAATTCCCCAGACTCAGCTGCACTTTGCAATTATCTTGTTTTCAGCCTCCTCGTTCTTATTGGCACTGTGGTAACTCCTCCAGACGGGAGCAGGCTGGGCCATCTCAGCAACCTCAAAGTCTGCAACAGGACTGAGCTCCATGCCGGCGCTGAATGGAATATTAACATTGTCCACAGTCGCCACTTGCCACGAGGGGATTCCATTTCATTCAATTGTCGCTGGGGATTTGTTACAGGGAGAGAAAAAGTACACGGCCCCCGAGGCCCCTGGGGGACAGAGACACACGAGGAATGGTAACACAGCCTTAACTCCTGTGTGAGCAAACCAGCAGGGGGGCTCAGAGGAGGAAGTGCTGGGCCCAGGCCCTCCGGGAGCCTGACCTCCGCTTCGGTGACTCTTCACCCATTGCCAGGTCTTACCCCACTCAGCACCCAATGTGTTGTGAATCACTGGGTGCTCAGTAATGTACGGCTGGACCAATTCAGGCCACAGGGCCACCTCTTGCTAAACCTCTGCTCCCAGTTAGTAAAGTCACTGTGCTTTAATGCCCGGCGCAAATGGCGCGTCTTCTGTGACATTTCCATGAACCTCAAAGCCAGCTCTTTTTCTGAGCTCTCCTGGAATCTCGTCCCATTTATTGGGCACATGGTGTTTCTGCCCTGGAGACAGAGTTGTACAACTTGGCCTCTGTTCCAAGAACTTATGCCCACGGGGGGAGGCGGACCAGTCACAGGCGATTGTGCTACAAGAGGGAAGAACAGGGTAAGTATCCTAAGAGCTGCAGGAGACAGCGTTGGGGTCTACCTAGCCCACATTCCCCCTTAGAACACGGGCCACCCACTCAGGAGCGAGGCCTAAAGACCATATATGTGCTATGTCAGTGCCCTAGCAGTAGCTGATTGGCCCAGGGAGAGTGCCCAACTGAAGGTGGGCCAATTGGATTCTATATCTCAATATATAAATATGGAGTCACGTTTCAAAGATACAGAGAACTATAAAGCACCAGTCAGAGGACACTCGCTGAGAGTCCCAGAGAAAGGAGGGAAGGAGGACCAAGGTCCCTATTTGTGGATCCAAAAAATACCCACTTCTCTTCTTAAAATCAGTTCTTGGTGTTGCTTAGAGGATCTTCGTGGGGTTTGGATATTATCACAGTGGCCCCAACTGAAGCAAGAGTGACCGAGCAGGGTCCCAGCTTAGACTGCGGTGACAGGAGGGGCGGGGCAGGCAGAGGCAGGAATGGGACTTGGCTGGAAGGGGGAGGAGTAGGGGAGCTGCAGAGGTCAAGGTAAGGGGCGGGGACTGCCTGAGCGAAATGAAAAGGAACGAGGCTGCAGCTGGGCCCTCGGCAACCACACCGAGGATCTAACACAGTCTGCGTTTTAAGTCGCACGGAGAGTGAAGGCCAGAGGAGTCACACCGTGTTTAGGGAGGATGTGGCAGTGGCCCAGGCAGGGTCAGTCAGAGCTGTCACAGGAAGTGGCCTGGTCAGGCTCGGTAACTGAAAGTGGGGTTACGGGAAGGGAGGTGGCGGGGTGACACCTGCCTGCCTGGGGACGCCTTTTGGGGAGAGGGGAGCTTACCTGAGAAGCAGAGCTCGTGGAAGTGTCGTTGTTTAGAGCCTCGGAGCTCAGAACCTGGACCAAACCCACCGCTCCAGCTGGGGGGAACCCGGCTCCCCACAGCGAAGTCCACGGGGATTCACACCGATGCATCCTCAGCGCTGCCCCTCCCTTCCCCCATGCCCCCCCACCCCACCCCGCTCCGACCCCAGCCCTGCTCCCTACCCCGTTTCATCTTCCAGGGACCACCGAGGATGTCCGGGCCCTCAGCGCTCCAGTCTGTAAACAGAGAGTCCCCGGGTTTCAGAGCTCTGGGATGCACACGTTCAGTGGCATATCATTCGGTCTTTAGAAGGAAGGAGATTCTGACACATGTCACAACGGAGGAACCTCGGGGACACTATGCTGAGTGAAACTAGCCAGCCCCAGAAAGACAGGAGCTGTGTGAGCGAGTCCACGGATCTGAGGTACCCGAAGCGGTCAACCTCAAGGAGCAGGAAGCAGAACGGCAGTCCCCAGGACGGCGGAGAACGGGGGTACCGATAACTGGTATGGAGTGTTGTTCCATAAGATGCCAAGAGTCGTGGCTGCACACTAGGAATGTATATAATACCACTGAGCTGTGCAGTGAAAATAGTTAGGACCGCAAAGTTTACATTATGTGTCATTTCACACACATACCCCCAAAGAGCTAAGGACCCATGGGATCCAGAAAGATGTTCCCACAGTTGGATGTGGGGCTTACACACACAGTATTGGGGCACCTGATGTTGTTTAAGAGCCAGGGAACACATTTTTTTTAATAAAAAGTATTTGTTTCCTATATAAGCATATCTAGGGTTCGAGAAACAGATCTGGCCTTCAAAGACCTACGTGCCAACGGTCCTGGGTGCTCTGACCCCCCTAAGCAGCCTCTGCGGCCCCAGAACACGTTCACTGCGGCGTCTGGCACATTGCATGGCTGTGTGCGTAGCTGTCACCCCTCGGAGCCCGTGAACAGCAGGCAGAACCCCGTCTCCTGTCCGGCACGTGGTGGGCAATGAATGAACCACTGAATGAACAAATGAGTGATCAGCCAGAGAGAGACGCACCGGCGGTTCTAAGGGGGCAGAGGGAAGTCGCAGTTTGAGTTCTTCCCGGGTTCCCTTCACCCCCGTCTCCCTCCTCCTTTGCAGCCTGTCCCTCACCCTCACCCTCACCACCTACAGGAAGCCTTCCCAGATTATGCCCAGCTACCTCCAAGGTAGCCCCTCATCCCCATCTGCCTCCCGCCTGGAGAAGGAGGCAAGCAAGGAGATTCACAAAGGAAGGCATGAGCTCTCTAAAAAGGGAATTGTGGGCCAGGAAAGGGAGGCTGGAGAATGAGGGTCCCTGCTCCAGCACCTCCAACCCCACGTCCCAAAGAGGGGGGCTTGGATGCTTCCTCATGCCTCCCCATGGCAGGCATCCCAACAGACCTGGGGAGGCCCCCAAGCTGCTCCAGCCCCTCTGGGGAGATGTCCTCCAAGGTGACAGTTTCAGTAGGCTGCTTAGGGAGGGGGTGCCACAGTCCGCAGATCCTGGGGTGCTTGCTGGCTGAATGCTCCCCTCCCCTGCCTTTATTTTTCTGAAGCAGGAGAGAGCAGGAGCTCTAGACTTTGTCCTTAGAGCTGAGCAGCGTGGCACGAGTCAGTTAACGTCCCTGAGCCCCAGCTTACTCCTCCGTGAAAATGGAGCGTGACACCTGTTTCACAGCACCGTTGAGGGGCTGAGCCGGGGACCTTGCACCAAGTAGGTGCTCAGCACCTGGCAGAAGCCTGGGCTGCATGCAGAACTCCAGCCCCAGCAGAGCTAAGTGTCACCAGAGGCCTAGTGTAGCACCACCAGTAAACCACGTGACTCAGCTAGTGACAAAGCCACTGGTGCCTCTGCAGGCTGAGATAAAGAGTGGGAAGGGCCTGTCCCACCACCTCCGTCCCAGGAGAGGCAGCTGAGAGGGAACCATGGGTCAGAGATGGCTTCAGGATAAAGCACAAAAGCCACTTACGCTGACCATCCGCCTGAGTCAGGCTGAGTAAGCCCTTCCTCTCTGTCCGCTCATGTAATCCTCACAAACGCCGTGGGAGGGTCCTCTTCTCTGCGTCTGTCAGGTTCACCTTGATTTGTTCATTTGCTTTTTCTATCTAGGCTGTATTTTTAGAGCAGTTTTCCCCAAACCCCTAACCCACACGTGACTAGCCTCCCCCACCAGATGCTACATTCATTTGTCACAGCCAATGAAACAACATCGCTATCGTCCAGGCCCGTAGCCCTCAGTAGGGTTCACTCACGGTGTTGGTACAGCCTATGGGTTTGACCAGATGTACAATGACATACATATTTTACTTTTCGATACAGTTTTATTTTTTATCAAAGTAGTTCCTGCTCAGTGGCTTCCAAGTCAGGACCAAAAAGGCTTCCATGGAGCACCAACCATGCCTTTTTCTGTTCTCCCCGCCCTTCCTAACCCCAGGCCCCCACACTAGGGACAAAGGGGTGCCCCTCTCATGTGCTCATTAGTCTTAGGGGCCACCCCGTTGGCACCGAGGTATTGCACCTTCTCTGCATCAGGAACCTTCCAAGGGACAAGACCAATAGCCCACTGGGGCCAAATGGCCAGACCGGCCTAACACACCCTCTCCCCCATGGTCAGCCAGGCAGCTCAGATAAGACCCTCCAAAGGCATTTGCAACAGCCCCGTGTGCTTCTTTAGAAGCCCCAGGGACCATTTTCAAATTTTCGCTGGAAAAGGAGAGCTGAAGCCTAGCACAGACAGCCGTGGTCATGTGAGGCTGCCTGGGTGGGGAGGGATTCTGGCTGGCTGCATGGACGGGACAACTTCTCCATTCGGGACTCTGAGATCTTCATGTGTAGAACCAGCGGGTTTGGACAGGTCATCACTTGGGACCCACCTGGCAGCTGCGTCTCTGGAGCTCCTTCTGCAGCCGGTGCTCCCTTGAAGGAGGCAATATTGCCCCGCCTTCCAGATAAGGACTGAGGCTCAGAGGGTGGCCAGGGCCCCTGAGCCAGAGTGCACGCTCTTTCCCTGGGGCTGGATCCTGAGCCTTCTGTCCCACTTCCCCTGGGGAGGGGCAGGTGGGTAGGTGTGCAGGTAGGTAGGTGGTCCCCTGGCTTCCAGGAGCAGCAGGGCCCAGCTTCTCCGGCCCTGGGATTTCAAGCTTCTAGGCCCCGCCTCAGGGCGAAGACCATCATAGCCACATCCTGTTTAATGCCAGTCTCTGCTCCTAGAACAGTGGTTTTCTGCCTGGGGAGCTTCAGCGGCCCAGGCTGCCGGTGCCCCTCCTGGAGAGACACTGGTGGAATGGATCCGGACTAGGGTCCGGGAGTGAGCAGGCCCCACGGGAGATTCAAACGTGCAGCCAGGGCTAAGAATCTCATACCAGCCTGTCAGCTTACGGAAGGGCCTGGCGTGTTCCCCGTGCTCGACCCCAGGGAGTGTCCGCTCTTCCTTGCCCTGCGTCGCAGCCAGAAGGGCAGAGCAGCTTTTGCTCTCAGCTACAATGTGACAACTACATCTCCTTGTAACAAGGTCCATGGTGCCCTTACTCTGCTCTCCGGAATTTGTTGTCCTCGGGGTAGCCAAGGCCATGATGCTTCTCATGGCTTCTTTGGAACAAAAGCCTCTGGGATCCAGACCTGCCTGGCTTGTGGTGTAGGGAGCCCACCTTGCCCGCATCCCTCTGTTCTGCATCTTCAGGGCAAAGAAACGGGAAGCAGAGGGTTTGAGCTCCATCCAGGCTGCCCTGGGCATCTCTTGGCTCCTGGGTGAGGCTGGCAGCCCCATGGAATCAAGTACATCCTGCATTCAAATAGGGACAAGGACAATTCTGGAGGTTACAGGGGCCTCAAAGCTGAATGTTACCTGGAGAAAGACAGTCTCCTGTCTCCTGCCTACTGAACTCAGGGACAGACACGTGCCTGACGTGCTCCCGACTCAGGCCTCTCCGCGGGCCTTGGGCCGCTGAGCCCTGGACGCTGAGTTCAGAGCCTGCGCAAGAGAAGCCAGGCTGGGAGCCGAGGGCCGGGTGACAGGTGGGCTGGGGGTGCACTGCAGCTGTGAATAAGGTGCGCCGGAACCAGGAGCTGGAAGTGGCAGTGGCAGAAGACAGCAGGACAGGGCTCCGCGGTGGCCACTAAACATGGCTTTCCTTGGCGTGTTCCCGTCCTGTGTGAAGCCTGGGGTTTGAAGTCACAGATGCCTGACAAGTCAAACCCAGAAGGATCTGAAAGCACAGGACGCATGGCTTTCAAACGGGGTTCCCAGAATTGGTGAGTACTTGGCCACACCATGACCCGCAACTCCCAGCGTGGCTCCTTCTAGCTACTTAATGAATGTGCAAGATCCCACGGTGCAACGGTACCAACAACATTTGAAAGCCATAGAGCTAATAAACCTACGAGGGACAGACAGGGAAATGCGCCCAGCCTCACCCCCTGGTCTCTTATCCCTCAGGCCAGGTCTGCCCCCACAGTGCACTGCTGGTCGCAGCGCAGCGGGGACAGTGGGAGGCCCCCGGGGGAGACCTGGCCTGAATGAACGACGCCATGAGACAGACCCGCAGGCCCGGAGAGGCTGCGTGCAGCTGCCTTGGCTTGACTGTCAGAGCCCTCAAGATTCTGGTCTGTTCTTCCCCTGAGAGAAATGGGGGGCCCTGGCCTGGCAGGTGGAGCTCTTGGGCTCCAGGTGGCCCTGAACGTTAGCCTTCTCTTTCAGGGAGGTCACTGGGCGTAATCACTCAGTCCCCAGACTCTGGGCCCTTGCGGGCAGGACCTGTCATCTCCACCAGAGGCTGAATCCTCCTCAGCCCAGGGACACAGGGGACAGGGCCAGCCACAGAGCCGGAGCTCAGGAATCCTTGACTTGACTGAAGACGGTTTTGTTTGCTTTTACAACAAGGCTTCCATCGCGGGGCTGCGTCTCCGGCCCCCACGTACAAGCAGCGACCTCCCACAGTGGCAGCGGACTTTCTGTGCTTCCCGCAGGGAAGCTCCTTCCTCCCACCTGCGTTCTCCCCTGGGCTGGCTCCTTGGACGGCTTGCATGTCTACATGCCAGAGAAAGTCGGGGCTGAGCACCCCATTTCCGCCGGCATTCTTCTTCCTCTGAGCAGGCCAGCTCACCAATGCCACAGACCTGGGCAGCCCGTGCCTGCCCAGGAAGCAGGCGGAGTGGCCCTCAAGTGCATGGCCACGGAGGGATGGCACCGAGGGGAGCGGAGGGCAGGGAGCATAGGGTCCCTGGTTGGATGGTTGGAGGTCTTAGTCTCTCTGCCATGGAACACCTGGAAGAGCAGTGAGCAGCACCTTTATATATATGCAGCCTTGGGGGGAGCTCATTTCCCCCTTCCCTCTGCATCTGGGGGGGCAAGCCCGTCCCAAAGACCAGCCCCAGGCCCCCGCTGTCCTCACCTCCTGGCAATGACCAGAACCTGAGAAACTCCTCATCCCCAGGTCTCCAGCAGACCCCCTCGCCCCCTACAGCCAAAGCACCTCCAGACCCTACACCCCCTTTCCAGAGTCCAAAGGCCACCTCTGAAGCCCCACTCCCCAACAACAAAAAATGCCCACTAGTCTCTGGTTGTCTTGGTCCCTGGTCACGTGGGGGAGGCAGCCAGCTTTGTGACTTCACAAAAGGCTATCTTGTGACAAGCGTGGGCCTAGTGAAGTAGAGCCGGGCAGAGGGGCTCCTCTCCCCAGTAACATCATGTAAATTTTCATGGAGAAACACCCCCACCTCTGAGGGAATGAAGAGGAGCAGCCTCCCTGTAAGAACTCAGGACACAGCTCTCCTTGGCAACTTTGGCTCCCAGGCCTCACTGGGCACTCCTGGCTGCACCTGGCACTCTCTCTGAAAGGTCCAGACCCATCGCTGGCAGGTTTGAGCAGGGGCAGGAGGTGGTTATGCCAGGCGGTGGTGATGGCGGGTCTCTGACCTCAGAACTGGGGTCGGAGCAGCTTCCCCCCATTAGACAAGGCCATCCTTCTCTAAGCTTTCCTAAGTGAAAGAATTGACCAAGTGACCGGAACCTCCATCAGGGTCTGCCTCCGTGATCCCCAGAGGAGCTTCAAGGGGGTCAGGCCAGAGGTTCCTGAATCTTAGAAAAAGATCTCGTGGCTACAAACAGCCATTGCCAAAATCCAAAGGCTTCTCTTTGCCACGCTGACTCCGCTGTTGTTTCTTCCTGGAAGGATTTAGGATTCCAGAAATCAGAGGCAAAGGGGCTGGGCGTGCGTTCTCCTCACCTGCCCCGCACCTGTTCCCCAGCCTCCACCTCTCACCTGGAGCGTAGCCTCTTGGAAGGGCAGGGCCCTGGGAGTCAGCAGGGGTGATACCGGCAGCCAGGCTGGGGGATCTGACAGGTGGCCGGGATGCCTGGACAGCAGAGTTCGGCCCTCGCACAGAGCACCACTTCGTGCTGGGCAGGGCCGCTGTGAGGGTCCACTGGCCATCCTCTCTGGCCTCTACTTGGATTGTGCCATCACCATCCTACCAGAGAACCACAGGGAAGGAAGTATTCTCTGGGCGAGAGTTCCAGGCGTTTCAGCAGGAGGCAGGGGCCGTGGCTGGTTTGCGGAGGGTGGCATGTCTGGCGTCACATCCATGGGGGTCCTTGGCCTTGACCGCCTTCGCCCCTGATTGGTGGTAGCCCTTGCTGGTGGGAGGAAGCCTAGGAGCGGGTCCTCTTAAACCACCCTCTGACCCACTCAGTTTTCAGTGCTGGGCTGGGCCAGAGAGCGCATAGTTGGTGCCCCAGAGTGGTCACTCCACTACCTCCCAGTGCTTCTGGAAAAGGGCCCTGGGATTTTTCTGGTAAGAAGTGCATTTCTCATTTAAATGAGGAAAGTCAGAGCTCTTCCAGCAGACAGGCCTGGGGCCCAAGGGAAACCAGCCGGGCAGAGGCAGTCCCGAAGCACTTCAACAGGGAGAGCCGTGGACCCAGAAGGGCCATCCCTTAGCTAGCATGGCGGTGTGCCAGGCCCTAAGCCAAGCGCTTGATACGCAGCACCCCGTTTAATCCCCGTAACAGTGCTAGAAAGGAGGCGTCCTTATTCTGATCTTCTAGGCAGGGAAGCTGACGCTTGAGAGGGGAAGGCATTAGGCCGAGGTCCCGCAGCTGATAAACGGAAGCACCACTATTAGGATGCACGTCCGTCTGCCTCCAAAGCTGGGCTCTCCGCTGTCCTGTTTCCTGCAAACGCTTCCCAATACAAAGGAAACACCGTTTTCCCATCCCTGACCCTCAGCCACAGGGTTAAAGAGAGAAGGGCAGGAGGGAAGAACTTGAGCCTGACATCACCCAGATTGTCAGCTTTTGGATCAGGGATCCCCCTCTGCTCAGCCTGTCGAATCTTCAGTGGGCCCGACTGGGAGGCAGCTGGATTTTTTCAGATGATTTAAATGAGGCCCTGGGGCTGCAGAGTGGTTCTGAGGTGGGGGTTGTCAGTTCGATTTTAATTTCGGATAAACAATAATTTTTAAAAATATACGTACGCCCTAAATATTGCACAGGGCTCTTCTGGGGGCTCCTCGCCCTGGCTGGGGCCCTGGTGCGTGGGAGCTGGGGTGGGGCTGGGAATTGCTGCTTCGTTTCCCCACCGGAGCCTCAGGCCCATCTAGAAAGTTGTGCCTGTGGGAACGGGGGGTCGGGACGGCCTTCTGGAGACTTCACCTGCTGTGGTCATTGACCAAGTGTGGCCTTGAACGGTTGTCCTTGAGGAGCCTCAGTTTCTCCCTCTGTAGGGCAGGAGCGGCCGCACTGGAGTGGTTGCTGTACACATCCCTCGGGTGAAGAGGGTTAGGGTTCCATTTTTCTAGGAGGTTGTTGGGGTTCCCAGGCAGGAGGAGGGCACCGAGTGAATGACTGGAACTCTCCTTTTGTGCAGGCTGGGGTCCCCAGCCCCTGGAAGCCCCAGGCCCGTCCTTGTCAGCTCCTGTGACTCCTGGACAATTGCAATAGCTGTCCGACCCACAGCAGAGCGGGGGTGGATGTGGGACAGCTGGCCTTGCCTCCTGGCCATAGGAATTGCTGGAGGAGGCACTGGGGTGGTGGTGGCCCCAGGATGTGGACGGGCTAGTGGGAGTCCCTGGGTCAGGTGAGCCTGGAGGTAGGCAAGGGGAGGGAAGGGCTGGTGGAAGGGTGAAGAGGGGGAGAGGGCCTCCCCTGAGGCCCAGAACATTTGGTGCTATTGGTTTTCCTACCCATGACATGGGTACTCCCCTCTCCCCCAGGGCATGGCCTTGCTAGTTTGGCAGGGAGGGCAGGTGGGGCTCACCTAAGTCTGTAGCCCTTGGTGGGGGGCTAGGCCTGGACTGCTCGTGCTCTTTCTCTGCCACTGGGCAACCCTGCAAGCACCATTCCTTGCACTTTTGGATGGTGGCTGTTTCTTTCTGACTCACACGTGGTGGGGGGTAGGGCGGTGCACAGGCAGAATGGAGGGCGGTGGGGCCGGGGAAGGGGTGGGGGACAGAGTCCAGAGATGTTTTTCCAAAGAGGTCAAGAAATCTCTTTCCAGTGAATCAGAAGCAATGTGTCAGGCCAAGCTGGTGTACGCGCCTGGGGCTTGCTGCGGCTTTGTGCCTGTGTGTACTTAGGTGTGAAAGTGTTGGCTGTGCTCATGCACCGGCGTGCACGCCTGTGTATCTGGCATGTATGCCCGTCCTGTGAAATGTGTCAGGGAGCATGCCTGGGATATCTATGCAGCCCGGAAAACCTGGGTGCTGCCCTTCTGCCGGCTCAGGGTGGGAAGTCTGAGAGTGCCTGCAGCTGTGGCTGTGTGTGCGTGTGGGGGGTGTTCGCGTGGGTAGAAGGGCTGCAGACGTTGCAGCACAGACTCTGGAGGGAGCAGCTTCTGGACAGGCCCTGCATAGTCCCTGCTCTGCTTCCCTGGTCTCCTCGACCCCAGTGTGTCTCCGAAGCCCCTTACTCCCGTCACCGACCCAGCGTCCCAGGCCGGGTTTCTGAAGGGGAGCAGTGCCATCTAGTGGCGGGCGGAGGCCGTGCTGGGAACGGGTGAGGGGATCCTGCGCTCACAGGAGGGCTCTCAGCCTTTCGGGCCCCCAGCCAGCGGGGAAGTCACCTCCGCACTGGCTAAACCATGAACAGAGGGACGGTATCTAAGGCCGGAGCACCTCGTCCTTATGCATTTTGGGCGTATGGCCCAGGGATGCATGGTCGGAAAGTCAGCTGAAGGGGTGCTAGAGGCCAGGCATTGGAAAGTTCCGAGTTCAGCCTCTGGACCCACGAACCTGGGCCCCGGTTCTCGAGCCACCCTCTGTGCCCAGATTTCTCGTCTGCTTAGGTGGCTAACTGCATCTACCCTGCGAGGTGGTAGTCAAGGTTATATGCAAGAGCGTTGGTAGAACACTTGGCTCAGAGCTGAGCCTGCTGTAAAGTCAGGAAATGGTCGTGGCCATTATTGATATAGGCAAAGTTCCAGAAGCACTGAGAAGAGAGCTCTGTGTCATGGCAGGTGAAAGGGTTGCAGGGAGGCGACACGTCTTTGGCGCTGCCACCCCATGTTCTAGAGTTTTCTACTTGAGCAGCTGCTGCTCCAAGTCACACACTCAAGTCCCTTCCCCAGAACAAGGGGAATGGGGTCCAGTGGGGAATGGAATCAAGAGACTCAGCATTCAGCCTCTGGGCTTTTTAAATTTTATTTATTTATTTTTTATTGATTGAGAGAGGGAGAGTGACATCGATCTGTTGTCCCCGTACGCCAAGGTTGCAAGTTCAATCCCGGTCAGGGCACGTACAAGAAGGAACCAATGGCTGCATAAATAAGTGGAACAACACTCTAACCGACTGGGCCACCCGACCAGGGCTCCCGCTGGCCTCTTAGCAGCTGTGGAACCCGGCAGCGGGCCTGCCGTGCTCCGTGTTCCCCAAGTGAAAGTGTCGGCTCTGGGGACTACATAGAAATGCACAGAAACTTGCTTAGGACTCCCAGAGAGATCAAGGCTGGGTAGGATCCTGTCAGGGAGAGATTCTGCTCATCTGCGAAGTCGCATTTATCTTTCACGTCCCCCCAAAGGGATCCCTGAGTCAGTCAGTTGTTCTGGTTCTGCTGCTAATTAGTCGTGTGATATTAGGCAAGTGACTCTCTTTCAGTCTCCCTTTTCCCAGCTGCAAAATAAAGGAATTAAATTAGATGACCTCCGAGTTCAGCCCTGCCTGGTCTCTGGACTCCCCCTCCCTCCCTTTTCCTCACATACAATACCGACAGGCTAGGTCTTGAGCAGAAAGACAAAGAAAAACCAGAGCTTTCCGTCTAATGGGTGCTGTGACTTGTAATATGCTTGTGGACAATATTTTCTTAGATCCTGGTATGTTAATAATGGGGCAGATGGGAGAATAAAACAAAAACTCTCCCCGGTCACACGAAACATAGTACGGGACAGAGGTTTCCAGCGTTTGCAGTACTGGCTGGAGGGGCTCGAGTTCCTCACTTTGCGTTTCCGCCTTCTGAAGCAGCCAATGAGTACGCCGCCGTTCGAGTTACTCTTGTAAACTACAAGTCCCAGAAGTCAATACGCGCGGGAGAAGCGCTCTTGCGCTAATTGAGACTGACGGGCCCCGCCCCTAGAAGCGGAACTTCATTTCCCAGGCGGCTTTGAGGTTCGTCAATGTTCCTCCGCTCGCGCTGGCGTTCCTCTCCCGCCTCCGGCTAGCGAACCTCGCGCCAAGTAGGAAAGGGGGGGAGGGGACGCGCGCGCGCGCGCGCAGGCGCGCGAGTGACGCATAATATGTGGGCCGCTCTGGAGCCGTGGTCGCGCTGTGTGTGAGTGAGGGAGAGTGCGGGACCTGAGGCGGTGTGTGTGAACTGTGGCCGCTGGCGGGGTCAGGGGCGAGCGGCGGAGCCGCCCGGGAAGGTGAGCGGGGAAGGGAGGAAAACGGCCGTCTGGGAGGGGCGCGACGAGACAGGGAGCATGGCCCGGCGGGCGGGAGAGTGGGCGCGGGCGGGGGGAGGGGCGTCACCTGCCCGGGCCGCCGGCGGCGAGGGGGCGGGCCGGGCCTCCGGGGAGGCTGGGCGCCGGGCCTGACAGGATCTCTCCTTTTCCAAATTCTTGGCTCGGGGGCGGGGCCTCCGCGTTCTTCCTCCAGTCCGCGAAAGACGCTCCCCGAGAGTTAACTCTTCCGCCCGGAGTCGGAGGGGCAGGGGTGTGCCCGCCCCTACCTGTAGGAGGGGCCTCCCTCGTTCCCCTTGTCACCGTTGTCCTCCCAGGCATCCAGTCTCCGTTCCGTACGGGCTCGGGGGCTCCATCTGCCCCGCCGTACGGCGGCCCCCTTCCCAGACTGCTTCCGCCTCTCGCTCCGGTCCCCTGGGCGGGCTCTCCCCTCCCCTCCCCGCCCTCG
Source organism: Furipterus horrens (assembly GCF_987537825.1). Lineage (NCBI taxonomy): Eukaryota > Metazoa > Chordata > Mammalia > Chiroptera > Furipteridae > Furipterus > Furipterus horrens. Next base: position 141,336,990 of record NW_028327177.1, on the reverse strand, counting down.
GCCTCGGGCTGGCTCCCCCTGCCGCTCCCGGCTCCCGGGCCGGGCGAGGGGGCGGAGCTTTCCGGGCACCCGCCCCCCCGTCCCCCACGGTGGCGGGGGCAGGGGTGTGAGGGCCGAGCGGCGTGGACCCGAACTTGGGAGTGCCCGCGCGGCTCCCCGGAGACCCGATTCCGTGGGGGCCCGTCGCTCGCAGCTGGCGTGTCCCAGGCCTTTGCTTCGCTCCGTCTTCTCTTCCCGAACGGCTTCCTCCCGTTGCGGCGGGAGCGCTCGGGGCGCGTCCTCGTTGAGTAGTAGTTTTGGGGTCTCTGTAGTCGTTCTGAGTCCCAGACGCTTCGCCCCCGTCCCCGTCACGTTGTTTTCTCCCTCCCTTCAGCGAAGCCTTCTAATTAGCCTGCGTTTTAATAAGCATATTAGCATCTTCCTGCTCTGAACGCGTTGTCGTTACGGAGTGAGAGGGTCCTTGACATTGTCCTGGAATGCCCTTTTCGCGGTTTACTGGGGTTTACCTTTAGGGTTATGCACGCTTGCCTGCTTAGACCCTTTAGGGGCGGACCCGGCGTTTCTCCGCCCGATGACGTCGAGGTTTGGGGTTACCTGTAGCAGGTAGGCATTTTCGGGCGGGGACGGAGTTTTGGATGTTAAGGAGCTAAAAGAGACTTGACTTTGGGCGAACATACAGTACGACCTGCAGATGATGTACCATAGACTTGTAGACCTGACACCTTATACAGTTTAATTAACCAATGTCACCCCGATAAAGTCAATACAAGTTTTTTAAAAGGAGCTAATAGAATTTGGAGAATATATAGGACAGAACTTTATGCTCAGAACCCCTCGCGTAGTTGCTGAGCACAGTAAATATTTAAGTTGTTAAATTTAATAGAGAAGGAATCTGGTGAAATGAACCACATGTTAGCTAGAAGTGATTGAAGCTGTTTGTTTTTTAAGTTATTGCTTTTGTGGGGGGTGGGGGAGAAACGCCAACCTGCTGTCCCAGGTGTGTGTGCATGTGCACGGGGGTGAGCCCGCGGCCCTGGTGGTCGGACACGGCCTGGGGTTGGTCTACTGCTAATTTCCTTACGTCGTTCTTGTAAAGGAGATGGTCGTGGGCAATAATAGAAAGTTGTTACACAGGACTTCATATTTCGTACTGATTATTAGGTGTATTTACTTGAAGCTCTAAACTTGAATGATTTTCCCCAGTTACTTTTTTTAAACAAAGAAGAATGTTTCCAAACATTTGTTCCAGGTTTGTAACCTTATGGGATCTTTCCTTAACGTGGACTTTGTTTTAGGCTTTAGGACAATTCTGCTGAATAGGCCATTCAGTATTGTGTGTGAGAAAAGGACAGATTTTATGATTCAATTAAAAAATTATGGAATAGTTGAAAAGAGGTAGAACTCAGGTATTAATATATGATGAGGAATCTTCCTTTTACCTTCATCCCTTAGAAAGTCAGTTCTCTGTCACAAACGTAATAGCTATTCTCTGTTCCTGGTATATTCTTCCAGGGATATTTTATTCTGGAGATACACACACTCTTTGCTTTTCTCACTAGTCCACATTAGGAGAAATGTCTAGTCAAGATCTTTGCTATTTTTGAATCAGGTTTTTTTTTCATTCCTGTTGGGTCGTAGGACTTCTTTATATATTTTGAATACTAGATCCTTATCAAATATATGATTTACAGATATTCTTCCCATGTTATGGGTTTTCTTTTCACTTTCTTGATTCTGTCCTTTGATGCACAAGAATTTTGAATTTTGAAATTCAGTTTATTTGTCCTTTTGTTGCTTATGCTTTTGGTGTTATAAATAAAAACCCCTTGCCAATTTCAAGGCCATGAAGATTTTCCTTTATGTTTACTTCTAAGAGTTTTGTAGCTTAAGCTCTTACATTTAGGTCTTCGATCCATTTTGGGTTAGTTTTTGTACATGGTGTGAGGCAAGGATCTAACTTCACTCCTTTGCATGTGGATTTCCAGTTCTCTCAGCAGGATTTGTTGAAGGATCAGTAGTCTTTCTACCAATGGTCTAATGGTCTTTGAATAAATCCTTTTCTTATTAATGGTCTCGCCAAACTTGTTAAGTCAACCGACTGTAAAAATGAGATTTTATTTCTGGACTCTCAGTCCTGTTGATTTGTTATCCATGTCTTTCCAGTACCATAGTCTTGATTACTGTAGCATTGTAGCAAGTTTTAAAATCAGAAATGTGAGTTTTTCAACTTATTTTTCAAGATTATTGGTTAGCCAGGGTCCCTTGCAATTGTATATGAATTTTTGGGTGGAAGTTTCAATTTTTGCAAAGAAGGTCTTTAGGCTTTTTAATAGGGGTTGCAGTGACCTTTGACCACTTTGGAAAGTATCGTCATGTTAACAATGTTAAATCTTTTAGTCCATGAACATGGGATGTCTTTCCATTTATTTAGGTCCTCTCTAATTTATTTCAGCAGGGTTTTGTAGTTTTCACTATATGTCTTGTGTCTTTTTGGGTTAAATTTTTTCCTTAGTATTTTACGCTTTTTGGCGCTATTACAAATGAAATTGTTTTCTTATATTTGGATTGTTCATTGCTAGTGTAGATCTTGTATTCTGTAGCTTTGCGTTGCTAATTTATTAACTGTAACAGTTTTTTTTTTGGTGGATTGTTTAGGATTTTCTATACATAGGATCATATCATTTGGTGACTAAAGATTTTACTATTTCCTTTGTAACTTGGATGCCTTTATTTCTTTTTCTTGACTAATTACTCTGTCTAGAACTTCAGTACAATGTTTAATATAAGTGATGAAAGTGGGTGTTCTTGTCTTGTTTCTGATTTTAGAGGGGAAGCTTTCAGTCTTTCAGCATTGAGTATAACGCTAGCTGTGGGTTTGAAAAAAGTGCCCTTTATCATGCTGAGGAAGTTCTCTTCTGTTCTCAGTTCATTGTTTTTATTACAAAAGGGTGTTGGATTTTGTCAGCTGCTTTTTCTCTATCAGTCAGTTAATCTTTATTTTTTTCCTTTTTTATTCTGTTAATCTGTGGATTATATTAATTGACTTCCATGTGTTGAACCACCCTTGCATTTCTGGGAAAAATCACATTTGGTCATGATGTAATTCTCTTTATACACCAAGCTAGTATTTGCTAGCGTTTGTTAAGATTTTTGCACCTATAATTCATAAAATATATTGGTCTTTAGTTTTCTTGTGATGTTTTATCTGGCTTTGGTATGGGTCTGATGCTGGCTTCATGGAATAAATTAGGAAAAAATGCTAGCTCCTGATATATTTTTTGGAAGAATTTGAGGATTGTTGTTAATTTCTGTAAATGTTTGGTTAAATTATTTCTCCACCCAGCCCACCAGGCTAGTACTTCTCAAGATTGTCAAGATCATGAGAAACAACGAAAGACTCAAGAACTGTCATTGCCCAGAGGGCACTAGGGAAATGACAACTAAATGCAATGTTTCCTGGATGAGATCTTGGAACAGAAAAGGGACATGAATGGAAAAACTGATGAAATTTGAATCAAGTTTGGAGTTTAGTTAATAATAATGCACCAAAGTTAGTAGTCACAGTAATAAATACAGCCTGCGGGTTCTTAAGGTCAGAAGTCCATAATAGTCATTCCTATAACATATTTTTTTGTAACTTTGGTTAGAAAAATCAATTTGAAAATGTATTCTTCCAGCCAAGATGGAGGTGTAGGTAGACACTTCGCCTTTTCTCACAACCATAAGGGATTACAACTACCTCAAAACAGAAGAAAACCAACCAGAACTGCCAGAAAATCAAAATATATGGAAGCCCAACAGCCAAAGATATAAAGAAGTGATACTCATCCAGGCGGGTAGGAGGGATGGAGCCGGGGAGCCGGGGAGGATAGGATGCAGTGTGGCGGAGGCGAGAAGGTGCCAGTGGTGGCAAGGCGATGGCTGTGGCCGGCGGAATGAGCAGTCACACATTGTAAAGGCCGGGAGGGACACCTGGGGAGCGATCCCAGCCCCAGGCCGGTCCATGCAGCTCATGGTTCCAGCAGGAGGATGATAAAGCTTTGTTGCTTCTGACTGTGAAAAACAGTGGGAGTTGGGGTGGTGGAAGAAACTGCTGATCTCTCAGGAGAGTTTGTTTAGAGGGCCCCCATGTTCCTAGAATGTCCACAGACCCACCCACTCTGGGAACCATCACCAGAGAAGCAGCTAGAGGGGTGCCAGTTGCATACAGGAAGCAGATGAAGTGATTGGAAAAGGGGCGAGTGGCGAGCAAGCATGAGCAAGGACAAGCAGCGTTGTTCCCTCTCAGGCCCCTCCCCCACACAGCGCCTCTCACTGATGAATACCTAAGGCTCTGCCCCTTACAATGTAACAGGTGCGACAGCTCTACGGAAGACTCACAGGCAAGCACAGGAAGTCTCAAGTTGAGGAGACTGAGTATACCCCAAAAGAGGGAGCAAATCGAGGCTCTAGAAGAAGAACTAAGTGAAGAGGAGATAGCCAGCCCAAAAGACATGGAATTAAAAACACTGGTGATAACGATGCTCAGAGAAATGATTGAGTACGGCAAACGCGGAAGGGAAAAAGTGAAGGCTACACTAAGTGAAATGAAGAAAAATCCACAGTGAAGGGAAGGAAACTGGGGTTCAAATCAATGTATTGGAACATAAGGAAGAAATAAACAGTCAACCAGTACAGAATGAAGAAACAAGAATTTAAAAAATGGGGAGGGGCTCAGGAACCTCTGGGACAACTTGAAACGTACCAATATCCATATCATAGGGATGCCATAAGAAGAGAAAGAACAAGAAATCGAAAGCTTATGTGAAAAAATAATGAAGGAAATCTTCCCTAATTTGGTGAAGGAAATACACGTACATGTCCAGGAAGCACAGAGTCCCAAACAAGCTGGACCCAGAGAGGACCACACCAAGACACATCATAATTAAAATGCCAAAGGTTAAAGATAAAGAGAGAATCTTAGCAGCAAGAGAAAAGCAGAGAGTTACCTACAAAGGGGTGCCTATAAGACTACCAGCTGATTTCTCAAAAGAAACTTTGCAGGCAAGAAGAGACTGGCAAGAAGTATTCAAAGAAACTTTGCAGGCAAGAAGAGACTGGCAAGAAGTATTCAAAGTGATGAAAAGCAAGGACCTACAACCAAGACTACTCTCTCCAGCAAAGCTATCATTTAGAATGGAAGGGCAGATGAAGTGCTTCCCAGACAAGGTAAAGCTAAAGGAGTTCATCATCACCAAGCCCTTGTTATGTGAAATGTTAAAGGGGACACATTTAAGAAAAAGAAGATGATCAAGACTGTGAACATAAAAGTGACAACAGACTTATAACTATCAACAAATGAATCTAAAAAACAAAACCAAACTAAGCAAACAACTAGAACAGAAGCAGAACCACAGATGTGAAGATCATATGGAGGGTTATCAGTGGGGAGGGGGCAGGGGGAGACCAGAGGGGAAAAGATACAGGGATCAAGAAGCATAACTGGTAGGTACAAAATAGACGAGGGGATGTTAAGAATAGTATAGGAAATGGAGAAGCAGAAGAACTTACATGCATGACCATGAATGTGAACTAAGGGAGGTATTGCTGGAAGGAAGGGAGGTACTAGGCAGAGGGGGCCAAAGGGGAAGAAATTGGGACAACAGTAATAGCATAATCAATAAAATATACTAAAAAAAAAATCTGAAAAATATAGTGTCTTCTCTGCAGGAAAGAAGCCTTTTAATTGAATTTTAATCTTTGGTTTTGGAACTCTGTTCTTTTTTGGAGTTACGGGTAAACCAGGTGACATGATTCACTGCTACTAGAATCGCCTCTACTTTAGTAAAATGCAGGTGTTTACTTTTTTGATACTTTTGTATACTTCTTTTGGTCTTACGGTAGATATCTTTAGCAGAGTGAACAGTAATCCCAGATCAGCTAGTAATCCCTTTCTGGTGTGAAACGTTTTATAAAATGGTTGCTGTTTCATTGAAACTAACGCATTTTGCGTGGCAGGATCTGACATTTTGATCCTAAAGCTACTTTGGCAAATAAGTTGGTCTATAAACCATTTAAACATTTGGGTCTCATTTATCCCCTTTGGAGCCCCTTATAAACCTCTTTTCCCAGTGTGTGTCTTGTGGGTCCTCCAAAGCCAGTCTCAGCTCCACGTCCTTGGAGCCCCCTGGGCTGACTGTTCAACCCTGCAGTGCCCCCTCCCAGGAAGTCAGCTGTGAGAGAGGTTAGGAAGCCTCAGGGACACATGGGCTGGTAATGCTCTCTCCCAGCTTTCACTTTGTTAAGACTTGAACAGGAAAGTGTTGTTTATCTTCACAGAACTTTTCCCCAAAGACTTACAAAAGAGCAAAATAGTCCTGGCTGGTGTGGCTCAGTTGGTTGGAGTATTGTTCTGCAGCCAAGAGTTTGTGGATTCAATTCCCGGTCAGGGCACATACCTAGGTTGCGGGTTTGGTCCCTGGTCCGGGTGCGTACAGGAGGTAACCAGTTGATGCTTCTCTATTCCATTGATATTTCTCTCTAAAAAGCAATGAAAAAATGTCCTTGAATGAGGATAAAACAAACAAAATGAGCAAAATATTTTGGGGAGGTGCTTTTACTACATTTTGTATTTTAAAAAAATGTAGCCTCAAAGTTTTGGCGCTCAGAGATCTAGACCTGGGATTATTTCATACATAGTATGTAGGAATATGCACTTTTGAGGGGTGAAAGGGACCATAGCTTTTGTCTGATTCTCAGAGGAGTTTCTTGATCCTAGAACGTTTAAGAATCACGATTTCAGTCCGTTTCTCTGTCTCTAAACAGAGGTTGAGAGCAGTGACAGGACGTGTTCACCATAGTGGACATCCAGGCCCCAATCCCAGGTTTCTCGCTATACCACTTACAAAGATAATTTAGAGGGTCCAAGGGTTAAACTTGCCTTGCTTTTAATTATTTCCTGTACTTGTTCATCCCTTTTCTTTCCCCTCACTTTTCTTTTTGTAGGAAGTATGTCAGTTTTTTTTTGTCTTCTCTTATAATAATAATAATTATTATTATTTTTTGCTTCCTTAGGCCAAGCCATGACTACGGTAGCGGTACATGTGGACTCCAAAGCTGAGCTCACTACCCTGCTGGAGCAGTGGGAAAAGGAACATGGTAGTGGGCAGGACATGGTACCTATCCTTACAAGGTATGAACAATTAAGTTTTTTAAAAATTACTTTTTAAAAAAATTTTTATTTACTTTTAAAGAGAGGTGGAAGGAGGGAGAAAGAGAGGGAGGGACACATTGATGTGTGAGAGAAACATCATTCGGTTGCCTCTTGTGTGCTGCTAAGCAGGGGTCTGCCCCGAAACCCAGGCATGTCCTCCGACTGGGAATTGAACCGATGACCTTCTGGTTTGCGGGCTGACGCCCAGCCCACTGACCCACAGCAGTCAGGGCAAAATGACTTTTTGAAGAAGGAAGTCGTGGAGAATAGTAAAGGAACGTTCCATCTTCACTGCGACTGAACCCACTTTTTCCCTTTTGGACTAGCCTTCTTCTCCCTCCTTCCTGAAGCTCCGGGTTCTTACCTTTCCCCTTAGGCCCTTTGTCCTCATTCCCCTTTGTAGGTTCTTTTGCTTGTGTTCTAAGTCCAGGGCTTCATTTGTGGTTCCCTTCTCCCTTCACCCTAAATATTCTTTCTAGATAGTTTTGTCTCTGTCCATGATTTAAAACATTATTCCTATGTTAACTTTCAGATTTCTATTTCTGCGTCAGACCCGGCTTTTAAAAAATTTCAGATCCATTTCGCAGCCGTTTGTTTCACACACCTTTACCTGGCTGTTCCACAGACACGCAAACGTGCTGTGTCCAAAACGGGGCTTATCATTTTCCTCCCACGTGCCTTCCTGTTCATGGCTTATTCCCTGCCTTGGCGTAAATGATTTTCAACTAGAAGACCAAAAACCACCCTCCTTAGTGTACTCCTCTACCAGCACGATTAGTCACCAAGCCCTGAGGGTTCTGCTCCCTTCTCTCCCCGCCACCCCCCCCCCCCCCGCCCCCGCTCCTGCTTCCTTCATCAGGTATCGATCAGTTCTTGGCTGGCCCGTTAGGCAGCATGCATTCTCTCTTGTCTGCAGTTTACCTTCTTCAAGTACATCCTCCCCTGTGCTGAAAGATTTCGTCTTTCCATACACAAAAACCTGATGGTCATAGCTCTGCTCTTGATTCTTCCCTGGCTCCCTTTTTCCTGTGCAATAAAATGTATACTTTTTAGAGTGGCGTATGAGGCCACTTACGGGGTTGACCCGCACCTCCTTTTTATGCAGGTTGGTTCCCTTCAGTTAGGAGCAGTGCCACATTTTCTGATGTCTGTGTGCCTTTACGCTTGCTGTTTCTTTGGCCTGAAATGCCTTTCCTTAGTATGTCTCCCTGGCAAGTTCTAGTTCTTTTAGAAACAGTTTAAAACCTTTTCTGACTTTGATATTCCTATGTTTGGGCATTCCTTTAAAAACTTTTATTTTTACTATTCCTACTATTCATATATATATGATAATTTTCTCCCATTTTTTCTCTTACCACATTGTACTATAATTATCTTTTTACGTGCATCTCCTTACTAAGTTGTAAGCTTTTGGAAGGTAGGCACTACACCTTTTTATTGGTGTCTCCTCAGACAATGGCTTGTTCACTGCCTAGGATGTAGTAGACTGTGGGGAACAAAATTTTATTGAACGAGCGTATTAAGGAGGAGGGCAAATGAAAAAAACTGGAGAGGGGGATGCTTATGTTTTTTTCCCTAGGTCACTGGAACATGGGAATCTTTAATATCTGATTTTTGGTATCATAGCAGTGAAAAGAGCTTTTGTTTAGGCAGTGATCTATTCTTTAGGATAAAGAAGACTGATTTTATGAAAATTTAAACAGGGTTAAATACTTTTGTTCATAACTGCTTTTGATACATGGGGAGCATGTGAAAGTAGGTTTTTTTTAAAGGATATAGTTGTTGATTGGTGGAAAGTGGTTTTAATTTGTAGAGGCATTGGAGATTAAGAACTAATCACAAGATACGTCAGATGCAGCCACAGTGAATTAAAGAATCTAAGCATTGTGCAGTTAACATGTGGATTATAGATGCAACTATGAAAAGAGGAATCAAAAATGGGCATCATGTTAGTGGTGGATTCACTTAATTGTTCAAAAAAAATTTATCAAACATGTATACTGAACAGACTCAAAAGTTTTATTTTCAAGACTATTTCACATTTATCATATCTAACCATCATTTTGCCACTGTGCTCAGTTTCTCAGCAGTGCAAAGCCTAAAACAGAGGGCCCCGGCTTCAGGGAGCTAACTTTCTGGGATGCACTAGTGGGTAAGAGACAATGCAGAACAGTACACAGTAGTATTCAGTGAAATGCTAAATAGGTAATTGGTTCGTTAACATTGGAGAGGGCGCGGGAATGGAAATAACTGAACGAGTCAGTTTCTCTTATTCATTCAACAAATCTTTGAGGCCCATTTGTTTGTTAGAGCCGGCAGAGACCCTTCTCTGACTCTCAGCTTCCTCATTTGTTACTAAAAGTGTCACAGAGTTACATTGTTGCAAGAAAGCCATCCTCAGAGCCAGACAGTGGACATCTAAGGTTAGAGTCCTGGGTTGTAGCTCCAGTTCCAGTGGGCTTTCCAGTACAAGGTGAGGTCAAGTTTCCTTGGCACAGGGATTTGAAAGGTGGTAGAGTATAGCTTGATGAGAAGCAGGGAAACAGGTTTTCTAGAAAATGCAAAACAATGTGACTGAGAAAGGCATTGAGGAGAGACGGGACTGGGGGCGTTTGTGTGGCGGCGAGGAGAGGGCCCCTCGGGGCGGAGGGTGAGCGGAAGGCGGGCTGCAGGAGACAGCTGCGTGGGGCGCGGCCCTGAAACGGGCTTCGCGCTCAGAGGGGAATTGGAGGGACGATAGGATGAATTCAAAGTGCGGCGTATTTTAGATCGGGGCAGCTTCCGTCCTCCTCCTCCTCCAACCCGTGGGTCTGCTAGGTTGCCGGGCGTTTCCTGAGGTACTGTCGTGGCGACCGTGTCCCCCCGCCCCTCCCCCACCACGGGCTGCAGGTTTGGGTAGTTGGTGTATTCCATGAGAAGCAAATGAATTTCAGGCCTACCCACTCTTTTATTGATCACTTTTTTTTTTTAATGAATTTTTTGCAATTTTTCTGAAAAGAACAACTGTTTATAACTTTAATTGATTTTTATTATTTATGTTATGTTATTTGTATCAGGCCTTTGACTTGATTCTGTACAAAGGCATGGACATTGGGCCAAGCTATCTGAGCTTAATCCAGGTTCTGTGGTTTTTCTTTTAAACATTATTGAAATATAGCTTATATGCTGTAAAGCACTCTACTTGGTGGGTTTTCTTACTTGTAAAGCCATCACCCAGATCAAATTGTCGACCTTGGGTGGCACCCCCAGAAGGCTCCTTCCTGCTCTGTCCCAGTCAGTGTCTGCCTCAGATTGTGTTTCCGTTTGTCTCTGATTCTCAGTGTCTACAGGAGCAGCGCCTCACTAGCTCTCATGGGCAGGCTCTGCTCCGCGCAGAGGGCATGTATTAACCTAAACCTCGAGGAGCAGGCACTGTTACCGTCATTTCACAGACGAGGCACAGACAGGTGAAGTAACTTGACACACCGTCAGTGGGAGATTTGAACCCTGGCCATCTGGCTCCAGAATCCATGTTTTAAATTTCTGCTCTGCTGTATTGTTTAGTTTCAGCTGGAGATACTAGTAGAACTTAACTTAAAATATATTTTGTGTAATTGTCCTTTGTGACGAAGATAATTTTCAGAGCTTAGAGGGAAAGGTAGAAAAAGTAGAAATAATTCTGAGGCTTGATGGGGAAAAATATACTAGAGAGGGTAAGAATTTTTGCAGGGGCTTTAACCTTTAAGACCAGGAAGCTTTGTGGAAGTAAAGCGCATAGGAGCGTGTGAGTCGGCCAGCATGCCAGGTATTGGAGAGTGGGGCAGCCTTGTATTTGACCGTCATTGTAACAGAATAAAACCCCAGTCTTGCTTGGACTTCTCTAAAGGTGACTTTTCTTGTTTTAAAAAGAACGTGCATAAAAAGGAACTGTTGGTGCATGAATCGACGTGGGTGACTCAGAATATGCTGAGTGAAAGTAGCCGCATATGGATCCATCCTGGGACAGGCAGGCCTGACCTGTCGTGGGAGAGGGAAAGTGGCTGCGGCGGGGCAGGAAGCTCACGGGGGGCGGGGACCGTTACAGGTAACGGCGCGTAGGAGGGACCTGAAGCAGTAATGAACCTGGACTCTCTGAAGGGCAGAAAAGGCCGTGTTAATGACGCTTGGGGTGAAGGGGTGGAGGAGTGGAAGGGGTCAGAATGCAGACAGAAGCAAGGTACTGCGAGCCGTGGCAGCACGGCGTTTCATTCAGGCGCGGTGGGAAGTCATTGGCCGTTGAGTCAGGGGCGGAAGCAGAAAAGCAAGGAGACCAGCACAAAGGCTGTTGCAGGTAGTCGGGGAGGTGGCGATGGTGGTCTGGGCGAGGACTGGAATGGTCAAGATTCGAGAGATGATTGAAGTCGAGAGGTATTTTGTAGGTAGAGCTGACGGGAATTGTTGTGGGGGATGGGGAGAAAAGGAAGGTTTTAATAACGACTCCTGGGTTTTTGGCTTCTGAGAGGAGGGCAGTGCTATTTTTTGAGACAGGAAAGGGGAGAGAAGAATGGCTTTGGAAGTGGCAGTTGTTTTATGAGGTGGTGGTTTCGATCTCTGTTCATCAGGAAAATACCCTTTCCCTGCTTTTCGCTTCTATTTTGTACTTCGACTGTTGACTGGATTACTGTAGGCAGTGGGTACACGTTCTTATATGCTTGTCTGGAGCTGACCCTCTCTTCCCTTTGTGCTAGGATGTCTGAATTGATTGAAAAAGAAACTGAAGAATATCGTAAGGGGGATCCAGACCCATTTGATGATCGACATCCTGGTGAGACCTGTGTTCTCTTAAGCCTAGCTCTGATTTTCTTACAAAAGAAAATTGCTTAATAGAAAATATTTTTCAATTGAGATAGCATATTTCATGCTAAGTTTTAAGACCTACTATTTGTTAAAATATTCAAGATGGGAGCAGTGAGCAAGGAACTTACGTGCACGACCGATGGACATGAACTAAGGGGGGTGGGATTGCTGGGGCAAGGGGGGTACTGGATGGAGGGGAGCCAAGGGGAAAAATTGGAACTATTGTAACAACATAATCAATAGAATATACTTGAAAAAGGTGGGAGCAGTGAGGAAAAATAAATTTCTGGAAAAATTGAAATAATTTTAAATATTTACAGATCAAATAGAAGGTAATTAATGTAAAAGAACTAACTTATGTAGGTATTGCCTTATTGACTCATTTGATATGAGTACAAAGACTATAAGCAGAGAAAAATGCTTTCCCTTCGGACTTTTACACGGAAAGATGTTATCCTCCGTGCCTTCACCTTTCTAACAACGGTAACTTTTCTTTCACTGGCGAAACGTAGCTGAGAATGCATGCAGTGTCTCGCTTTTAGTTACGGAGTTGATACACACTTGGGGCCTTGAGTAATGAGCAGCTTCTTGATGTCTGCTTCAGTGTCTCAGCAGCTAAAGGAGGCCGTTTCCTGTTAATGTGGCTTTATTTGGGGCTGAGGTAATGAGCGTCATGGCAGCCCCGCCTGCTTCGGCAGGGAATTTGCTATAATACAGAACTGTATGGGGCCTGAGACTGCCGTTTTGTGTCCTCTCTGAGGCGGGTTACCAGTGGGCAAAGCCGAAGTCGTGTGTGGGCCCATCCTGCGTGTCAGTGTTCTCTCTCAAAAACCAGAGCAGTTCTTGGTGGAGAAAAGAGCCTTGAGATTTTGGGTATGGACAGATAGAGAGAATGAGGGGGAGCTGAACAAAATGGAGCGCTGTGTACGCACCTGGATGTTCCAGGGGTCATTTCTGTTCCTCGGAGATGTGTTCTCAGATGGAAGGGAGGCATCTCAGATGGAGCGTCCCGTTGATGCGATGCTGTCTGCTGCTCTTGCCCTAGACGTCCCCGCCTGTGGCTGCAGAGGACTGCTCCCCTGTTTAACCCACACTCTCAGTAAGGCAGTTGGGGCATGAAGACGTGAGTGTGAGGCAGTGCGTGAGAAAGAACGATTTTAGTTCACGTGTGGCAGTGTGAAAAGGACTCAGACGGTCATGCTCAGTGGTACTGCCTCAGACAGGAGGAAGTGGTAACGAGGCAGAAGGGAGAGACAGAAACAGATGCCTTTTTTCAGGAGAAATGTAAAGATGATTTCTTCCTCCCTACCTCTTACGTTAGGCAGTATTTGTCATTAGGCATTATTTCTGTTAATAAGTGTGAAGGTCTTGGTCTCATTATTTCTAAACATAGAAAGTTGGTAATCTGAGGTCCTCGTTTGTTTTTATGATCCTGTTCTCTAACTTCTCTTTTTGTGAATTACTTAGGGATACTAATGATAGCTTGAGAAAAACTTCATTATCATCAGCTTACATCTTTATCATTTCACTAAATTTTCCACTCTAATGTTTTGAAATGAAAAGTAAATAAAATAGATGATATCTGTTTTAAAAACAAGCCAATAATTCTCCCACCCATTAACCAATTCTTTCACCTTTAGGCTGTGTTGAGTAGAATCTAGGTCCCTGGTCTCTTCTCTTTCCACAGGAGCTTGGAAATCGAGGCCAAGGTTACTGTATGTTTAGAGTTGGTGAGGGATCCCCCTCCCACTCCCCCCCAGCCTGGGATGTCATTACAGGTTTGAGGACACATCTCCGCTGCTGTCGGCATTGTAGCTGCTGTCGGCACTGGGCCGGGAGCCTGTTTTTCCTAAGCCGCCCATTAAAGAGGTTGCACGTCCTCCCTTCCTGAGACTGGGAGTCAGGGATTTTCTTTGTTTTGTGTTCCTTTCTGATTCTTTTATACGCATTTTGTATGCATTTGTAGACCTTGTATGCATTTAACGTTGCTGGTCTGGGTCAAGTGCTCATTTATTTACTTCAGCATTACTATGTAGGCAATATCCTGGGAAACGGGAAGGCAAGAGAGCAGTGTCTCAAGTTTTTATATTGTCACTTCTAATTTCAGAGACTGTTTCTTAAGAAATCTAATTTGTCAAAAGAATCTTCTCTTTATTTCTCTTTCATTTTGCTGGTACTTTACTAGTACTTATGACCTCCAGGGACCTTTACAGAGCTGCCTGACTGGGATGACTTACTCATTCTTTTTGTTTGTTCCCCTCTTCTTTTGGTAGGTCGGGCTGATCCAGAGTGTATGCTGGGCCACCTGCTGAGAATACTCTTCAAGAATGACGATTTCATGAATGCAGTAGGTTTGCTTATTTTTCTCCAGATCATCATCAGCAGCAGATGCTATACCTTACGGTTTTTTGTAAATAGTGTGCTTTCTCCTGAGGCCTTGGCAAAGGTAGAAGTAGAGTAGGTAGATTTTTAAATTTGCTATTGGTTCAGTGAAATCAGAGTCACCATGGACTTATTTCTTGCCAAAGTCCAAGGTATTTTCTCAAGGTGTGTATTTTTCTTCAGTTGAAAATTGCTGAGGGCTCCAAAGGCATCTGCTCATCTTTGGGCAAGATGGTTTTGAGTTTGGGCATATAGGAGTCCTCTTAGGTTCCTCAGTAGAAAAATCAGAGTGATGTATGCAGCATAATTCTGCACCGACACTGTGGTGTGTGCACTGGGAGTGTGGGGGGAGGGAAGGGTGCCGTCTCTAACTTGGTGCTGTTGAGTGAATGGGGGGATACACACGTGCATACACACAGACACACACACACACACACCCTCACTCGCATCTCCTAAACGTGGTAATTGCTCAGTCAGTTGTGGCTGTTTTTGGAGGCAGAATGGTGTGATGCTTGAGAGAATGGGCTTTCGCAGCTGGGAGAGAAAGGGGTCCATGTTTTGAGTTTAAGTGCAGCTCCACCATCACTGACAGTTTGATTTTTGGGCAACTTAAGCTGCTCCAAGCTTTGTTCGCCTGCTGTGTAAGGTAGGGGATGATGGTTCTTACCTTGAAATGTTTTTGTAATCCTTGCATAAGATTAAGCATGGAAAGTACTTAGCACAGAATCTGGTTCATGCGGGCTCAGTAAGTATTAGCTATTATTTTTTAAAAAAGATTTTACTTATTTATTTTTAGAGAGAGGGGAAGGGAGGGAGAAAGAAAAGGAGAGAAACATCAGTGTGTGGTTGCCTCCAGCCCCCCCCCCCCCCCCCCCCAATCTAGAGACTCGGTCAGCAACCCAGGCATGTGCCCTGTCTGGGAATCAGACCAGTGACCCTTCGGTTCACAGGCCAGTATTCGATCTACTGAACCAGACCAGCCAGGGCTAGTCTATTATTATCTGTATTACATTTACTTCCCAATTTATTTCTCTATCATCGATGTATCTTCTCAGCTTCAGATCACCTCCAACTACTCTAGACATCCCCACCCGGATGTTTCCCGCGGGCAGCTTGCATTCCGTGTGTCTAGTTGTTGGCGCCACAGCCCGTTTCTCCTGCTCTGTAGCTCAGTGATGGGACCCCTGTCTAGCCAGCTGGCGGTCACCTTTATTCCTCCACACTCGCTCCCTCCGTGGTCTTATTGTCCCTTGCCCTTAACCTTCACAGATCGTCCCGCTTCTTCTGCCCTTGTTGCCAGGCCAGAGTTTAGCCACTGCCATCTCTTCCTGGGTTACTCCGAAGCCTCGGAGCGGGTGTCCCTCGTGTGTCCTGCTCCAACGGTCGCCACAGTCCGGCAGTCTTCCCTGAACGCAGGGGTCGCCCTGGCGCCCTCTTGCTTAAACCCACTCGTGGCTCTCTGCCGCCCTTGAGCTAACCCTGACGTTTTTAGTGGGTGTGTATAACCGGTCTGTCTTTGGCGTTTGTTCTCCCAGTTTTCAGTTCTTGCCCTTTGGACCTTTTCTCCTTCCCACTGCTGCTCAGCTCCTCCTCCTTGCCCTTTCTGCTCTGGCGTGGAAGCCTTTCCTCTCTGCGCCTCTGCGAGTCCTCTGCGGGGTGTACGGCCCCTCCAGGCTCCTCCAGCGTCCTGTCCTCATGACGCTTATTTTCCCAGCCGTCACCTTGGTTGGGTTATGGACCCTTTGGTAGTAGGACTGTGTCTTCTTCATTGTCCTAGACCCTCCGCGACAGGTGAAAATCCACGAAGTAGGAACCTTACGTTTATTTTAGTATTTATATGTATTTTAAGGCTTTATAAACCCTTCCCACATGCTTATAAACAGTTCCCTGTCCCTTATTAACTTCTCCCACTCCCTTATTAACCTTTTCTACACTTTTATAAACACTACTTATGTTCTTAAACATATTCTACACTCTTAAACCTACAGTACCGCAAAATCCCGCGATATAGGGAAAAATCCATGATAAATAATTAAATATAATACCTTAAAAATCCCGCAATACAGTGAGGCTGCGATAAGTGACATGTGACATAGAGAGGGACTACTGTATACCCAGCACAAAACATTGCCGCTTAGTAGTAGGGACTCAGTAAGTATTTGATGAGTACCCAAAGGAAAGTTTTATTAATATGTTTATATAAAAATATAACGTTCAGTTTTTTATAACCATTGTCAAGAATCCAGTATGGGCTTGTGTTTCCCTGCTTTATCTTTCTGGGGGAAAATGTATGTGAACATGGGGAGTGATTTCTTTGTGATGTCCCTTGAGCTTCATTTCTGTGGGTGCTGAGTTGTTTTGGGGGAATTTGACTTTAAAGCTGCAGAAGAAATTACATACGATATTATCATGGCTCAGCAGGGTCCTAAGTATAATATTTAAAAGTTTGATTAGTAATTTTAGGTATAGTCTTCTTTAATACCTCTTAGGCAAGAAACGAGAATATATTATTAAACTTGAGTAATTTGACAGGAATGAGTTTAAGACAAGAAGTATTTCTGCTTTGCTTCACAGCTGGTGAATGCGTATGTGATGACCAGCCGAGAGCCCCCTTTAAACACTGCCGCTTGCAGACTTCTGCTGGACATCATGCCCGGCCTGGAGACCGCTGTTGTGTTTCAAGAAAAGGTACTTCCTAAAAAGAAGAGTCATCATTTTATTTTTTAACTGAGGGCTGATATGTTCATTTGTCTTTGTTACAATAATTGTTAGAGTCTTTTCTTACTACAGCAGTAATATATGTAAGAAGAAATGGAAAAAAGACGGTAAGAAAAATTTAAAAACAGCTCTTTTTATGAGCACTTGCTTGGGAGCCACATAAAGTATTTCAGAGAATAACATTGTAATTAATGCTATGATTTGCAGTATGTATTGTGTATTAAAATCTTCAATTAGCTACCATTGCAGGAGACCAAAAAAATTATATCCTTCTCAAAAATATTTTAATGTGAGTTCATAGTATTGGTTTATTTTTATTTCTGTAAAATTGGTAGTAATGTCTCATCTGTCATTTTTGATTCTAGTAATTTGTCAATTTTATGGGTCTTTTCAAAGAAGCAACTTTTGGTTTCATTAATTTTCTGTATTTTTATTCACTTTTA
The DNA here is from genome assembly GCF_987537825.1 of Furipterus horrens. Taxonomy (NCBI): domain Eukaryota; kingdom Metazoa; phylum Chordata; class Mammalia; order Chiroptera; family Furipteridae; genus Furipterus; species Furipterus horrens. Next base: position 141,319,440 of record NW_028327177.1, on the reverse strand, counting down.
TTTATCTTAACTAATCTTTATTACTTATTTCTGCTAGCTTTGGATTTTCTTTACTCATTTTTTAGTTTCTGAAGCTGTACAGCTAGCTTATTGATTTGAAGCTTGCTTTCTTTTTTAAGTATATGTTTGCAGCCATAAATGTCCCCCGTAGCACTGCCTTTGCTGTATTCCGTACATGTTAGCATGTTGTGCTTTTTGTTTTCATTCAACTCAGGGAGGTTTCCAATATCCCTTGTGATTTCTTCTTTGATCCATTGGTGGTTTTAAGAATGTTGTTTAGTCCTGGCTGGTGTGGCTCAGTTGGTTGGAGCATCATTCTGTAAACTTAAAGGTTGCAGGTTCAATTTCCGGTTAGGGCACATGCCTAGGCTGTGGGTTCCGTCCCCATTCGGGGTGCATGTGAGAGGCAACCAACTGATGTTTCTCTCTCACATTGATGCTTCTCTCCCTCTTTCTTTACCTCTTCCCATCTCTACAGTCAAGAATGTCCTTGGATGTGAGGATAGATTAAAAAAAAAGAGAGTGTTACTTAATTTTCACATATGAATTTTCCAGTTTTCCTCAGGTTGTTGATTGCCCATTTCATTCCGTTGTATTTGGAGAAGTTTCTTTGTAAGAGTTTAGTCTTTAAAAATCTATTGACACTTGTTTTATTGCCTAACGTATGGTCTATCCTGGAAGAATGTTCCATGTGTACTTGAAAAGAATGTGTATTTTACTCTTGCTGGATTGAGTGTTCTGCAGCTCTGTTATGTCTTATTGGTTTATGGTGTTGTTTAGCTCCTCTGTTTCCTTATTGACCTTTTGTTTAGTTCTATCCACTATTGAAAGTGGGGGTACAGAGTTTCTGTTTGAGATGATAAGACATTCTGGAAGTAGATGTGATGGTTACACATTGTGAATGTTCTTAATCCCGCTGAATTATACACTTAAAAATGGTTAAAAATTATTGGATGTAAACTAAGGAATTAAAACTCTAAAAAATAGTTCAAGACTATGGGGAGGCGGAATGCCCTTTTGGAAAATGAACCAAAGAATTACTGGGAATACAAATTACAGTTACTGAATTTAAAAACTTAATTGATGAGTTAGAGGGATGTTTAGACACAGCAGAAGATAGAATTAATGAACTGGAAGGTCTAATAGGATAACCAATAGTGAGGTTTCTAGAAATAAGAGTTGAAAAATGTGAGAGAAGTTGAGATATGGAAACTGGAACTAGAAAGTTCAAAATGGATCTAAAGGAGTTTCAGGAAGAGAGACTAGATTAATAAGTGAAAAGCAGTATTCAGAGAGATGAGGCTAAGATTTTACAAATAAATGAAAGACATGACCACCCAGATTTAGGAAGCCCAGTGAAGAATACCAAAGACAATGAGATCTTAAAAGCAACAGAGTGAAAAAGACTCCTGCAGACCAAACAGAGCAGACTTCATCACAGCAGCAGCAGAGGCCAGCTAATAGTAGAAACTGTCTTCAGAGTACTTCAGTCAATTTAGAGATAATGACCAAAGTAAACAGTTTTTCAGGGTAAGAGGGAGACAAAAATTCTCGGTAGTTTGTAGATGGAGGGGATAGTTGGAATTAGTATTTCTTAGTGTTTAGAAAGGAGGAACAACAGAAGACGCTTATATTTAATATATTTCCATATCCAATATTTTAAAGCAGAATTTCTTAAAGTGTATTTTTCAGTGTTAATTTTTTTAAAAAAGTTTAATATGTTTTGAAGTATATAGGAGAATGGTTCCTTGGCTGTAGGGAAGAGTTCCTGACTGGTGTGGCTGAGCTGGTTGGGCGTCATCCTGCAAACTGAAAGGTTAATGGTTCCATTCCTGGTCAGGGCACGTGCCGGGGCCCCGTTGGGGGTGCGAGACAAGCACCTGATTGATGTTTCTCTGGCATATCGACATTGATGTTTTCTCCCTCTTTTTCCTTCCCTTCTCCTTTCTCTAAAAACAAATAAATAAAATCTCTTAAAAAGACATAAAATGCACAAAGTTTAAAGGAAAATATTGTTGGCCCTGACCAGTAGCTCATTTGGTTAGAGTGTCATCTTGATCTGCCAAGGTTGTGGGTTCTATCCTTGGTCAGGGCACGTGCAAAAATCAATTGATGGGCCCTGGCTGGTGTGGCTCGGTGGACTGAGCGCCGGCCTGCGGACTGAAAAGTGCCGGGGTCAGTTCCTGGTCAGGGCATGTGCGTGGGCTGGGGACGTGCAGGAAGCAGCCGGTCGAAATTTCTCTCTCACATGGATGTTTCTCTCCCTCTTTTTCTCCCTCTTTTCCCCTCTCTCTAAAAATCGATAAATGAAGTCTAAAAAAAACAACAAAAAATCAGCCAATGAATGAATAACTAAGTGGAACAATAAATTGATGCCCCCCCACCCCGCCTTGAGTTGTAATGGCTAACCAGGGTTGTATGTCACAGATGCACAGATATTTAACTAAACCATCTACTGTTAGGCACTTTGTTTATTTGCATTTTTAAGTTTTATGACCAACATTAACATACTTTATTAAAATTTTTTTCATAAGACTGAAATCTTCACTTATGTTTTTAATTATGAAAATGAGTTTTTTCCTGAATTGTATTGATACTATTTCATTTCCTTTACTATAGGAAGGAATTGTTGAAAATCTTTTCAAATGGGCCCGAGAAGCTGATCAGCCATTGAGGACATATTCTACAGGACTGTTAGGAGGTGCTATGGAAAATCAAGACATTGCTGCCAACTACAGGGATGAAAATTCACAATTGGTAAGGACTATGTTAAAATGAATTTTTGGGTCTGGCTGGTGTGGCTCAGTGGGTTGAATGCCAGGCCTGCGAACCCAAAGGTTGAGGGTTTGATTCCCAGTCAGGCGATTCCTAGTCAGGGCACGTGCCTGGGTTGCAGTCCAGGTCCCTGGTTGGTGGCATGTGAGAGGCAACCAATCAATGTCTCTCTCACTCACTGGTGTTTCCTCTCCCTCTTGCTCCCTCCCTTCCCCTCTCTCTAAAAATAATTCGTCTTGAAAAAAATTAATTTTTACATAAGATAGGTGAATAATCACAAGTTTCTTTCCTTTTGCTACCTGAACTTGAATAGGTAGATCTTATTTATTACACTGTACTAGAGTGTACCTGTAATTTCAACATGACACGCTTACTTTTCATAAGAGTTTCAATTTTCCTTTTTTTTTAAATTTGAAAATGCTGTTTTTTATCTTGTTAGGGATCATGATAATTTATACCAGATAAGGGCCATTTCTTTTCCCTCCCCAACATCTGGATTATGAAAATTTTAAAACATTGAATGAAATTGAATGATTGAAAGAATTTTACAGTGAAAAGCTGTATATACACCACTTAAATTGTGACCATTTTACTGTACTTATTTTATTACATATTCATCCATCATTCCTTTTTTTTATGCATTTCAAAGTAAATTGCTGATAAAATCCCTCTCTCTTTTTAAAACTAAGCACAATACTACATTTTAGGGTTGACCCCCAAAATAAGAAGAAAAGTAAAAAATAAATGGTGCACTCAAAAAACAGATTATGTGATTATGTATAATATAGACGACAATGTCTAACAGAATGTAACTTACAACTGATACAAGTTTAAGAAAGCTTCATATTCTGTTTTCAAGGACACTTTTAAAAAAATTGTGAATATATTTAGTGTCTTCAAGCCTTTAGCTGCGATGGTCTGATCCAGTTGTGAATGATATGTTTTATGTGCACATCCTCTGGTTTGGGTTCTCTGGGAAATTTTATGGGGAATGAGATAAGATTTTGCTGTTGCTTATTTCATCAAGCTGTAGGAATCTAGTCAACGTATTTGTTAAATCTTTACTGTTACCTAACATCGGAATACCTGCATGAGTATCTAGTTCTCTGTAAGTGGGAATACAAATTATTTATTAAAAACAATTTATATTTAGATGCAGAAGAGACAACCTGTTTTGTTTCAATATCTGTCGATAGGTAGCGATCGTGCTTCGAAGGCTGAGGGAGCTGCAGCTTCAGGAGGTGGCTCTGCGGCAAGAAAGCAAGCGTCCCAGCCCCCGGAAGCTCTCCTCCGAGCCCCTTTTGCCTCTGGATGAGGAAGCCGTGGACATGGACTACGGCGACATGGCCGTGGACGCAGTGGACGGCGTCCAGGAGGAAGCCCCTGCAGACATGGACATCTCCTTCCATCTTGGTTCAGGCCACAAGACCAGCAGCAGAGTGAACTCCGCAGCAAAGCCCGAGGAAGGAGGGCTGAGGAAAAACAAGTCAGCAAAACAGGGGGACAGAGAGAACTTTAGGAAAGCCAAGCAGAAGCTGGGTTTCTCACCCTCTGATCCAGATCGCATGTTTGTTGAGCTGTCTAATAGCAGCTGGTCAGAAATGTCCCCCTGGGTGATTGGCACCAATTACACCCTTTGTCCTATGACTCCTGCTATTGAACAGCGACTTATTCTTCAGTATTTGACCCCTCTGGGAGAATATCAGGAGGTAAGCTGATTGGGAAGGGTGCTGCTCACACTACGGAATTACTGTGTTTATTTCTGTGATATTTTATGGTAGCGCTGTATACATTTTACTTTAATACAAAAAAATCTTTGTCCCAAACTGGCAAGCTCTTGACACAGGTCACTTCTGATGAGGCCTTTTCAATCAGAGTGTGTCTGTATGTTTATCTTCATAAAGGAGGTAGGGAAGAGGTACCTTACTTCTTTAGTCGTCTGACCTCATGATGGAGTAGGAAATAGGTGGAAAAAGAGCCAGACGTTAAGAGTTGTTTTTGTCTTCCTTTCAGTTACTTCCCATATTCATGCAGCTTGGATCACGGGAGTTGATGATGTTCTATATTGACCTGAAACAGACTAATGACGTTCTGCTTACATTTGAGGCACTCAAGGTACAGTTCTTAAGAATATGCGGTGACTGAACCCTTTACTGACATGGATGTTCCTATGTGTTCTGGAATGTAGCATACCCGGGTTTTCATCACTCTGGGCTTTCTTTTGTCAGATGTGTCAGAACAGGAACAAATGAAAATTTCTTGTTTAGATAGGAGTAATGAGGCTTCCTGAGTGCCTCCCCAGAAATTTAGGAATCAGTCCTAGAGGGTTGAATGTTAAGGTGGAAATTGGCTCTAGACCTAGGAATGGCCTCATTTATGGCTGCTGAATAGGAATGGAAAACTGCGTGTATAGTATCTTACGTCATAGTTATACTCGACATGAAAGTAAGGAACAAAGTTCCATCCTGTGATGTTTTTAGTATTAAGTCAGTAAATAGACTCTGTTCTTTATGGTTTGGTTAAGAGAGACAGGCATGTCAACTTAGGATTTCTTTCTGATATTACAGAAGTTGCAAAAAAAGTGCAGGGCACAGAGGAAGGAGTGGTCTGTTCTCTCAGAAGTTGTAGTTTCCAGAAAAGAGAGAATGCTCTTTATGGGTCTTTGAAATCACAGCTTTGTTCTTGTATCATGGAGCTTTGCTGCCCAGTAGCCCTTTCTGTGATGACAGAAATGTTCTGCACCTGTGCCCTTTGATGCAGGGGCTGCCAGTCCACATGAACACCTAAAATGTGCCTAGTGCCGCGGAGGCGCTGCATTTTTAACTTAGTTTTAATTAGTATTAATCTCATAACTAGCATATGAGCCAGGTTACAGGCTGTGTTGAGCCACACAGAATTAAGATTCTCAATAAAGGTGGAGCCTGCTTGTCCTCGGTTTCCCCACTTGCCTTTCCTGGCCCTGGAGCTGCCACAGTGGCCTGGATGTTAGAGGGGACCCAGACACGGGTTAGCTGCTTTTGGGCGGAAGGACTGGGCGGAAGCGTGGTAGGGGTCTGTGTAACACAGAAAGTAGGGTACGGAGGGAAGGGATTGGATCACGCTCTGTAAGGCTTAGTGGGAGTGTTGGGAGGGCCTCTGAAGAGGGTGCACATCTGCTGTTTTTGCCACTGACCTTGGCGAGATCGGCACAGGTATCAGACCATGTGATTATAAATCTGTGTTGTCTTCTCTGTACCTTGTGCCGGCCTTACCACCCAGAGGACACCTTGGCCCGAGCAACAGGAGGGGGAGCCCTTGCTCTGCCGAGGACCCTCCACGTTGGGTGGTTGCACTGCACGCTCTGCACTTAAAATTGCCTGGAAGGCAGGTCCTCCCGGAGAGGCTAGTGGGCATTGACTAGGGCGGTAACAGGGCTTAAAAGATCAACTTTTTAAGTCTATTCAAAGTGCATTCTGATTAGTTCTAAAAATCTACTAGTTTGATAATTTGCCGAAGATTGTTCTTTGGAGGATATATTTAGGGTCAGTGGAAATGAAAGCAAAGTTTGGGGTTTTATTAGATGACCTGCCAGGGACTGAACCAAAGCTAGAACATAGCGCTGCTTATGTTAGGATTAAAATGGGAAGATTAACAAAATCCTTTAAAGAAGCTATGTGATAATAAAATGGTTGTAGGATTATGTCATTACTTATAACAGTATTTTTCATTTCTTGTTTTTTGCCTTGAAAATGTTTTGTGTTAGAAGGAAATATTAGAATCATAGATTTAAGAAAAATATTTGTTTCCCTTAAGCACTATTGGTTTTTCTTTTGTGAAGGAATGGTTTTCTATTTCAGGGAATTTCTTATATTTAGCAGCTTAATTTAATATTTTGTGAATTGATCGTGTGATTTTTTCAGATCAGTGATTTTCAACTTTTTTCATCTCGTGACACACATGAAGTAGTAACTAAAATTCCGCGGCACACCAAAAATGTTTTTGTTTTTTTTCCCGATCTAACAAAAGTAGGTATAACTTTGGTTCATTCACATGGGACGGCTTGTTGTGTTGGCTGCTGTCATTTGTTCAGTTTGATAATTTAAGGGAAAAGAGGCCAGTGCCCCTGACTCAATTATTAGGTGTTGCACGTTTTAAAATGTTTTGTGACACGCTGGTTGAAAATCGCAGTTCTGGATCGTTCCATGGTAACGTGTCTCTGTTTAGCACCTAGCATCTCTCCTGCTCCACAACAAGTTTGCCACAGAATTTGTTGCGCACGGTGGCGTACAGAAGTTACTGGAAATTCCTCGTCCCTCTATGGCTGCAACTGGGGTGTCCATGTGCTTGTATTACTTGTCCTACAACCAGGACGCCATGGAAAGAGTAAGTCCAGTCCCTTCCGGTCTGTGGAACTGGGGTTGGGTGGGGGCAGTCTAGCATATTCACAGAACAACTTTTGTATAAGAAAAAATGAAGAGTTGGAGTAAATTTTAATGAAAAGAGCAAGGAATCTGAATGTCTGATCTTTACAAAGCTTTCTAAAAAGGTCAAGTTGTTTAGGAAGGTCTTTTTTTTATCCTGATTTTATTGGGGGGGTCAAGATGGATTGGGGTCTGGGAGTTTTATTTAGTTTTTGCCATTTCTGTTGCATTTAGATTAGTCTTCAGGCTCTTTGCAGATATTCCCTCAGTGGAGCGATATTTTGCATTTTTTTAGTCAGTTTATTATAAAAACAGGTGATGCTTTGTGTGTATTAACAAATAGTTTGTGGTGGAGATAGTAAAATCATCTTAATATGTTCTCAGGGCCCCACAGGCTCCCATTTTGGTTCTCTTGTTTTTCCAGTTCAGGTTTTTTTATTTACTGATTTTTAAAAAGTGTAAGTGGATTGTACATTTTAAAAGTAGTGGGTCCCCTGACACCCCTAGAGGACTCTCGTGATTTCTATGCCTGGAACAATTTTCTAATATTCTGTGTGGTGTGGCTTTTTTGGTAGAATGAAGCTGGTAAATTCTTTTGGGGCTGTGTCTTTATTCATCTTTGCAAATGTGTCATTTTTTCCTCTTGAGATCAACATTATGCCAGGGTATGTAGTCTTTTGAGAATAGTAACCTAATCTGTGTGTGTCTGTACAAAAGCAGTTATGGCCGAGGTAGCGAAAACGTACCCTGCAGACTTGGGCAGGGCTTTAGAGATCCTCGTCTGCCCCCCAGCGTGGGGGTGAGTGAATCAGTGGGCAGATGGACGCTCACCTCGCAGACCTCAGCGTCCCTTACCTCTCCGAGCCTCTGCCCCGTCTGTTACGTGGGGATCCACATGCCTGCGTAACAGCATGGTGAGCATGTAAATGTTTGCAAAATTTGGTAGTAAGGATAGGTCGAATATAAATATCTATCTAAATGTATGTAGGTGTTTTTCACGTTTGGAGTAGATTGTTATAAAATTTCATTTGTGACTTAAACTTTAAACTCAGAATGACTTGCCCAGGAATGGTCATTGTGTTGTGCAAAAGTATCTGTTGACTCTTGAATTTTTTTGTCCCCGAAAATTAAACGTTGTTTTATTTTTATGTTTTGCAGGTTTGCATGCATCCCCACAATGTTCTGTCTGATGTGGTGAACTATACCCTGTGGTTAATGGAGTGTTCTCACGCCTCAGGATGCTGCCACGCTACCATGTTCTTCTCAATCTGCTTCTCCTTCCGGGCTGTGCTGGAGCTCTTCGACCGCTATGATGGTCTTCGTCGACTGGTGAACTTGGTGAGGCTCGTCAGTGGCTTCTCTTTGCCAGGAGTAGGGGTCCCGATGGTCTGGGCCGCCCTTCAGCAGCATTGAGGAGAGGAAGCTTCTTATTGGAGGAAGTTTGCTATCTTTCTGTGGAGAGGAAGCCCTCCACCCCCCTGTCACAGGTTTCTCTTCCTCTTTCTGTACTCAGAGGAGTCTGTGCCATTACAGACATGCCTTGAATTTAGTAATCTTACAGGGGAAATTGCTCTTGATAATCTTGAGCTTTCTAAAAGCAAAAGGTTTTGTGCCTGTATGTCTTTAAATGGATTGAAGCCTGTAATTTTCCAGTGCAGGTTTAATGTTTGGCTTTCATATGGCTCCTCTTAACATGAGTGCTTTGCTACTTGTCAGCTTTGTTGGACGTGAAAGTTTCCTGAAATCTTTTTTTTCCTTTTTTCCTATTTATTGTCTCCCTCTCACCCCACTGTTTTTGTGCCATTCTTTTGCTTCTTTCTTAATAGATCAGTACTTTGGAGATTCTAAATTTGGAAGATCAGGGTGCACTTCTGAGTGATGATGAAATATTTGCTAGCCGCCAAACTGGGAAGCATACCTGTATGGCCTTGCGCAAATACTTCGAGGCTCACCTGGCCATTAAATTGGAGCAAGTGAAGCAGTCACTTCAGAGGACTGAGGGCGGCATTCTTGTCCATCCTCAGCCTCCATACAAGGTGAGAGGACTTGACTTGGGCTCTTGTGAACACGCTCTGGAGCAGTTGTGGGCCTGAAGCTCACATTCAGATCAGTAGAGTCATTGCAGATCTCCATTTTTGGGTTATACTCGTCCTTTGCAGAGGCAGAATGCCTGAAAATGGACGCAACAGGTGGATTTCAAGGATTTATTTTATTCCCAGTTGTGAATTGCTGCTTCGCTGGGATACTAGACCTAAAACATGAACTCACAAGTGTGTGTAAAACGCTGCCTTTTATGAAAAGTACTAGATATCCTACTTGGGTGAAATTTTTATTCTGGAAGAGTGCACCTGTAACTCCACTTCTTTTTTCATTTTTGGAGTTGGTATGTTTTGGGATGAAGATTAGTATCTGTGTGTTTTAAAAAATCACAAGTATGATGGCCTGTGAACCAAAGGGTTGCTGGTTTGATTCCTAGTCAGGACACATGCCTGGGTTGCAGGTCAGGTCCCCAGTTGGGGGTGCACGAGAGGCCACCACACATTGATGTTTCTCTCCCTCTCTTCCTCCCTCCCTTCCTCTCTCTCTAAAAATAAATAAAATACAAAAATAAAATAAAAGTCACAAGTAAAGGAAACCCATTATTTTATGTGGTTCTTCTTCTTAAGCTATGAACACGTTGTATATGCACTAACAAATTGAACATTCTGTTACCTTTTTGGACAGAATGTATTGTGAGTCCAGTTATAAATGAAAGATTAAACATTCATTTTTTCACACGTGGGCTATTGATTGAAGGATTGTGGAATTTGAAAGCTATTATTACTTAGCTTTCCTGTTAAAACCTGCTGGCCACTGAGCTGTGCTGGAGAAGGCAGCAGGCAGACGATAGAATTATTTAATGATGTGTCTCTCCTTACAGGCGTGTTCGTATACTCACGAACAGATTGTGGAAATGATGGAGTTTCTGATAGAGTACGGCCCGGCGCAGCTCTACTGGGAACCTGCGGAAGTCTTCCTCAAGCTTTCTTGTGTTCAGCTCCTGCTGCAGCTTATTTCTATTGCCTGCAACTGGAAGACCTACTATGCAAGGTGGGACCGGGGAGAGGTTTCAAATGAAATTAGATTCTGCTTGCCACTGATACTGGTTTGCACATAGTGTATGCTTAACAGACATTTGGTGAACTTACTGAAATTTTGGTCTAAGTAACTAGATTAAGTATGATAATACTTTCTTTTTTTTTTTTTTTTTAAGGTGTGGTCGTTTTTTAAAAAATATCCTCACCCGAGGATATGTTTATTGATTTTGGAGAGAGAGCAAGGGAGAGCGCGCGATGGAGACATCCATGTAAGAGAGAAACATCAGCCGGTTGCCTCCTGTACGTGCCCTGACCAGGGATTGAACCCACAACCTAGGTAGTGCCCTGACTTGGGGAATTGTACCTGCGACCTTTCGTTGTACGGGAGAACGGTCCAACCAACTGAGCCACTGGCCAGGGCACATGATAATATCATTTTTAATTTACAGAGTGTTTGTTTATACTGCTGGTCTTGGTGATTCTAAATACTGCACACATGCCCTGGCCAGGTGGCTCAGTTGGTTGGAGTGTCGTCCATACTCCAAAAAGTTTGCAGTTTGATCCTCGGTTGGGGCACATATGTAGGTTGCAGGTTCGATCCCCTCTTGGGGTGTGTATGGGAGGCAACTGATAAATGTTTCTCTCTTATATCTATGTTTTTCTCTCTTTCTCTTCTTCTCTAAAATCAGTAAACAAATCCTCAGGTGAGGACTTAAAAATAATAATTAAACAAATCTGTACATAGGCAGGGGTCATCATCTGTCCTCTGAGAAGCTACATGATTTCCATGGTGACAGCTGCAGGGGGTGTTGAAATCCTGATTGAGACCTGGAGTCCAGTGTTCTTTGGTACTTAGACTTTAAACGTCTTCCTACTGCTTGACAGTTATATATAATGTTTATTTTATCTTCTCATGAAACTATTTTGCTTTTGTTGTGATTTTTCACACTCCAGTTGAAAGCAGTCAGAGCAGAGCAGGGTGCGGTGCAGAGAGAACAGCTGCTAGAACCAGAGGGTGGGCGGGTTCTGTGGGGGGAGCTGGACGAAGCTTTAAACCTGAGTCGGAAGAGGTGGAGTCTGAAGAGAAAGAAAAACCAAGTTTGTGTATGTAGTGGTTCTTGACCTTCCCCACCCATCCATGGCCATAAGGACACAAGAGGCTTAGTTATGGTGCAGACAAGCTTATTTACTAACCCCCAGGGTGTTAAGTCCAGGGGATGCTAGCAGCCATTTTCATACTTTCTGATCTTAGGACCACTTTGGGAACCCCAAAGAGCTTTGTTTTTGTGTTATATCTAGTGATACCTACCATATGAGAAATTAAAATGGAGAAAATAGGAAATTATTTATTTATGAATTTATTTAAAAATAATATGAACCCATTGCATGTTATTTTTTATGAAGAATTTCCAACATAAAGCCAGATGATTTCAGCAAGTTTTAAAAACATCTGGTTTAATACCTCCTGTTTGCTTCTATATCCAGTGTTGTGTGACATCACGCATGAGAGTCTCCAGAAAGCTCCACTGTACACCCTTGTGAGATAATGGCAGTGGGAGAGGGGAACAGTATCTTACTGTTACTAGGAAAGTAGTTTTTATATCACAGGGCCTTCTGAAAGGGTCCCAGAGACCCCCAGTGGTTCCCTGACCCACTCTGAGAACCACCGTTTTACGGTATTACAGTAGGCTGTTATGTTTACTTTGAGAACTTTGCTTAAATGGTGATGAAAGCTCAAAAGATAACAAGATTATAAATACATTTTGGACTGGGAAATCTTTATATGGATTAATAAGAAAATTAAATATGTTTGGAATATGTCTTTTAAAAGTTTATTTTAAAAAATAAAATTAAATACCTGTTTCTCGTTAGAATATATAAAACCTTATATAAAGAGAAAAGAAAATTATTCTTAGTCACTGTTAATTTCTTCATGGCCTTCTTTTCTATAACGTATGTAAATGTACATAATTGAAATTATAGTTTTTAATTATGCTAATCTTTTTAATGAAATATTTCAGTATATAGAAAGGCACAGAGAATAATCAAACCAGTCTGTACCCGGGGTTGGCATGTGGCTACACTTGCTGCTTTCTGAGTTCCGTTACATTTTCTGTCTCCCCCCACCCCTCTCCCAGCCCAGTGACAGTCTTCTGAGTCTGGGGTGTGTTCTCTGCATTCATGTATTTGTGCTATACATTTGTGTGGCTGCATAAACAGTAATATCGTTCTCTTTTGTATGCTTTTAAGTTATATAAATATTATCCTATATGCATCTTTTGCAGATTTTTTTCTCCCTTAATGTCTTTGAGGTTTATACATGTTGATATTTATTTGAACTCTTGTATTTCTATCTGCAGTTTATTCTCTTGATGGACATTTCATGTATGGTGATGGTTTTTATTTTTATTTTTTTATCAAAGGAATGGTTCCACGAACCTCCTTTTGGAGTCTCCAGAGGATGTGATGTGTACAATCTGGGTTAAAGGGTGTCTGGGTTTCATCTCTGTTGGATCTTAAGGGCTTGGAGAATGATCATGCCACTTTCTCCTCCCATTAGCAGTGTATGGGAGTTTTTATTTCTCTGCCTTCTTGCCAGTACTTAATACTGTCCCATTTTAAATTTTATATCTAATTCTGTTGCATGAATGTTGTATTTTGAGCCTTCCCCTCATCCTTTAATAAGCATTCTTTAAAAACAGTTGTCAATGCCTGCAGGACAGTTTATCATATGAGTGTATCATAACTAACAATGTATTCGTGTTGTCCAGGTAGATTTTCTAATTCTTTTGCTATTTTAAATGATGTGATAATGGGCATTTTAATACATAGATACTTGTTTTTATGTCTAATGATTCCTTAGGACAGATTCCAAGAGCTGAAATTCCTGGGCATTTTAAGAACCTTGTTTCATAGTTCCAGATTATTTTCTAAACAGAGTGTGTCCTATTGATAATTTCTACCCCCACCAAAAGTTTGAGAGCGTTCATCTCTACATTGTTACCAGCATTGGGGATTATCCTTTGTTTTTAATCTTAGCAGTTTGATAGGTGAAAATTTCATTCCCATGTTTTTTCCAAGTAATGTCACAGTGACTTACAAATCCTGTTTATATTGTGGCTAGGGACAGAGCCACACAGGTGGTGGTCCTGATCCGTTCTCACTCTCTCCTCTTTTTTTTTTTTTTTTAAACTCTGTGTTTCTTGTGGCTGTCTCCTGTTTCCCTTTGATTAATTCTTCTTCTTGTCCAGGAATGACACTGTGCGCTTTGCTTTGGACGTCCTGGCTATTCTTACTGTTGTGCCAAAAATCCAGCTCCAGCTGGCAGAGCCCGTAGATGTGCTGGACGAGGCTGGCTCCACCGTCTCCACTGTAGGTAGGTTACGCGCTGCCACTTTTGTCCTTGCTTGGTCTGGGTTTGTTTTCCTTTGCCAGTGTGGTTGTGGTTACGTACCTGACCTAAGTAGAAAGAGCAGAAGGTGGTAGGGGAGGGTAGCTTGTCTGTCCCGTCTAAGTAATGCCATACAGCTCCACACAATGGATTCATGTTAGAGAACTCGGGTTTTCTGAGTGGTACAGGCATTTCTGCTATAACAGTGTATGTGCGCTCCTGAAAACCTTGTACTCTGCAGTCTTGCGGTGTAAAGAAGGTTTATAGGAAACATGGTGGGGACAGATAGTAAAAAACTTAAGCAAACTTTATAATCTAAGCCCTAGTAAAACTAGTAATTGGCAGGCAGCTCAGAATGGATAGAAGCAATCATACACACAAACCAAAGGAAAATATACTCTGTTTGAAAATACACTTTATTAAGAGCAGGGCTGATGAGGGCTGCTGCTCACGCGGGCTTGGGAAGCAGTGTGACTGGCCGTGGGGCCTTGGGGGCACTGCTCTGGGCGGAGAGCCAGGCCCCGCTGCCTGTGTCTTAACTTCCCTCATCTACGGCAGGGAGGTCCCTGCCACCCTGGAGCAGCCAGACTGAGGGGTTTTTCTCTCCTATTGATGGTTTCAACCTAGTCCCGCTGTTTTTTGTGCTCCTTACCTAAGAAAGATTGCACATTAACCTTGGTGACTGCCACACACTACTGACATCATCCCCTGTTTAACAACTGTATATGCGGTATTGCGTCATATACAAAGACACATTATAGAGGAACTGACTGTATTTTATATAGACAATTCCTTGTACGTTTTTTTAAAAAGTGTGAAACAAAATGAATAGAACTTTAAATTTTGACTCTGAGACAATCGTTGAAATTGGCCATGAGTTTTACGAGGGATCATGTAAGTGTTTTGCTTCCCCCCTAACAGGAATCAGCATTATTTTGGGCGTGGCTGAGGGTGAGTTCTTCATCCACGACGCTGAAATTCAGAAGTCAGCGCTGCAGATTATCATCAACTGTGTGTGCGGTCCGGACAACCGGATTTCCAGCATCGGCAAGTTCATCTCTGGGACACCCCGAAGGAAGCTGCCCCAGACGCCCAAGAGCAGCGAGCACACCCTGGCCAAGATGTGGAACGTGGTGCAGTCCAACAACGGCATCAAGGTGCTCCTGTCCTTGCTGTCCGTCAAGACGCCCATCACGGACGCGGACCAGATCCGGGCGCTGGCCTGCAAGGCGCTGGTGGGCCTGTCGCGGAGCGGCGCCGTGCGGCAGATCGTCAGCAAGCTGCCCCTGTTCAGCGGCTGCCAGCTGCAGCAGCTCATGAAGGAGCCCGTGCTGCAGGACAAGCGCAGCGAGCACGTGCGCTTCTGCAAGCGCGCCGCCGAGCTCATCGAGCGCGTGTCGGGCAAGCCGCTGCTCGTGGGCGCCGACGTGTCCCTGGCGCGGCTGCAGAAGGCCGATGTCGTCGCCCAGTCGCGGATCTCCTTCCCCGAGAAGGAGCTGCTCCTGCTGATACGGAACCACCTCATTTCGAAAGGGCTTGGGGAGACGGCAACCGTGCTGACCAAGGAGGCCGACCTGCCCATGACGGCCGCCTCCCACTCTTCCGCCTTCACCCCGGTTGTGGCCGCCACTGCCGCCTCCCCCGTCTCTCTGCCCCGAACCCCTCGCATCGCCAACGGCATTGCAGCGCGCCTGGGCAGCCACGTGGCCGTGGGTGCCGCTGCCCCTCCTGCCCCCGCCGCCCACCCTCAGCCGCGGCCCGCCCAGGGCTCACTAGCCGTGCCGGGCCCCTCGTACGCAGGCAGCTCCCCTTTGATTGGTAGGATCAGTTTTATCAGAGAGAGACCGTCACCCTGCAATGGCAGGAAGATCAGAGTGTTACGGCAGAAGTCGGACCATGGCGCCTACAGCCAAAGCCCAGCCATAAAAAAGCAGCTGGACAGACACCTTCCCTCCCCGCCTACGCTGGACAGCATCATCACGGAGTATCTCAGAGAGCAGCACGCGCGCTGCAAGAACCCAGTCGCCACCTGCCCCCCCTTCTCTCTCTTTACTCCTCACCAGTGTCCTGAGCCGAAACAGAGGCGGCAGGCGCCCATAAACTTTACCTCGAGGCTGAACCGCAGGGCGGCGTTCCCCAAGTATGGTGGGGTGGATGGCGGGTGCTTTGACAGGCACCTTATCTTCAGCAGGTAAGGAGAGGCCGCCTCGCTCCCTGGGGATTGGAATGATCTGGGCCTTATCGGCATACAGTGATTAGTCCGGAAAACCCTTTATTGGCCTAAAATTGTAGAGACTGTCAGTTTGTGCGAAGAGCTGAACAATGCGACTGTACCCCCTTTTGTCGGCCATGGGTTCCTTGTGTGGTTGTTGGCAACATTCTGATATAATACTGTAGTCCTTATCACAACTGGTGTGTTTTCTAGAAGCCATGGAACATGCTGTCTCTAGCCTCCCCAGCTTGTTTCTGTGCTGGTCCAAGTTGTCTCCTATTTTGGTCCTTACAGATCTTACGTAAACATCGTGGAATTACGGGTTTCAGACATGGGAATTTTAGTTATTGTATAAACTTGTGGGTGGAGGTCCTTTTCTCTCGTTTAAAATGAAAAGGAACAACTAAA
Source organism: Furipterus horrens (assembly GCF_987537825.1). Lineage (NCBI taxonomy): Eukaryota > Metazoa > Chordata > Mammalia > Chiroptera > Furipteridae > Furipterus > Furipterus horrens. The sequence goes on along the minus strand of NW_028327177.1, from coordinate 141,303,177 downwards.
GGTCATGCGATGTGTTGGAAGAAGGTATTTAAAACATAAATGCTCTATGTTTTTTTCTTTTATCATTCTAGCAAAGTGTTCTTTTTCTGAGTCCCCGCACGTTCTTGGTCTCTGATTCCCTCCACCCCGCCCGCCTCTCTCTCTGGCTTAGGTTCCGTCCTATCTCTGTGTTCCGGGAAGCCAATGAGGACGAGAGCGGCTTCACCTGCTGTGCGTTCTCGGCCCGGGAGCGCTTCCTGATGCTCGGCACCTGCACCGGGCAGCTGAAGCTCTACAATGTGTTCAGTGGACAGGAGGAGGCCAGCTACAACTGTCACAACTCAGCCATCACACACCTCGAACCTTCCAGGGTATGGGACCCATCCTAGGCTGTTCTCAGTCGTTCTTTTAAGACGGGCTGGTGAACTGCAGCCCCTTTGGCTGGCTGGCTGCCTTTGTTTGCACATCGAGTTTTATTGGAACAGAGCCATGCTCATGTAATTTTATGTATTGTCTGTGGCTGCTGCTGTGCTCCAACGACATAGTGGAGTAGTTGCAACCATGTGGCCCGCAGAGCCTAAAGTATTTATCTGGCCTTTTAAGTAAGTTTGCCAGCTCCTTTTCTAAGACCTGGAAGTGTCTGTCTATCTGTGTATATGTAAGTGTGTGTGTGTGTGTGAGATATATAAATGACATGTGTCATTTAATTTGCCTTAGTTGAAAACTGAGATTACCAACTATGATCATAAAAATTTTCTATTTACTCAGAAGTCTAAAAACTGAATTTTTAGGAAAATAAGCATTACATGATTCCAGTGGGTCATAGTTTATTAGTACTATTTTGTAGATGGAATTGATATTACCACTTTGCTATTCCAAAAAGTCAGAACTGTTAATATGACAAGGGTAATTTTCCTGATTTTAGAGTAAGGGAGGCTTACCCTTTATTTGGTTTTCTATTTGAAAAATCTTTACAAGTCCTAGTTTCAGTTGACTGATTATTTCAAGACTGAGGAATATGGCCAAATATTACAAAATAAGGAATCACCTTGATATCTTTCCAATTTTTTTTTTCTTCTCCTTACCTTTGGAGCTGTTGCATTTTATGTTACTAGTTCAGGAGGATTTAATATTCTCTTTTTTTAAAAAAGATTTTATTTATTTATTTTTAGAGAGAGAGGAAGGGAGGAAGAAAGAGAGGGAGATAAGCATCAATGTGTGGTTGCCTCTCGCATGCCCCCAACTGGGGACCTGGCTCACAACCCAGGCACGTGCCCTGACTGGGAATCGAACCGGCAACCCTTTGGTTCACAGGTCGGCGCTCAATCCACTGAGCCACACCAGCCAGGGCTTTAATATTATCTTAAACTTAGTTATTTTTTAGGACAGTACAGGTGCATTTAAATCCTAACAGCTTCTGACCATTTCTTACTTTCTGGTATTTTTTCTCTTTTCTTTATTATTCAACAATGTCTTTTAAGCTTATATTTTTAAAATGCTAATGGCAATAATGATGTCTATATTTATATAAACATATGGTTACCCACCTTCTTCTTTTAGGATGGGTCCTTGCTTCTGACATCTGCTACTTGGAGCCAGCCTCTGTCTGCACTTTGGGGAATGAAATCAGTATTTGATATGAAGTGCGTATCTTTTACAGCTTAGTCTCTGTTTTACAGTCTGTCTAGTTATACCCGCCTTCCTCTGGTTCTCGGACTCAGAACCTTTCAGGAAGAGAGAAACACTGTGGCTCATGTCTTATCTTAATTTCTAGATATTCTTACCAGATATGTACATTTCCACCATAGAGCAGACCCTTCACTAATCCAGAATGGCATGCATGTTTATTTCCTCATGTGACCCGTGACAGCCACACTCTGCTGGGGCATATTTCAGAAGCACATGTGCTTCATTAGCCATTTCTTTACCCAAGTAATTCCTGTTAATTATTATGGATTTGCTTAGGTGGAGGGAATTTTAATCTTAAGTGTACAGTCTTTTCCTCTTTGGGAATCAAGAATCTTGAAGTGAGCATAGTTGGGCAAGAGCCTGAGGATCCCCTTCATTATCGGTCACTGAGTGTGTCCTGAGGGGCCGGCGTCATTGGAGTACATGCTTCTGTTTGTCTGCAGGCATTCCTTCACAGAAGACCACTATGTCGAGTTCAGTAAGCACTCTCAGGATCGGGTCATAGGCACAAAAGGAGACATTGCCCACGTAAGTACTGGATCTGCTGCTTTCAAATTAATGGTGCCTAGTTGTTCATACGGAAATCTTCTACATAACGTGAGGATGTGAGTCCTGGGGGCAACCAGAAATTACTCACCGACTTTCTTTCTGGTTAGAATCTAGAAGTGTAATGAAGTGGTTCTAAGCTCCCTGGGAAAAATGTAAAAGGAATGAACAGGAACTCAGTCTGGCAGTTTGAGAAAGATGTCAATAACATAGCAGATACTTTAAAATTCTAAGTTTTAGATGAAAAAGTCTCTATGGAGCCTCATTGGAGAGACAATTAGTAAAGAAGCAAAGATATAGTATATCAAGTGGTAAGTGCTGTGGAGAACAGAAAGCAGGGTGGGAGGTAAGAGAGCGCTTGTTAGTGGTGTGGGTACTTTGTTTTACTGGGGGTGGGTGGTGACTGGATAATGCTTACGTAACATATTGAAGGGCGTATGGGTGCCGTGCAGATAGCGGGGGGAAGAGTGTCCTACAAGGGATGTCTAGGGAGTAAGCTCTTACTTGGGAGGAGGGGGAGAGAGGGGAGGGAAGAGTCGGGTTAGTGGAGGCATGTTGTGGAGTATCTTGCAGACTGTTGTTAGGACCTTTGGCTTTACCTCTGAGTTGGGTGAAGATGCTGGAGGGTGAGCAGAGGACCCATGACTGGATTTAAAGTTCCTGGAAGTGTGAGTCTGGTTTCTGTGAGAGTAGCAAGAGCAGGCTCTCCAGGTAGGAGGGTGTTGTGCCAGGTGACCTGTGAGAGCTACAGTGGTGATGGGCCCAGGTGGGCATGGTAGAGGCACTGGCACGTGATGGGGCTGGGCCCTGGGGTTTGAACACATGAAGTCTGTGATTCTTTTAGACACTCAAGTAGGGAATGGCCAGATGAACATACAAATTAGGAGGTGAGGGGGAGATGTCTGGAATAGCATATATAAATATAGGAGTTGTCCATGTGTTGATGGTATTTAGAGCCATGAACCTGGAGTAGGTCCTTAAGGAAGCTAGAGCAGTGTCTGACAGTCGGGGCGCGTGCCAGTATTTAGACGTTGCACGTGAGGGGAGCTTGGGAAGGAGAGCCGAGAGTGGCCAGGAAGGCGGCACGAGACCCAGAAGAAGGATGTGCCCTTGAAGATGTTGGAAGGCTCTTGAGAAAGGTTTGATCATTTGGGTCAGAAACTGCTGATGAGTTGCGTGAGAGGAGAATTGAGAGGTGACTTTTGATTGAACAACGTGGCGGTCGTCGTTAGCTATGTCGGGAGCTGGTCCCATGTAGGTCTCTGTGGGGAAGGACCCGACGGGAGAGGGTTCGTGGGGAGCGGCCGGCGAGGGGCGGGCGGCACTGAGCAGAGACGGGCCTTCTGAGGCGTTTTGCTGAAAAAGAAAGTTGGGGGGCAGGGTAGTAGCTTGAAGTGTGGGATAGGGGCGGTGACGGGTTTCTCCCAAACTTTTGAAAATGTTAAAATATATAGAAGAGTTGAAAGAATAGTACATACACCTACCAGCTAGATTCATCAATTTAATGATTTTCCATATTTTCTTTCTGTGTAATTGTGTGTGTTTTTCTGAATAATTTGAAAGTAGGTTGCAAGCATCATGGCATTTTATTCCTGTCTTATGGCATGTATATCCTATTGTAAGGACATTTAGTACATAATTACGCTCTTGTCAAATTTAAGAAAATCTATAGGAATTCCCAAATATCTGATATCCATTCCATACTCAGTTTTCCCGATTGTTCCTGCTATGTTTGGTTTCAAATGTTTTTGTTTTTTTCTGAACCAGGATCCAGCCAGGATTCACATGTTGCATTTGGTTGTTATGTCTCACTAATGTTTTAGAGCCGAGAACCATTTCTCCAGTTTTCATGACATTGACTTTTGAAGAGACCAGGCTAGTTATCTTGTCCCATGGTCTGGATTTGTTCGATTGTTTCCTTGTGGTGTCTTCTTATTTGTTCTTATATTAAAGGAGGATTTTAAAAAAAGGGCGGCAATATTCCAGCCTGTCTGTAAGCCGATGGGAAAGGCCCGGTCTCTGCGGGGTCTGTGTGCCGTGGACGCTGGGGCCGCTAGTAGTGCAGGGCCGGGACGTGGACGCTGGGCGACTGAGGGGAAGGCGTTGCACTGGTGCCTGTTGTCATAGGGACCTGAGAGTCGTCTGTGGGAAATGGGCGTTAGTCCGTGTGGAGAAGTTCTCAGTTCCAGTCTTAGAAAGCCTTCGTTTCCTGAGGGGGGCGGGAGAAGAGAGGTTTCTTCTTCCTCCTGCGGACCCCCTTCTTGTTTTCCTGCCGTGAACCCTTCAGGCGTGAATGGGAGCCAGAGCACTGAGCTTTGCTGGGGGTGTGGTCTTCCTGTTTTCCAGTTCTTTTCCAGTATTAGGACTTTTGTAATTTTGATGGGCTTTGGAAAACATGGGGGGGGTATTTTACACAGCTTCTCTTTGAGTTTGTCAACGAATAGATTGGTCTGATTTTTCTCTTCCCACCCCTTCTTCTCTAAAGATTTATGATATTCAGACTGGCAACAAGCTGTTGACTCTGTTTAACCCAGATCTTGCCAACAACTACAAGAGGAACTGTGCCACCTTTAATCCTACAGACGATCTTGTCTTAAATGATGGCGTCCTCTGGGATGTCCGCTCTGCACAGGCCATCCACAAGTTTGACAAGTTCAACATGAACATCAGTGGCGTTTTCCATCCGAACGGGCTGGAGATCATCATCAATACTGAGATTGTATCCTTTATGCCTGCGCCTTACTTTCCACTTGCCTGGTTTGTGAGACAGGAGTGATTTATTTTTCTGTCACTATCTGTTTCAAGTATCTACACGGTTTGCACACAGGCCGTCATCCGGTGCCTCTCCTTTGGGTTGAAGTGCTAGTCACTCTCCTGGGGATCATGTCAGTGTTGACTTTCACGAGCATGTTTTCTTTGTGTTGGAAAACTGACCACATCCTGCCTTCTGTTTCCCCAAGTATTGAACTGACTTTTATCTGTCTTCAGAAGGATTTTACTTTGCTCTACAGAAGTCAGTCACTAGGCGTGAGAGTAAAATGAAGTTCTGCTCTTGAGAGGAAGGAAACTCAAGCAGCTTTTGTGTATGTGAGGGTACCAGAGGGGGTTTTTAGAGACGTTGCTGAATCACATGCTTTTATTTACCATGATCTCGCTGACTTGTACAACTAATACCCGGTGGGCGGGCGGGGATATTTCAGAATTTTCCCCAGGAGGTTAGAGAAGTTTCGTGTAAAATAGTTTTTTTTAAATAAGATAAAATGAAGTAGTTTTTCTTGACCACGCCCCTCCTAGTGGGACCTTCGCACTTTCCATCTTTTACACACAGTTCCTGCTCTGGATCAGTGTCGCGTGGTGTTCAACCATACAGGGACCGTGATGTATGGAGGTGATAAGCTCTCACTCTTGTTACTTCCTTTGTGGAAAGTGCTTGCAAATGTGCATTGGAAAGCATTTGAAAGTTATAGCGTAAAAGATAAAATGATATATGAATGGCAACAAAAGAGAAGAAGAAAATAATGTTGATTTAGGGCTTTGAACATAAGGAAATCTTGTAGAGAAAGAAATCTCATGCAGTGATTTCCCATGTGTGTCATATGAACTTAAAAAGCTCTGCATGTGTTGTCTTGTGATGTGGTAAGTCTTCACCCTGTTAACACCTGTTGGGAGCTAGGGGAGAGGCTAAGGACGTGGTTTGCTGAAGTAGTCGGGGTATGCTAGGGGACACTTGGGAACAGGGCATGTTTTGATTCTAATAGTATTTCACTTCCCTTCCCCCTTTCTCCTCCCTTTCCCCCCAACTAGCTATGTTACAGGCAGATGATGAAGACGATTTAATGGAAGAGAGGATGAAAAGCCCTTTCGGGTCTTCCTTCCGAACATTTAATGCAACCGACTACAAACCTATAGGTAGGCACGAAGGGGCAGACGTGGTCACCTGACATGTTTGGTGTTTCTTGTTAACAATATCCCTTTTCTGAGAGGACTGTCATTTTTCATGGAGAAGCAGAGGAGTTATGGAAATATTTATGAACAACCACCTTGAATTCTGTTAGAGGAAAAGATGATTTTAAGGTCTCAACAATAGTCCAACCCCAGGTTTTGTCACATTGTTTTCCAGCCACCATTGACGTGAAGCGGAACATCTTCGACCTGTGCACTGACACCAAAGACTGCTACCTGGCTGTCATCGAGGTAAAGGGGGCGAGCAGAACCCTGATGCTCTGTTGTGGGGTCAGGGTCACTTTGCCACAGGCGTTTGGTTTGACATAAGGTCTGTTATATGTAGTTCATGCGTTCCTGATGGTAGATTATCAGTAACCTCATTTGATGGAGTTTGAGAGATATATAGTATAAGGGAAGTAAGAAAATGGCACTGTACAGTAGTGTGGAGAGTCTTGTCTCCTATTATCCTTGACTAATGTTATTCCTTTTTAAATTTTATTTTGTTAATTGTTTTTAATCCTCACCCAAGGGTATGTTTTTTAATTTGAGAGAGAGAGGAAGGTGGGGAGAGAGAGAGAGAAAGAGACACATTGATGGCTCTGACCACTGTGGCTCAGCGGGTGGGGTGTCATCCTGCAAACCAAAAGGTCGCTGGTTCGATTCCCAGTCAGGGCACATATCTAGGTTGCAGGTTTGGTCCCCAGTTGGGGCACACGTGAGAGGCAACTGATGGATGTTTCTCTCTCACATTGGTGTTTCTCTTCCTCTCTTTCTCTTTTCCTTCCCCTCCCTCTAAAAATAAATAGTCTTCACTAAAAAGTAAAAAAAGAGAGAGACAGAAACATCAGTGTGAGAGAAACATCGACTGGTTGCCTCCTGTAGATGGCTCGACCTGGGATTGAACGAGGATTAAAAACCTAGGCATGTGCCCTGACCAGGGATCGAACCTGGAACCTTTTGGTGTGTGCGGGACGACACCCCGGCCAACTGAGCCTCGCAGCCAGGGCCAGTCACCCCTTTTTTAGAGGCGCTGAGGTCTCTGGCCAGAGCAAGACAGGTTTGTTCCAAGGAGGGGGCTGTCTCGTGTGCCTGTTCCTCACCGGCCACGCCCTCTCACCCTGGTTTTCTTTCTCTTTCCTAGGCATGGCATTTTCAGAGTTTGGGGTAGCTACAGGGCCCAGGTGCATGGGGACCAGTCAGAGCTGGGGCGTGGCTGCCGTGGGCCTTCTGAAGACTGACTGCTCCTGTGGGCTGGGTGTTCTCTTTCAGAACCAGAGCAGCATCGATGCTCTTAACATGGACACCGTGTGCAGGCTGTACGAAGTGGGCAGGCAGCGTCTGGCAGAGGATGAAGATGAAGAGGAGGACCAGGTCAGTGCTCTCCGAGGGTTCTTGCTGCTGAACGGTCTTACAGAGGTCACGCTCTGCTTTTTGCTACCCGGGTTATCAAAGAACAGCCTTTGCTGCCTGTTGGCCTGCTGCAAAGGCCTGTCATGTACCCCCGATCGCTGGGCGTCAGGAGAAGGCAGCTTTTGTTATTACAAAACTTGAACCAGTACCTGATGGTCCTGTGAGTTCCATTGTAAGTTAATTTGTAGGGCAATTTTGCTTTAGAAGTTTCTCTGAGCTCGCCCTGGGCCCCGGGCCCCGGCTGACTTCAGGGCACACAGCGTCCGTGCTCCCAGTGTCCGTGCGGACAGAAGGGACACCGCTGGGGTCGGAGGAACGGCGGCGCCGTCTCACAGCTCCGGTCTGCGTTTCCTCCGCTCTGTGGAGTGTCTGTTTGCAGAATAATAGTGTAGTGCTTATAGGTACGGAGAGTTTTATGCTTCTGAAAAATTAAACATTGATGAAATCTGAGTAGGTAGTTTCATGTCCCACAGAGCGTTAGCTTTTCCTTTTCATGGGGGATTTTAACTTAGGGCCTTATTATGCTAGGCCGTCCCCTGTGTGGTGTGTCAGGATCGGTTCTGAAGCGTTTCGGTCACTCTTTCCAGTTTGCTGGGCTCGTAACCACATTCTTTTTCCAAGCTTGCACTCTGGGCCAGATGCTCTCTGTAATCTGAGAGATACTTATTGCTGGGTGAGTAATACAAAGCCGAACGTGAGGGACCAGGTTTTACCGTGTTGTTGGAGATGCCAAAGCGGATAAATGTCTTCTGTTCCAGAGCATGGGTTCATTTTCTGATTTTTCCCTTCCACTGTGGCAGTGCTTGGGTTGGTGCTCTGTCTCCTGGTTAAGGGCACGGAGCTGCTCTGGGTGAGGAGCGGGCCACCCGGGTGCGAGGAAGCCCACGCGCCTCTGCTCGCCCTGCCGTGGGTCTCGCCCTCCTCCCTCCTCGGTGCATCGCGCTCGCTGCTTAGGGCTGGGGCAGAACGGCCTGTCGGCGCCCTGCCCAAGTAGCCTGTACTTAATTAAGATTAAAAAAAATTTTTTTAAACCCGCAGGTTTTGAAAATGGTGATTTGATAAGTATTTTTTGGCTGAAGTCCAACACTGTGGTTGCTGACCGTGTTTTCCTCTGACAGGGACTGGCCGGCACTGAGCAGGGCGTGCTGTTTCATGCATGTGAGGTCTCAGTGTGCGCGCTGCTATTGGGCTCCGCGGGGGTGACCCTCTGGTCTGTCCCCCAGTCGCTGGGCACCCAGTCACCTGCGGGCACAGCGCTGAAGCGCAGAGACTCACCTGCGAGGCCTGGGGGTGTTCGCCTGCTCCCCGCTGTCTGTCATGGAGTGTTCCGACTGGCGGAGCGCGCGTGTATGAGTGCTCAGAAAGGACGCGCCATCCCCAGGAGTGGGTGTCTGAGCATGGCGGCAGAGGAGACTCTTCTGTGTGCGTGGGGAATCTGAGCAGGGCCTTCCTCACGGCCGTGCGTCCGGGGCTGCCCTCTGGGGTGCGCCCTCCCAGGGAGGGGCGCTGCCTGGCTCCGCCTGGCCTCTCCCCTCAGACTCAGATGGGTGTCCTCGTGGGGATACCATGAAAAGATGATTTTATGAAGCCCGTACGGAAAATGACATCCTCAGTACAATAATCTTTGTTTTTTCCTGAATAGACTTTATTTTAGAGAGCAGCTTTAGGCCCGCAGCAAACTCAAGCAAACGCGCAGGCATCCCCCACACATGCCCCCTTCCCACTGCCGAGCCCCCCATCAGGAGCACCCCACACCAGAGCGTGCGCTTTTCCAGCTGCCGGATCGCCGTGGGGTCCTCTGGGCTCCCCGTGCTCATGCCCCTCCTCCGACTGCGGCGATCACTGATCTTTTTACTGTTTCCATAGTGTTTGCCTTCTCCAGAATGGCATATATTTGGACTTTTACAGTAGGTAGCCTTTTCAGATTGGCTTCTTCCGTTTACCGCCGTGTATTTAAGTTTGTCCCGTGTCTCTTCCGGGCTGGGAAGCCCATTTCATCTGAGTGCTGAATCCCGTCCCGTTGTCTGGGGGGGCCGCGGTTCGCTTATCCGCTCACCCATGGAAGAGCCCCTTGGCTGCAGTTTTGAATAATCTTGGCAATTAAGTGCTGGCATAATTTTTAAAAAGACGTTGATTATAGTTGACATGCACTGTTAGTTTCAGGTGCACAGCATAGTAATTCAGCATTCATCTGCCTTACAGAGCGGTCACCGTCAGTCTGCAGCGTCTGTCACCGTGCGTACTTAGGGTGATATTGACCGTACTCCCTGTGCTGTTCGTTACATTTTGTGGCTTCTAAGATTTGTTACTGGAAATTGGTATTTCTTAATCCCTTTCTGCCTGTCATTCCACCCTCCTCCCCTCTGGCAACCACCGGTCTGTTCTCTGTATCTGTGAGCTCACTTCTGTTTTGTTGTGTGTTTTAGGTTTCCCCTGTGAGTGAGATCAGATGGGGCTCGTCTCTCTTTGCTGACTTATCTCACTGAACATAATGCTCTCCAGGTCCATCTGTGTTGTCGCCTCAGCAAGATTCATTCTTGTTCATGGCTGAGTAACGTTCCATCGTGTGCACGTACCACATCTTCTTTCCCCAGTCACTGAACAATAGACATGGAGGCCGTTCCCACACCCTGGCTGTTATAAGTGACGTTGCAGTGAGCGTGGGGCTGCACATACCTGAACCGGCGCTCTCGTTTTCTTCAGATAAGCGCCCAGAAGTGGGCTTGCTGGGTCCTGCGGCAGCTCTGCCTCTAACGTGCTGAGGAGCTGCCGGGCTGTTTTTCATAGTGGCCACATCAGTGTGCAGTCCCATCAGCAGTGCGCGAGCGCGCCCTGTTCTGTATGCCCTCGCTGTCTCTGATGAGACCCATCCTGACAGGTGTGAGGTGGCACCTCGTGTGGTTTGGATTTGCATCTCCCTTATCAACGATGCTGAGCATCTTTTCCTGTTTCTGTTGGCCGTCTCTGTGTGTTAATTGGCGAAATGTCTGTTCAAGTGCTCTTCCTAGTTTTTAATTGGATTATTTTTTGATGATGAGTTGTATGAGTTCTTAATATATTTTGAATATTAAGATACATCATTTTTGCTGTATACCTTCTCCCATTCAATAGGTTGCCTTTTTGTTTTCAGGGTTTCCTTCACTGTGCAAAAGCTCAGTTTGATGCAGTCCGTCCTGTTTATTTTTCCTTTTGTTGCCTGGTACATATCGAAAAAATCTTGCCAAGACCAGTGCCGGAAAGTTTACTGCCTATGTTTTCTTCTAGGAGTTTAATGGTTTCAGGCTTTGCACTTAAGTTTTTGATGCATTTTGAGTTCATTTTTGTGTATGATGTAAGAAAGTGATCCAGCTTCATTCTGAGGCTGCCTCGGTCCAGTTTCCCCAGCATCGTTGGTGAAGAGTCGGGGGCTCTGCGTTCCGTTCCGTCGATCTGTGTGTCTGTTTCTGAGCTAGTACCAGGCTGTTTCATTCTGTAGCTTCGTAGTAGAGTTTCAGACCAGGAAGCAGGATGCTTCCAACTTTGTCCTGCTTTCTCAAGATTACTTTGGCTAGTCAAGATCTTTTGTGTTTTCATATAAATTTTGGGATTATTTGTTCAGTGAAAGAGGCCATTGATGAATCTGGTGAAGGGTTTATTATGTTTAGGTTTTTTAAAAAAACAACTCTCAGTGTCATTGATCTTTAATTTTACATTTTGGTTTCTATTTCATTTATTTCTGCTCTCATCTTCATTATTCCCTCCCTCCGCTCACTTTCGGCTTTGTTTGCTCTTCTTTTTCCAGCTCCTCAGGGTGTCAGGTTAGGTTGCCTTCTTGTTTCTTGAGGTGGACCTGTGCCTCTTGTTACAGTCTTTGCTTTATTTTGTCTCTGTTGCTACCGAGCCTGTCTTCTGGGACCGTTTGCATGAAATCTCTTCATCTCTTCACTCCAGTCTGTGTCTCTTTTGGTCTGAAGTGAGTGTCTTTTAGGCAGCACTGGTATGAGTCTTTTTTCATCCATGTGGCCACAGTTGTCTGTACCTAGATCCTTCAGTCCATTTACATTTAAAGTAATTGTGGATGGATTTGTAATTATTGCCATTTTATTAACTGTTTTGGGGGTGTTTTTGTAGTCCTTTCTATTCCTTTCTTCTCTTGCTTTCTTTTCTTGTACATTGATGACTTTCTTAGTGATGTGTTTTTGAAAATTTTGTGTATCACGGGTTTTTGGTTTGTTGTTACCATGAGATTCATATATAACAAGCTGTGTTTATAGCAGTCTGTTTTAAGTTGATTTTTGCTGCAGTCAGAATGCATTCAGAAAGCACCAGTTACTCCTCATCCCTTCCACGTTTGTTTTTGCCATATTTTACATCTTTGTGTGTGCCCCTTAGTTTATTACTTAGTTACACATGCCCTGATTACATTGGTCGTTTAACCTTTGTACTGGCTTATGATTGGTTGACCCATATTTACTCTGTGTGTGCCTTCATCAGTGAGATTTCTTCTTTCCTATGTATATTTTTTATTTTTGGCCTTTTCTGAGTAAAGAAGTCCCTTTAACATTTCTGGTAGTGCAGGTTTAGTGGGGACCAACTCGTTTAGCTTTTGCTTGTGCGGGAAGCTCTTTTTCTCTCTAGTTCTGAATGAAAATCGTGCCAGGGTAGAGTCCCCTTGGTTGCAGGTTTTCTCCCATTCTTCCCTTCTGGCCTACACAGTTTTTTCTGAAAAATCATCTAGTAGTCTAATGTGGGATCATTGTATGTAACTAGCTGCTTTTTTTCATATTAATTATGGTGGGCCTCTTTGAGTTCATTTTTTTGGGGACTCTGTTTGCTTTCTCGGGTTAGGGAAGTATTCAGCTATTATTTCTTTAAATAGGTTTCTGTTCCTTTCTGTCTTCCTTCTGGCACCCCTATGATTTGGATGTTGGCACGTTGGCTATTGTCCCAGAGGTCCCTTAAACTGTCCTCATTTCTGAAATTTCTTTTTCCTTTGTGCTGTTCTGACTGGGTGATTTCCACTGCCTTGTCTTCCAGCTCATTGACTTGTTTTTCTGCATCGCCCAGTGTGCTGTTCGTTCTCTCCAGTGTATTTTCATTTCAGTTCCTGTAATCTTCAGTTCCAATTTTTTAAAAATGTTTTCTATCTCTTTGTTGAAGTTCATTTATTCTCCCAAGTTCGTTGAGCATTTTTATAACCAAGCTTTTTATCTGGTAGATGGATTGTCTCTATTTCACTTAGTTCTTTTTCTGAAGAGTTTTGCTTGAAAACAGTTCTCTCTCTTCTCGTTTTGGTTCTCTCCATGTTTCTGTGAAGTAGGTGACACAGCAGCCTCTCTTGGTCTTGAAGGAGTGGCCTTGGATGGGCGCTTTCCTTTTGTAGACCGCATGGGCCAGGTGTCTTTGGCAGGCCAGCTGGAGTGGGCATGGACCACCGGGAGAGCTGGGGAGAGCTGTGTGGAGCCTGCTTTGGGGGGCCGGTTGGGGCCAGAGCGCGTCAGGGCTGTAGGAGTCCCCTTGGGCAAGCCTCACCGAGGTCATGCTGTAGTCCCGGGGTCAAGCTGGGGTGCTGCTGTGGCCTGAGGCCTGGGGCACGCTGGGCTGGCTTTGGCCAGGTGGCTAGCGTGCCTGTATCACACGCCTGCCCGTGCGATCAGGTTGCAGAGGGAGCACAGCCAGTGGTTGCTTTCTGGTGTCTCCGACACTGGAGGGAGTTCCCGCAATGCCCCTCCTGTCCGGCACACGCTCCGGGATAAACTGGTTTCCCTCCTGTGTAGTCCTGCCCTTTAAACCTCTGGTTCTTGTGCGGTGCATGCAGGTCCCTCAGCGGCCCCCCCGCACTGCGGGCGTGTGCGTCGGAGGTGGGGTCCCACCGCACCGCGTCTCTGTCTCTCCTGCCATTTCTGTGTGATCTCCTGTTCGCTGTGCAGTCTGTTCAGTCGGCCCTGGGTCTTTCATGGGGAACCGCGCTGCCTGGAGGTGCCGATTCCAGGCGTTTGTGGGAGGAGGCGAGTTCAGGGTGTTCCCTCACTGCCACCTTTGCCTAGGAGCTGCGCTGCCATAATTCTGCGTGTCCTCCTTGCTCAGGGGTCACGTTCCTCTGCTCTGTACTGTTCCAGTTTTAGTGTCTGTGCTGCCTCGGCGAGCCCTGCGGTGGCATAATTTTGTGTAGTTTTTGCAATTAGGACTAAAGCTCCTGTAGACCTTTTTGTGCAGGCTTTTGTGTGGACATGTTTTCAACTCCTCTGAGCAGTAAATGCCAAGGAGCGCTGCCGCTGGATTGGGTGGCGAGTGTGGCCGTGCCCGTTAGCACTCCCGCCGTCGGGTCGGCGGGGGGCACTCCCTTGGCTCACGGCCTCGCGGGCGTGTGCGGTACGTGTTCTGGATTGTGACCATTTTGATAGGTGTGTAGTGCTATCACCTTTATTTATTTAATTGAAAATTAAGACATTTATTCCTTTAGCTGTACTCTTCTATATAATCAAAATGCATGGTTTAAGATTTTTCTTTTAACTAGAAAGGAATTTGTCTTGGTTTTTACCAGCCTGCAGCAGATGTTTTCTGGAAGACCCCCTCCTGGGGGCTGCTGCCAGACTGAGAGGCACCTCTCTGTCGCCGTCCCTTCTGGGTCCCCCCCTTACATCAGGGAGCTGCTTTTCAGCGAAAGGCTCTCTCATTTTTGTTTTAATTTGTATTTCCCTGATGACATATGATATGTTTATTTGCCACCTGTGTGTCTTTGGTGAGGTGTCTGTTAAAGCCTTTTGCCCCTTGTTTAATTGAGTTACTTGTGTTTTTATTAAGTTCTAAGAGTTCTTTGAATATTTTTGCTAACAGTCCTTCACCTGATATTTCATTTGCAAATATTTCCCTAGTCTGTGGCTTGCTTTCTCTCTCTCGTCACAATGTCTTTGCAGAGCCAAAGTTTTTATTTTAATGAAACCCAGCGTATCAATTATTTTTTTTTATAGATTGTGCTTTGAGGTTGCACCTAAAACGTTATCATCAAACCCAAGGTCTTCTCCAGTTTTCTCCTAAGTTATTTTCTAGGAGTTCTGTAATTTTGCGTATTACATTTATGTCAAGGATCCATTTTGTGAAGGGTATAAGGTCTGTGTTTAGGTTTTATTTTTGCATGTAGATGTCCATCTGTTACAGCACTGTTTGTGGACGATACTTTTTTCCATGGTCTTGCCTGTGCTCCTTTGTCAAAGAGACTCTATTTATGTGGGTCTTCTGTGGACTCCCCGTTCTGTCCCATTGATCTGCTCGTCTCCGTCACTTCACTGTCTGCATCACTGTGTCTCCAGCTTTGTCCTTCTCTTCCGATAACGTGTTGGTTATTCTGTGTGTTCTGCCCCCCGTAAAACTTTGTGATCAGGTTGTTGATGTCCACAGAGTAACTTGCTCAGATTTTGAATGGGATTGTGTTACTCTATAGATCAGGTTAGGCAGAGCTGACACCCTGGCGTGCTGAGAGTCTTCCTGTCCCCAAACTGGGAAGGCTGTCCTTTCATTTAGTTCTTTGATTTCTTTCATCAGAGTTTTGTGGTTTTCTTCATGTAGATCTTGTACATATTTTGTTAGGTTTATACCCAAGTATTTCAATTTTATGGGTGGTAATGTAAACGATACTGTGGTTTCAATTTTATCTTCCACTTGTTTATTGCTAGTATAGAGGAAAGACTGCGAATTAACGTAGTATCCGCAACCCTGTTAGAATTGCCTAATAGTTCCAGAAGGTGGTTTTTTTTTTTTTTTTTTGGTCAGTTCTTTTGGATTTTTATACATAATTATGTCATCTTCAAAAAAGTCAGTTTTCTTTTTTCCCAATCTGTATACCTTTTATTTCCATTTCTTGTCTTACTGCATTAGTAGGGCTTATGATGTTGAAAAGGAGTCACCTTGATCTTAGCAGGAGAGGTTTGAGTTTATTATCATTAACTATGATGTTACCTCTGTTTTTTGTAGGTGTTCTTTATCTAGTTGAAGAAGTTCCCTTCCATTCCTATTTTGCTGAGAGTTTTTAATTGTGGATGTTGGGTTTTGTTGGTCTTTTTCTGCATCACTTATATTATCATAGTTTTTCTAATTTAATCTGCTAAAGGAATGAATTACATTAGTTGATTTTTAAAATGTGAATGAGCCTAACGCAGCTGGCATACTTCCTACTTGGCTGTGGTGTATCGCCTTTTTACGTATTGTGGACTTCGGTAGCACCATTACGTAAGTTTCAGCTTCCGTTACAGAGTTGTTAACGCTCTGTAATACCTCATCCCTGCAGTGCGCTGTGTGCTCACCGCCCAGAGGTGGGTTTCCTCTGTCACCGTACATTTGGCCCCCACTCCCCTCTTCTCCCTCCCCACCCCCTCCCTCTGGGAACCACCACGCTGTTGTCTGGGTCTGCGAGTTTGTTTGTTGCTTTTTGTTTTATATCCCACAGAGGAGTGAAGTGATGGTTTTTGTCTTTTTCTGTCTGACTTATTTTACTTTGATGTGCTAAATTTTCGTTGAGGATTTTTACATCTATGTTCATGAGAGACGTTGGTCTGCAGTTTTCATTTCTTGTAATATCTTTTTCTAATATTTTTTTAAGGCTAATGCTGACCTCATAAAATAAACTAGGAAGTACTTTACCTGTTTCTGTCTTCAGAAAGAATTGTAGAGAATCTCTACAATCTTGATATAATTTTTATTATAAATGTTTGGTAAAATTCAGCAATGAACCCATGTGGGGCCTGGTGCTTTCTGCTTTGGAAGGTTATTAATTATTGATTCAATTTTTTTAATAGGTTATCAAATTTGTGGGCATGGAGTTGCTCATTAATATTTTTATATTAATGTTTTAATGTCCATGGGACCTGTGGTGATGTTTTTCTCTTTTTCATATCTGATACTAGTTATTTGTAATCTTCTTTCTTTTTTTCTTAATTAGCCTGGCCAGAGGTTTGTCAATTTTATTGAACTTTTCAAAGAATTGGCTTTTGGCTTCATTGATTTTTCTCTATTTTCTGTCTCCAGTTTCATTGATTTCTTCTCTTATTTCTCTTTACTTTTCTGCTTTCTTTGGATTTAATCTGCTCTTCTTTCTCTAGTTCCGAACCTAAGATGGAAGCTTAGGTGGTTGGTGTTGGGTCCTTTTTAATGTACGCATTTAATGCTATAAACTTCCTTCTCTGTGTTGCTTTAGCTGCAGTCCCCCAAGTTTTTATAAGTTGTGTTTATTTTTATTTAGTTCACAGCACTTTTTAATTTGAGATTTCTTTTTCGATCCATGTGTTATTTATAAGTGTATTGTTTGGGGATTTTCTAGCTACTTTTCAATGACTGCTTTCTAGTTTAATTCCATTGTGTGCTGAGAGCAGACACTGTATGATTCCTAGTCTTTGAAATTTGTTAGGCTGTGTTTTATGACCGAGAATGTGGTCTATTTGGTGAATGTTCTGTGTGAGCTTGAGAGCATGCGTCTTCAGCTGCTGGGCAGGTAGCTTGCAGACAGATGCGTACGCAGTTGGTCGCAGGCGCTGGCGAGTTCAGCTGTGTCTGGTTTTGACAGAGGGGTGTTTAAGGCTCCAGTTTTGATAGCGGACTCACTTATTTCTCCTCGTAGTTCTATCAGGTTTGGCCTTACAGATTTTTATGCTCAGTTGTTAGGCACAGACATGTTAAGGATTATTATGTCTTTGAGAATTGACCCCCCCCCTTATCATTATTTAATGCCCTTTTTAACTTATAACTTTATAACTTTCCTCCCTCTAAAGTGTGTTGTCTGAAATTAACAGCTACCCCCACTTTCTTTTGATGCATGTTAGCATGGTTTATCATTCTCCACCCACTTGTTTTTAATCTACATGTGTCTATATTTAATGTAACTTTCTTGTAGACAACGTATATAGTTGTCTTTTTCTTGATCCATTCTGATGTCTGATTTCAATTGATGCATTTGGGACATTGGCACGCAGAGTGGTAACTGGTGTAATTGGGGTCATGTCCACCATGTCTGTTACCGTTTTCTACTGGTTGCCCTTGTTCTCCGTTCCTGCTTTTGTTTTCTGCTCTTTCTGCTTCTGGTGGTTTTCACTGAGCAGCTGGTAGAACGCCGCTCTCCTTCGTTCGCCTGTCGGTTACGCTTCCTCACTTTCTTAGTGGCAGCCCTCGGACTTGCCGTGTACACTGTAAGCAGTGGGGGCTCATTCTCCTCTCCCAGTCTGCCTCTCCACGGGAACGCAAGTTACTGTGATGGGAGTAACCCCAGCTCCTCCCTCCTGCCCCCTCTTTCACTGCTGTCACTCATCTCACTTACACATGAGAACACTCACACTCACACTCATATATTGAACACATTGTTTCCGTTTGCTCTTATTTTGAATGAACAGATCAATTAAGAATAAAACATAATTTCATTCTGTCTGGGCTTCCGACACCGATGCAGGAAGGAGAGAGGCTTCCTTGGCTCGGACAGTTCGGGTCAACAGGGCCCTGGTGCGAGGCCTCCGGGCTTCCCGGCTGGGGTACGTGGGTGTGCGGGGCCCACGGGCGTGCGGGCAAGGGAGCATCGCTTCTGTTCCTCAGGGTCCAGGCACATTTCATGACAAAGCGGTACCACGTACGGTTGTCTGGCGCTTTCGTTGGGAGGCCGTCCATCTGACACTGGTTTTCCCCCTGAGCCCTTGGTGTTCTGACTTTTGATTTAGAGATGTTAGTGGGATAAAACTGTGTCTATTTCCGAACGTTTCCTCGGTCCTCTTGGTTCACAGGTCTTCCTAGGAGTTCAGTCATGTTGTGCTGAATTGGCTGTCTGCATCGTATTTGTCCCACCACTTCTTCCTGTGCCTTTTTTTTTAAACTCACTTTCCTTTGTGTGCTTCACCTGATTTTAAAACTAGAGCCTTCATTTTCATGAGTCATTTGCTATTTAAAGTTTTGTCCTAGTCTGGATATCTGCTCTCAGGGCTTCTCATGTGTCCCAGGTGCGACTTAAATGGCTCAGGGATGCAGGCACCTGTGGTCACCACCTTTGAATTTGCCTTTTCGCCTCAGCAAAATAAACTCAGGAGCCTGGCATCTGATGAAATGGGCCAGTGTAAGGTGCTTGTGTAGATGGCTGCTATTTACTTACCTTAAAAGCTTCATTGAGATATACTGTACATACCATAAAGCGGTTGTCTCCCCTTGTGTTTAAGTAAGTTTGGAGATTAAGGAGGAGTGGAGAGTGCCGTTACTTTGTTGTACGAAGGTGTCCAGTGTGTGTGACAGCCGTATTTGGTTCCTGGGCTGCCGGGCTGCCGCCTCCAGGCATCTGGTGGGAGCGGAGATAAGCCAGTCACTTACCAAAGCTCTTATCACCCACTGGAAGTTGGGCATCTGTTGCTTTTAAAAATCAATTCAGTCACCTTTAATGTTGGTTTTTAGGAGAATTACAGAACCAAAGATTAGTAATTGATCATTGTTCCTAGATTTTGAAAAGCCAATACTTTTTAACTAATTATAGCTAACTTTAAATTTGTATTAAGAAACAAGGGTATAAATGCACTTTTTTCCTCCACTCCCACTTGGAATCTGGGGGACACTGTGCACTGTGCTTCCTGTGTGTGTCCCCCACTGCTAGGAGCTCTTACTGACCCCACGTCTGCTGTAGGCCTGGTCACTGATGCCTGGACGGCTTTTTTCTCTCCTAAAAAGTTCAAAATGTATGTGAATTTTTCCCCTCTTTTTTATTTTTAGAGAGACGGGAAGGGAGGGAGAAAGAGAGGGAGAGAAACATTGATGTGGGAGAGAAACATCAATTTGTTGCCTCTCGCACGCCCCTAACTGGGGACCTGGCCCAACACCCAGGCCTGTGCCCTGACCAGGAACCAAACTGGTGACTTTTCGGTTCACAAGCAGACGCTCAATCCACTGGGTCATACCAGCCAGGGCCAAAATGTATGTGAATTAAATTCTGCCATTGAGGAGAGAAAAACATAAGCACTTATGGCTCTGAAATGAACCTGTAGCTTATTTTAAGAATAGTTAACACCAGGAACAAGTGTCAACGGAAGGAAAAGCAGTTGTTTAAATTTTACAAAATATGACATGTTGAAATATCGAGATAGTTAAGTAGGCTCTGGTTTGAATTACATAAAAAATAATGTTACTCTGCTATCTTGTTTTTTGATTCACTGTTTTTAATCCTCACTCAAGGACATAACTCTGATTTTAGAGAGAGGGGGGAAGGGGGAGGGACAGGAACGTCAGTCCGCCGCCTCCGCAACCCACGCATGTGCCTTGACTGGGAATTGACCCTGCGACCTTTTGGTTTACCTGACGATGCTCTGAGTCACACCATCCTGGGCTAGGTTCACTTCTTGAAGTATGACCAGAGGTGTGGTTTTCTAAGAGATTGGTTATATTTTTGAAGTGAATATAGGCTAAAAGCTATTTATGTTGAACAATAGACACATATTCAAGAAGAGTTTTGAATGATTTAGAAGCAAATGCTGCACTGATTTAAATGATGATACTGTTTAAGTCCTAGAGAATAAGACAGTGTGATTGTAGCAGAGGTCAGTGGTGATGCCTGGATTCATGTTTTAGGTTCTCTCATGGGGAGTCTGTGGATGGGGTACCTGTTGTTATAGGAAAGTAGAAGTTAGTACTAGAAGGTACTTCAGAGGTGATCTTGAGCTCCCTGGTTCTTCATTAGGGGTGCATTTCACCATTCCTGGAGAACCTTTCCGGAGGTCCACCCGTGTGAGCTTCATTTGTAAACATCAGTTCTGTGTACCTGAGTGGGATTTAGGCATGTGTCTGTATTTTGGAAACCATTTTCTCCAGGTGATTCTGCTGGTCCCACCTGAGTAGGAGCCACTGACTTAATTAAATCACCTAATTTACCAAGAAATTGGGACTCAGAGAAGTTGACATTAGATAGATGTTCAGTAAATGGTCATTGCTTCTGTTGTAATTCTGTCACAAGGGCAGCGTTATGGAGCTTCTGGAAGGGATAAGACCAGAGGGAGCTGCAGAGACTGCGGACGGCAGGAGGGGGAATGGGGTGAGTGCTGTGGAGACTGGAGAGGGAGTCCTGGGGACCCCAGCTTCATGGGAAACAGCAGGTAACTGGGTGTTTAGCCATAGAAATGGGAGAAGTAAAATATACTGGAGATTTCACCTGCTGAACTGGAGACGTGTGGAGAAGGTAGGTAGGTTTTAGGTGGGCTTTGAGTCTAGTTTTAGAATTAAAGTGTTTTAATGTTTTCTGTTTAGGTTGGGCTTGTTCTGTCTTGACTTGATTAGGTCGATGTATTAAATTTATATTTTATTATTGCAAAAATTAGAATCTTTTCCTGCTGGCAAGGCTGACTGTTGATGTTTGAGCAGGAGGGTAAGTGACTGAACGTTGGTTACATTTATTTGGAAACACCTCTTACCCTTATCAAAGCAAAGAGGTGCCATGTCCTCTCTTGCTTGAAGGGAAATAATCTGGATACTAGTGCAAAGCTGAAGTCTGTGACAAATGCCAGAATGTGTCAGGGTACCTAGAGCCAAGTATTTTGATTTCTGGTGGAGCTCCTGCCTTTGGGACATTCTCTTAAGAATGAAAGTCGGGACAGCGTCTCTAGCATAGTGTTGTCTGTGGTTTGTCACGGAAAGTGGAGTCACCTGCTCTGTTCTGTACGGCGAGGGGTTGTTGGGCGGTTTGATTGTTGGAAGCTCATGGTAGCGCCGTTCTAGGGTTACCCCTGTCCTCGGGCATGTTGAGGGCAAGAACTTGAAGGGCTTAGGAGCTGATGAGTCGGCAGCTGTTTTCTTCCTGTTTTGTTGGGCAGAACAGGTAGGTTCCAGGTGCAGGGCCGCTGTCCCAGTGCCTCGTTTGATTTCACTTAGTTTAGCTGATGCAGGACAGAGAAGAGCCCCCTTGAGGTTGTTAGTCAGGAACCTAGAACGTTGGTGGCACAGACTGCTGCAAAGCACACTTTCTGTTCCTTTGGATAAGAGCTGCGTGACTAGGAGTGCCTCTGTGAGCGGTCGCCCTCGCCTGCGGGGTGCTCTGAGTGTCCTGGGGGACACGTACGTGCCTGTCTCGGCCCTCAATGACGAGCCTGCTGGCCTCCATGAGTACTCTGTGGACAGTTCCCGCCCATCCTCTGGGAAGGAGGGGAGACATCCCATGGCCCACGTGAGTCAGGCCTCTGTGTGTCCTAATGCAGCGAATGCTCTCTCTTACCAGGAGGAGGAGGAACAGGAGGAGGAGGACGATGATGAAGATGACGATGACACCGATGACCTAGATGATCTCGACACGGACCAGCTGCTGGAGGCGGAGCTGGAGGAAGATGACAACAACGAGAACGCAGGGGAGGACGGGGACAATGACTTTTCTCCCTCTGACGAGGAGCTAGCAAACCTCCTAGAGGAGGGAGAGGACGGGGAGGACGAAGACTCCGATGCAGATGAGGAAGTGGAACTGATCCTGGGGGACAGTAAGTCCAGGACCGACCACGGGCTGAGCCTCGGCACCCAGGGGGAGGTGCCTTCCCTGTGCCCCCCGAGTCCACTGTGGAAGCCACACCACGGGTCTGTGACCTTTAACTGGCCTCTTGAGGGAAAGCAGTTCCCCGTCTCCATGCCCTGCTCTCTCCTCGGGCTGCGCAACCAAACAGCTGTGACCACTTAGCTCTAAGGCAGAGGCTGGCAGGCATTTGTTACAAAGGCCCTGAGCCCCGTTTTACACTTTGTGGCCCATATGGCCTCTGCTGCAGCTTCTCAACTCCTATTCCCCCGTGAAGGCTGTTTGGAGGGCGAGTCTGCCAATGAAGGCAGAGTGTAGTTCTTCCCGAGGGCAGGGCTGGCTCCTCTGTACGCACACCTTCCTGAAGTTGTCAAGAAACCAAAGCCCTCCTGTGAAGGAGCCCTTTCTTGTCTGCTTTGGTCTTGAAGGCCAAGGGGCAAATGTTCCTATTGCTGCTTTTGTTTTGTCCCTTCCTAATCGCCCCCACCCCAACCCCCACCACCTCCCTTAATCTAAGTGAGAAAAAAGCTCCAGCTCTCAGCTGTACTCTTGAGTGTTTCCAGAGGACACGTTTGGCAGCGTCTCCATGACGTGTCACTGTTGACAGACCCGGCTCGCTGTGGCCCTGGTTCTGCCTAGTGCTGCCCGGGCTGGCTGGGGGCGCCCCGTGCCGTTCAGCCATTTTCGTGCAGCTAACGCAGCACCGTGCTCGTACCCGTGGTATCACGCCTCCTAACACAGTAGCCACTCGCCACACACGGCCATTAAAATTCTCATGCATACAATTTAAAATTTCAGTTCCTCGTTTTCATGTTCACATTTCAAGTGCTCAGTAGCCTCACACGGCTGCCACACCGAAGAGCACAAACACAGAGCGTGTCCGTCCTTCTGGAAAGCGTACTGTGCTGGCACAGGCCCAGCAGGGGCCGGACGTCTTCAGAGGTTTGGTTTCCTGTGGTCACGGGGTTGTGGTGACAGGAGGAGAGAGTGCAAGGTGAATACGGGGACAGGTGTCTCTCACGCATGCCTCTGGTCCCCAAGACGGAGGGCGGCTGGCGGGGGAGGCCGCTTCCTCGCCGGAGGCCTCTGCGGGCTGCGCGGCAGTGCCTCCTGTCCGCCCGTCTGCTGTTCGTCGCCTTCCATTTTTTCCGTACGGGGTTGAGGCGATTCAGTGGAGGAAGACTGGCCTTGTCCCTAGCCATGGCCAGTCAGGTAAGAGGGACTAAGAGGGGCATAGGACACAGGCCAGCACTGAGGATACAAGGGCAAGCTCCACTGAACCCTTCTGTCATGTGAACGGTGGCGCTCGGGCACGAGTCCCATTTCCCTTCAGTTACAGGTAACCGTGCAGGCGACAGAGCAGCTGGGGGTGGAGCCCCCACAGGACAGCACCAGCCTCCCCGTCTCACCTGGGTTACGAAGCCACTGAATTTGTATCAAACTTCTGCCTCCTTTAGCCTTTGCTGTTTCGGAAGTCTTGTCTTTAGCTCAAGACAGTCGGGAAACCTTCATTCTATCAGTAGCGACTGTTACTTTAACCTGGCGGGAAGGCTTGAGATGTAGAAACGCCGTAATACGTTTGACACCTTGAGGACATTTGAGCCTGGGCTCTAGCACTGAGGTGGTGACCAAGAGGTGGCACCCGCAGCGCGTGCGCCATGGCTCTTCCCGCTTTAGAGGCCCACGGTGACTCCCAGCAGAGCAGAGGGCGTGCCCCTGTACCCCTCACTGGTCCTCCAGAGCATTAGTGCTCGGTCGCTGCGGGCTTGTGGGGCCTTTAGGAGATGATGAAAGCCACCAGGGCTAGAGAAAACCACGGCCATGTGCTCCTACCTCCCTCACATAGGCCCTGGATCCCAGGCCCAGGGCTTGATTCCCAGTGCAGAGCGCCTGGACTCTGGTCAGTCCTGCCCCCCAAAGCCTGTGTGTTACAGAGCAAACATCGGGTCCTCACACCCGCTGAAGGGGTTGGAGAGGCCGAGGGAAGGAGAGAAAAGCGTCCTGACACCAGAACTAGTGTTCCCGCCCCGAAGGGTCTTGCAGAGCCTGCATGTGACACTCGCGTGCTTAAGGCAGGTGGCGTGATGCTCACCCGGCTGCCTTACAGCCCCGGGCGCAAGGCCGGGTTGTTGGGACGCAGTGGCTATCCAGCTGATGGTCACTCGGGTCTCGGTAGGTCAGCTCGGCCCCGGCGGCTCCCAGTGGGGCCACCCGGGAGCTCTGCCACTGGCCGTGCACGCGCGCTGGGCTCTGGACGTGCTGATGAGGCTGTTGGCTCGGCTGGGTAGGCTCCTCACCAAGGGCAGGCCACGTCGTGCCCTTTCCACCCAGGAACACCGATTTTTCAGCCATGTCTTCGGCTTATTTTCAGGGCTTTCTTGAACCATGGCCATGCTTTTCTTGGTTTTCCTTTCTCCGCTTCAGTTTTCTTCCTCAAGGAGATTGTAGTGAACGAGGGGCGGGAGCGGGTGGGAACACGCTTTGTTCTCCTCGGCGTCCCTGGCTGGTGCTCTCTGTCTGGGGAGACTGACGAGGGCTCCTGTGGGACCCGGGGGGGGGGGGGGCACCTGCAGGGCCACAGGTCAGGGTCTGCTCTCCTCCCGGGGCCCTCTATAAAGTCAGCTTCCTGAGCTGGGAGTCACCAGCACCGGTACTGAGACCTTTACTCAGAAAATACGAGAGTCCTCAGGAGTCAGGGACCAGGTTTCTCTCCGGTCTTGGTCAGCCAGATATGGTGCCTCTGCCGCCACTGCCCCCACCCCTCAGAGACTGTCCCCTGCAGGTTACATTCAGAAAGTTTGGGGACTGAACCCCTGGCTGACAGTCTCTGCCTTTACGAGCTCTTTTGAAGAGAGTGGCTAAGGTGTTAGAGAATCTCACCCTTGCTTGGGCTCAGGCAGGCCTGTGCTCACCCGAGACTCCGGAGGTCCAAGGGCTATGGGGGCGGACCCGCTGCCCCCTGTAGCCGTGCCCCTCGCAGCCATTCAGGGCACCAAGAATAGAAGCTTGGGGGAGGGGATGTGCGCCTGTGGGTCCCTTTAGGGCCTCCAAGGCGGGAGGGACCTCTAGGAGTCAGAGGACACCACATCCAGGCCCTTTCAAAGGTGAGAGCAGGAAGTCCCAGGGGTGACTTCTGTCGCCAAGAAGTAGATTCTCCAGAGCCAGCTCCAGGGGGTTAATTGATGTGTTTTCCTGTTTCTGAAAGGTAACAAGCCTCGCTGAGACACAGGTGCGCGCGCAGGTGTGTCCCCCCGAAAGCTCCCTCGGCCCAGGGCCTAATCGGCCTCTCCCTTTGCTTACCTTTCAGCCGACAGCTCTGACAACTCCGACCTGGAAGACGACATCATCTTGTCTCTGAACGAGTGAGGAGCCGTCGTCGGCCCGGGAAGGTCCTTGGCAGGCGAGAAATGGGGTCAGACGAATCCAGAGCACCTGCCCGCCCTTCGGCGCGGGGCTGCGTCTTTAAGGACCTGCAGGGCCTGCACGCGGAGAACGATGGCCTGGAGTCACCCTGGGACCTGAGGACGCCTCAAAAGTAACCGCCACAAAAGGCAGCAGGGCTTGGGCCCTAGTCTGCTCCCCCTTCCTAGGATGGACATACCTTTCCTCAAGGGAGAAAGAAACAAAACGTCTCTGGGGTTATTTCACAATATATTTTCTTTGTATAATGTTCTTTACTTAAAGAACAAGAAATAGTTTTTTAGAAAACTTAAAAAGAAAAAAAAAGCCAGGCATTTATAACGGAGGGTATGAACTTATATCCACCAGGCCCTTGTCCCACTCATTTTCTATGGAAGAAAATGACGTCTAAAGAACAATATAGAGGCATTTTTACATACGTATTTAATGAAAAGGAAAATCGTGGTTTCTTAAATTGATAAGGATTAAGAATATTTTATTATAAATATAATATATGATTTTTTAAACTTGTTTTGTTGCCTCACATGCTGTCGGGTTCATGTTCCCCTCTGGGCCGCAGGTGGGGCAAGGCACTGCTTGGGGGCTGAGACGCCGGGCAGTGGGGGCGCGGGTGTCGGTTTGTGGGGTTGAGGGAACTTGGGATATGAGTTCACCCCCTCTAGTTTTTTTGTCCTTCAGTTTTTCAAGAATCTTTTTTTTCTTCCCTTTCTCCCCAGTGTGGAAATTACAAATCAAAGGCCTTTTTCTTTAATGTAAAGTGTATTTATTTTAAAAAACACAAAATAAACTACAAGTCTGTCTTTGTTTATGACCTTTCCCTGTCCTCCCTTTCCTTGCAGCTCTAGCCAGGCAGGAAAGACGCCTTCCGAGAGGCAGTCCGGGACGGTGGTAAGACCTTCTGCCCAAAAAAGCACTCTGGGGAGAAAAGTAGCTCAGTCCCTGACAAAGCACCTCGCAGGGGGCCGAGGGAAGCGCCCAGGGCCCTGCCCACTGTGGACACATCCCCGTCCCTGGGCTCTGAATCAGGCAGGCGGCTCTGGAGCACACAGTGGCGGAGCTGTCACATTAGTGGTCCTGGGGCATTCTGGAGGGATGAGCTGGCAAAGCTAAGGCGTGGGAGCATTTGGGCTAAGCGGTAGTTGGCTGACCGGTACAGTCCCCGAGAGGCAGTGTTCCAGCGGCCGTGAGCACTTCTGTAGCTGGGGCAGTTTAGGGGCAGCTGAGGGGCAACTGGGGCTCGGTCAGGCTGGCTTTGCAGGTGCTCCAAAGGCCCTTACAGTTGACCTGGGGTTAAACTGCTGCCCGTAGGGGACAGTACCAGGCGCTGCACCTCGCCCTCACCGTGCCCACTTTCCTCCCACCGTGAATAGGGGACTCTTATCCCTTCCTTCCTTCAAGTTTGCCCAAGTAGCAGTCCTTGGTTGCTATCACGTAGGCATGTAGCTCAGGGAAGAGGCGACAAATTTGGTTGCGAAGTAAACAGGCAAGACAAGACAGCTGAAACTCACCAGAGGCTGGTAAAGCCCTGCGGGGCTTCGGAGCGCCACACAGTCCCCCACACAGACGCAGGCCTGTGTCGCCCAGGCGCCTCGTGGTCCTCTACAGAGCAGAGGTCTCAGCTTAAATAGGCTGCTAACACCTAACCAGTAGACTAGTTTCTGGTGCTGAATGGATTAGAAGAAAATGGATTAAAGGAAACAGCAAAAACACTACATTCTCGTTGTTAACCAAGACACTGTCTCCCTGAGCTCTGCCCACGGCTCGGGGGAGCGCCCACAGGTCTCTCGGGCAGAGGGGAGACCTCCAAGAGCAAAGCAGAGTCCAGGTTGACCTGACAACGTGCCCTTGGGGACGCGCCGAGAGGCTGAGGCAGCTCAGCGCTGCCCTCCTCCCGGGCTCCGGTCTGAGTCGCCTGGGAGAAAACACGGAGAGCGGCGGCAAACCGTCACAGGCGGATTTTGCCTTGTGGTGATTTTGCATTTAAGTGACACCCTAGGCAGGACCCGGACCCCACGGAGGGTGCTGGACGCCTGCCATGACAGTGTCTTCTCCAGGCCCCGGCCACCCAAGGGTGCCCCGTTAGTGCTGGCCGAGGCCTTTCTGAAAGGTCACAGAACCTGTTGTCTTAAGAGTCAAAGGAAGGAAGTGGTTGAGAAGAGGGTCTGAGGTAGAGGAAGGCCACACAAGAGGCTGTGGCTCTCCACCAAAGCAAGTTTTTACGGCGACCAGAAAAACCCTGTCCCTGAAGAAGGGTGGACAAAGCGGGGTTTGAAAAGTGTCCTCAGGTTTTCTAGGCTTGTGTCAAGGAAGGCGGGGGGGGGGGGGTAGAGGGGGAGTGGCGTAGTGTTCTGGGTCCTGAGCACCCACTCGGAAGGCACCCTGCAAGGCAGCTCTGGCCTGTGACCCAGCATTTGCCCGAGACGTGCGGGAAACCCTGCAGTGAGTCTTGAAGGCAGCCCTCCGTCCCCTGCCCTGAACGAGAGCAGGCCCACTCCTGCCCTGGAATGGTGTGGCCGGGGCCCGCTGGGCCCACGGACGCGCGGGCCACGGCTCAAGTGCAGACAGGCAAACACTGAACACGTCTTTCCTTGTGTTGATGTTCCGTTAAGGACCTGCTGCTGCTCTTGTGAGCACCACTGAGGCCCAGAGAGCAGGGCTTCCCCGGGCACCTTCCCCGTTTGCTTTAAATCTGTTCAGGTCTCAAAAAGATACCTTTCACTGTCTGGGAGAGACAGCCTCGGGCTCCACCTCCCAGCTGTCTCCCAAAGCCACCTGTCACCTGCACGGAGGTGCGCTGGCTGGGGTGGGGCGCCACACCTGGGGAGCTTGGCGTGGCCAACAGAGGTGGAGGCAGGAGTTCCCGGTCACGTGGGGGCTCGCTCCTCTCCCGGGAGCTGCTGTTCTCCCGCAGCCCTGACAAGGACCTTTCTGGAACATCCAAACCAGCGCCCACACGTTCGATGGCGTCTGTCCCATGTTGACGATTGCTGTGACCCTGGCCTCGTTTGCTCGTGCTGGCGTTACTAACTGAATCAGACACGGGATGACACTTCAACGCTCCTTCAAGCCGCCTTTCCCTCCCAGCTCAGGGATGCCCCAAGTGGCTCCGCTGGGCTTGAATGGCTGTGCGCTCCAGCACTGCACAGCACCCCTGAGACGGCGCTCCCCTCCCCGCGGAAGCATGCTGTCCCGGGGTGCAGCCTCTGTGGTGCCCGGTGCCCGGGAGGGAGGCCTCGGCACGCTCGCCATGCAGCGCCTCCCTTACCTGCTGCGCCTCCGCAGCATCCAAGTGTTCAGACCAGAGATTCCGTGGCCCCCACAAAGCTCCAGGGACTCCCCACAGACCTCCACACTGACCACAGTGGTTTGAACAACCAAAGGAAGGGCCAGAATCCACAAGGTCAAGAATAAGCAAGGAAAGCTGCCTCCCACCCTCCAGGCCAGCATTTGGCCTCAAGTGTCCCTGGGTGGCCACACTAAGGCAAGAAGGGAGGCTGAACAAGGGGGGGGGGCCTGTGGCACCAAGACCCCTGGGCACCAATCCTGCACCGCCCCTCTCTACAAGAGCGCACGGCTGCCAAGACCACCTGCTAGCAAAAGGCCTTGAGACTGGGCACCCCGTCCAACGGCCACACCTCACATGGACGGACACACGTCGTTTGGGGCAAAACCACCCAAACCAAAGCCTCCTGCAGCCGCTGGCTGCTGACGGACGCGCAGCCCCTTCCTTTGCACAAGCCCACCTGCGCTCAGCCAAGACCCCGCCCCAGTGCGACCCCAGCCCTGCCTCAGCGCCAACAGCGGGGGGCCCGGGAGCCGCCACCGCAGCAGGCCGCCGGGGCTAGAAAGGACGCAGGGCATTTTGTGCATGCAGTGGGGAAGGTCTTCCATCTTTGAGGAAAAACTCGATTAAACCAGGGTTAAAAATCCATCCTCTGACGAAAGGCTTTACTGACAACTTTCCATACAGTTAGTCAAAAAATAAAAAAATACAGAGCACAGCAGACAGTATCTCGTACACTAGAAATCAACATGACAGGAGTCCCTTCTCATCACTGTAAAAAAATCCCCCAAACCGAAGAACTTAGTTATGGCGGGGGACCCGAGTCCTGCCCCCACCTAGTGAACCGAAACAACCCAGCAGAAACTTCTAACCGAGGGGGTGGGCTAGAGGCGGGGGACCAGCTCTCAGAGGAACTGCTCCCGTGACGCGCGTGGGCTAGGCGGCGTCCCGCACTATGACGATCACCATGTGCTCCTCCTCCAGCTCGCCCAGCGCCCGCAGGGCCGCCTGCAGGTACCGCTGGGAGAAGTCGCAGGGCGGGAAGGCGTAGAGCATGCCCGTGCCGTCCCTGCCCTTGGGCCCCCCCACCGGCAGGCTGATCACGCCCGCCGCCTGCTTCTGTTTCAAGTAGGAGACCAGGTTCCTGAGAAGCCGCCGCTGCAGGCCCGGCTCCACCGCGGCCGCGCCCTCGGGGCCCGGCGCCCCCGCCGCGGCCTGGGTGGCCAGCAGCACCGCGTAGCCGTTGGGGCTGCCCTGCTTGATGCGCCGCGTGACCTCGTCGAGCTTGGGCTGGTCCAGCCGGAGGCGCTGGGCGATCTTGAGCTGCGTCAGCTTGCTCCCGGAGCTGTGGTCCTTGAGGAGCCCGCTGATCACCCCCTGGTCCCCCTCGAGGATGTGCATAGATGTCGGGAAGCAGCTGTTCTTGAGCACGAGGAGCCCGTGCCAGCCCAGCTGCAGCGTCTGGGCGTACTCGGAGAGAGTCCGCAGCTTCTTGGGCTCGTGCTTTGGCTCTTCGGGAGGCTTCGGCTCGGCCTCCGCGGTCCGGTGGTTGCGCTCGCTCTCGCGGGCCTTCTTCCCGTGGGAAGGGTCCGGCGCCTCGTGGTGGTGGTGGCCGCGCTCCTCGGGCCCGTGCCTGCTGTTGCCCAGGCAGTTGCTGCTCGCCTCCTTGGTCCCGTCGCTGGAGTGGTTCTCCTTCCGGCCGCGCTCGGGGGTGCGCTCGGGGGCGCGGTCGCCCTGCGGCCCGCCGCCCTTGGTCCTGCCCCGCTCCTCGTAAGGGGAGTGCGCCGTCCTCCCGCGGTCGCTGGACAGGCTCCTGCGCTTCCGCCGCTCCTCCCAGGGCTTGGGCAGGCCCCGCTCTCCCTCCGCCCCCCAGCGCTCCCCGCTCCGGCTGCGCACCGCGCGGCTGTAGCCCTCCAGGCTGTTCCGGCGGTCGGAGCCTTTCCCGGGGCTGGCCCAGTCCGCCTCCAGGAAGGCCCGGTCCCGGTCAGAGTAGAGGAGGTGCGGGGGCGTCCTGTCGCGCACGCGCAGGTCGGCGTCCAGGGTCCGGTGCCGGGTGTAGCCGTCCGCGAGCAGCTCGTAGTGCACAGGGAGCGGGGAGGGCTGGTACTGCTGCGGGTACCGGGTCTCCTCGGCTTTGGCAAAATCCACACGCAGCCTGCGGTCCGGGCCGCCCAGCGGGAAGCCCCTCATTTTAGCGCAGGCAGCCTGGGCCGCGTCCAGACTCTCGTACTGGATGTAGGCGAAGCTGTCCCCTTTGACGTGGTCGATAGTCCGAATGCTCCCGAAGCGGTCGAACTCGCGGGCCAGGGCCGCCAGCGAGGTGTTCGGCCCCAGGCCCCCCACCCAGAGGCGGGTGGTGGGGTTGGCCTTGCCGTAGCCGATCTTGATGGGGTTGCGGCCGATGACGCGGCCCGACATGGCCACCTTCGCCCTGTGGGCCATGTCGAGGTTCTGGAACTTGAGGAAGGCGTACGCCCCGCCCTGGCCGCGGGCAGGCCGCTTGATGACCACCTCCTCGATGATGCCGTACTTCTCGAAGGCCCGCCGCAGCTCCACCTCCGACACGCTGTGGTCCAGGTTCCCGATGAAGAGGTTGCGCGTGGCCCGCTGGTCGTCCTCGGGCATCAGGTCCTCCTCGCACACAGCCGTGTAGCCGTAGGGGCGGCCCCGGTCGTCGTACAGCCCGTAGTAGTCCAGGGCCCGCTCCCGGGACAGTCCCACGGCGGCGGCCGCGGCGGCATCCAGGGCGAAGGCTGCGGCGGCGTGGCGGGCGCGAGGCTCCCGCAGGGGCGGGGCGGCGACAGGGGACAGCGAGCGCTGCTTGTACTGGTAGCCTCCGTGCAGCGGCAGGTAGCTGAGCGGGTCAGTGGGCGCGGGCGGCCCGGGGGGCGGCGTGGAGGCGGCGGCGCTGCTGCTGCTGCTCCTCCGGCTGCTCCCGCCGCCGCCGCCGCGCAGATACACGGGCTCCACCTTGAGCGGACGATCATAGAGCAGCAGCTGGCGGGCCAGGGCGTGCTGGCGGGCCTCGCGCGCGTCCTGCGGGTGCCGGAAGTTCACGTAGGCCACGCGGCCCAACTCCGGCGTGTGCGACAGGCGCAGGCTGATCTCGCCGAAGCGCTTGAACTGGTGGAAGAGCCGGTCTTCGAGGTGCTCGGCGGGCAGCGCGGGGCTCAGGCTGCTGATGAGCAGCGTCTTGTATTCGGGCGCGGCCGCCGACGAGCCGGGACCCGCAGGGTCGGCCCCGGGCGGTGGTGGTGGCGGCGGCAGTGGAGACGAACGAGGCGAAGCGCCTGAAGCGCCCGGGTCCCCGGAGGCCTTGCTGCCGCGTCCCCCGCCCCCGGCGCCCGAGCCTGAGGAGCGGCCGCTGCTCGCACGGTGATTGGCGTCCCCGGCGCCACGACCGTCACGATGCCCGCCCCCGCCGCCTCCACTACCGCGCGGTTTGTCGCGGGTCCGCGTTGGAACGGGGTGCTTGGCGCCGCCCGAGGCCTTGTGCGCTGCCCGCCGCCCGCCCGCCTCCGCCTCTCGTTCGCGCTCCCGCGGCCGCTTGGCTGACGATGACGAGCCGCGCCCGATCGGGCTCGAGTCCCGCTCGCTCTGCCTCTTCATGGCGCTGGCGCGGCGGGCGGGCGGGCGGCCCGCAGGTCCCTCAGAGCGGCAGCGGCGACAGTCGGGGAGGCAGCGCCCCCGGCGCCGCCATCTTGGACAAAAGGACTCGGCGCGGCGGCGGGGTGGGACGGGAGCGGCGCCCAGGGGCTGGGCGTCGCGTTATTAGGCTGCGTTGGCCGTACCATGTGACCCCGCGGTGGGCGGGACGAGCGCTGCGTCGGTGTTGCGTCATTGGACTGCGCCGCCCCGTGCCACGTGACCGCACGGCTGGCGGGCGAGCGCGGCCAGACAGCGAGCTTTGGCGACACCATGTGGCCGACGCGGCCGCGGCTCGGGGCTGCGTTGAAATCAGCCCTCCCGAGGCCGGGCTGCCTTCGCCCCGCTCCTGGCGCCACCCTCTGCGCGCATTGCCCCAGCGGCCCTTTCGTGGAATCCCGCCCCCGCCCCCAGCCTCCTCCGTGGCATCGCCTGACGGGTCCACGACCGCCAGGACTGGAGCCCGCCCAGGACCCGTGGCCCACAACCCGGGCTCCCTCTACGTGCGCGTTCACCTGCAGCGCCTCCCCTCCGTGCCCACCCACCCGGAGGTCGTGAGGACCGTGGCCATTAGTTTACGGGGTGGGAACGGGCTCCTTGGCGCCAGAGCGCGGGGGCCAAACCCACTGGTTAACCACGAATCGCCGCGCTTACCTGTCGCTGGCCAGGGCCCTTCTGTCCCCCTCCAGGGACCGAACCTCCTCTCCCAGGGGGCGTGCGGCGAGCCAGGAGAGGTGCTGGAGGCGCAGCGGAGCCTGCCCCAACTTCAGCCACGGAAACCGGGGTGGGGAAGAGCGCAGGCCGGCTCTCTCCTCCTCCCACAACCATAAAGCAGCTCCTTCAGCCGCTAAAACGGGCGCAAGGCGGGTGGGCTTAGAAGAAACACCTGTAGCATTGCTGGACCTCGTGAAGTCCGCGTCCGGAGGCATTAACCCTTTCATAGGTAACCGTGGAGGTCGGCCCTACACAGCCGGGCCGTTTCCCCTGTCCCGTGTGGCCTGGTGGGCGTGGAAGCCCTGGCCACGGACCTAGGCCGGCAGGCCGACACGCCACTCCACCTTCCGAGGCTTCTGGCTCCAGCAGTGGGTTTCCCCAGCATCTTTCAGGGGCTCAGGACACTCGGCCCACCCCATGTCCCCAGTCAGGGACAGTCAGGGACCTCCTGGCCTGAGAAGTGGCTCAGCCTTCTTGCTTTCCTTTCAGACACGGTGCTGCCAAGCACCAGGGGACTGACAGCAGGTTGCAAACAATTTAGGAGCCGTACGGTGAAGAGGTCCGAGGGCTGAGCAAGTCCTTGGAAAGAACTGCTTCTTGGTCCTTCCCTTAGGTGCTCTCTGCAGGCCCGAGAAGCAGAGATGTTTCTGTCAAACCAGTTTGTGCCGACACCTGGAACCCCAAGCACCAACCCCCACAGGGCTGGGGACAAGCCCCGAGGACCTCCTAAGTTAGACTTATCTTGGGTGAAGACAGAGGGTAGCCCCTCACCAGCTCTTTGTACAAATCAACCCCTGCTGGTCTTGCAAAGCCCCAGTCAGGACTCAAGAGGCTTGGGCCTGAGCGATGGATGGCTCGATCTGGACACCAGAGGGGCAGCCAGGCCAAAAGCACCTTTAGCAATGTGACAGTACCGAACACACGCAGTTCAGAGGTCACTGTCGCAGAAAGCCACGCTGCCTAGATGTAAGCCCTTCCCTTGTACATCAGACTCCACCCTGGGAGCCTTGCAAGAAGCAGCCACTGCGGGTTGGGGGGTGGTGGTGGTGGTCAAGCCCAGCTTTCTCCTGAGGCTGCCCCCCAAGTCCCGCACAACCCCACAGCCTCAGCCCAGGCTCCCCCGGTACCTCCAGCGCTCACGGCTGAGGCACCCTTTGCAGACTGGAAAGCATAAACCAGTGGGATCTTCACTGGGGGTAACACCCTGTTTCAGGATTCACTTTAATTCTCCAAGAACAGCTAGAAATTTTCTTCCTTTAATAAAAAAATCCCAGACACACTTTGAAGTCCCAGAGAAAACCAGCAACAGAAGGAAGTGAGTCCCCCACAGGGGCGCTGGAGAGCCAGCAGCATCAGGAAAGCTCCAGGCGTCACGCCTGACGTTGTCAGGGGCCGGCCTAAAAATAAATTACAAAACGCTGTTTGGGGAAGACACAGCGGGACGGTGTTTCTCCCTCGGGTGCAGCAGGCACCGGGCGACTACAAATCAGTCCGTGAACTGGCTGCCTTGGGGGCGTATTTCGGCATCAGTTCGTTAATCTTGCGGATGTAGTCAGACTTCTCTGCGCAGCCTTTGCACGTCTCCCCCCAGTCGTCCAGGATCTTCTTCAGCTCTTTCACTCGGAGCTTCTTCAGGTCCACAGTGCTCAGGTCGATCTGCTTGTCTGGGGGAGAGAGCAGGGGAGTGACCAGCTGGGCGGGGGCAGCCGCAGACCCCCAACGGTGCCCGGCTGGCTCCCCTTGCCCAGCCAGCGCACCCCCTGAAAAAGCAAGCAGTCCTACTGGTCACGGGCCAACAGCTCGAGACACACAAAGGGGTGTGAGTGCCTGCTGCCCCCAAGAGGGGGAAGTCGCCCCTTCAGCAGGAAGGCTAGTCTCACAGTGGCAGTGTCACCAGAGACAGGGATGGATGTCACAGGGTTCTTACTGGACGCATGTGGCTCCCATTACCCCAAGTGCCTCTGGAATAGTCATGGCAGAGGTCAAGTTACTGCGGAATGACCGTCCCAAGGTGACCGGGCAGACAGAACCCATTTTCCAACCAGGCCCTAGTCAGGAGCTTCCCCTCCGTGACTACTTGTGATGAGAGACCCTGAGCCAAAAGCACATCCCCCAGGGTCACTCCCGGAAGTCCAGGCATCTGGACACGAGTTGGGGAACACGGGCCTTTGGACACTCAAGCCGCAATAACATATGGTGGTGACGCTGAAGTTGTAGAGAAAAGGACAACTGTTCGGGCCCTGACTATTCTTCCCCCAGAGGCTGCTCCGGAGACGCTGTGGGGCCTCAGCTCCCGGCTCGCCAGTCTGCACACACCGCTTCTTCTAATGGTCCCTGGGTCTTCAGAGTTTGCACCCAGGACAAGCCTGCTGAACCCAAGGGATGCCAGACCACACCCTCTCTCTGCCCCCAAACTCGTGTCCCCAACTTGGCCCAGGCCAATAGGCAGACCTTCCTCCACCAACCAACCTGGCACGCCACTGGCTGCCTCGGCACTGCCTGGAATGTCCTCCCATTCCTTTGGCTGATGCCCCGCCTCTTTGAGACCCATTCTGACCTCCAGGCACTACCATGCCAGAGCCCCAGCCCCGCCCCCACCTCCACCGCCTGCCGCCTGGCCTGGCTTCCCGTCCTCCTCGGAGGCGGCGCCGGCGCAGCGCCCGGGGCAGGCCCGCACTCACCGTACTTCAGCTCGCAGATCTGGCTGTCCTTCTTCTTGAGCTTCTCACAGATCTTCTCCACGGGGATGTGGTGGGCCAGCGGCTTGGACACCTCGTTGATGATCTTGGTGGCCGCGTCCTCTGTGGCCCCAATGTAGTAGCACTGCAGCAGGGAAGGACAACGGTCTTCAGGAAGCTCCACTCGAGACTGTCTCCCCCCAAACGCACTGACATCTCGGAACAGCTGTCTCTGCCAGGGCCTCGGGTTTGCAGGCCCGGCCAGGGCTGGCCGCCCGGCGCCCCCAGGCGAGGGTGGGAGTCACCAGGGTTCAAACCTTTACACAGAGAGACAGACGGCCAGACTGCCGGGCCGTCCGCTGGGCTCCCGCGCTCAGTGTGACCCCGTGCGCGCCTGGTCCGCATCGGCCCTCCCGTCCTCGCACTGGCCAAGCTCCCCCGGCCTCTGGGCACCACCACCGGCCGTGCCCTCTGCCTGGCTGCTCCTCCCCGCCCGGGATGACCGTCCCCCGGAGGGAGCACTGACCACTCCGCCCTGCCCCGGCCATCCCGTCCCTCCTCTTCCTGCCGCCCGCCCCGCCGCGGCACTTCCCTGCCCGATGGCCATTTCTCTCCCCCGACGTTCCCCGTGCCCCGCAGGGCAGCGGCTCAGTCGGCACCAGCAGGGTAAGCGAGGGCAGCTGCAGAGAGAGCCCTTCCTTCCGCGGGCACCGCCCGCCGCCCGCCCACAGAACGGGGGCAGGCAGGGCCCGGCTCCAGGCCCGGGAGGCGGAGGGGGGACGCGCCAGTCCCCCGCGACTCACCAACCGATTCTCTTTGCCTCTGGCTTCGCGGCAGGACTTTGTAAGTTCCTTTTCAATAGAAGCCGGGGAGAAGGTGACATCTCTGTCCTTGAGGTCCTGGTAAAACCTCCCCAGGTAAGAGACACAAACTGGAAAAGAGAGGGACGGCAGGGGCTCAGCGCTCACCCAGCGGCACCCCGATCCCCCAGCGGGGAGCTGGGTCGGCGAGGTCAGGAGGAGGCACGGAGCGGGGAATTCTTCCGTCCCCGGCTTTCCTCTGGCGCCCACAGCTGGACAGAACCGGCTCCTGGGTGCTGGGGTCCCCTGGCCCACCCGGGCAGACGGGGAGCAAGCCCCTCTCAGCGCCCCACGAACGGCTCCTCCCTGCTTCTTCCGCAAAGTTTAAGCCGAGACTGAACGTGGCCTTGAGATGGACTCACTGTCACCTCGAAAACGGGCAACGCGGAGGCTTAAAAAGAGACGATCCGAAAGCTGCTCATTTCCAGACGCCACGCCGGACCCCGGGGCGCGGCTTCGCAACCCCACCGGCCCCGGCCAGGTGCCCTCGCCCGCCCTCCGGACGCCCGACCCGGGCCGCTCCCGACAGCCTCTGCCCGGTGGTGCGGAAGGACGGACACGCCGGCGTTATCCCGGCTCAGGCCAGGCTTCCCACACGATCTAGTCCCAGCTTCTCCTCGTGGGGCCGGCTTCCCAGGCCCATGAAACGCTTTCTAGGCCGGGGGTTGGCCGCTCTTCGCGCGGACCCTGCCCGTTCCAGCCCCGGCCTGGCGGGGCTCTGGTGACGTTCAGTGTCGCGCCAGGCCAGCCCCGGCACGCGGACCCCGGCCCCGCCGCACCTTCGCAGTCGCCCGGCCGCAGCGCCGCGGTGCCCGGCAGCACGCTCAGAGCCAGCGCCACCGCCAGCCCGTGCGTGAGCCACATCCTCCTTCACCTCCTCTGCCGCCGCTGCCGCCCGACTGAACCGCGCCCGCGGCGCTGCGCAGCCTCCAGGTCCCCGCCGCGCGCCGTGGCTTCCCATTGGCGGGCGACGCCCCGCGCCCTCCCACATACCGCGACCCCATTGGTCCATGGCCGCCGGAGCCCAGACGGGCGGCTCCACGCTGCCCTTCCCCATTGGCCGGTGGCGGCGACCGCCCTCGGCCCTAGACAGTTGTCGGCCGCTGATTGAAGCAGTGTCAGCTGCAGGAAGCGGAGGCGGTGGCAGCGGAAGCGGCATTTCCGCCATCTTGGGAAAGGGCAGCAGTTATGGCGGAGGCTGGCAGCTGCATTCAAGTGGGGCTCGGCCACTGTCCCGCTTACCCTTGTTCTGGGCCCCCACGTTCGTCCAGAAAACCCCGCAGACCTTCACCGCCCAGGGCCCCGATTAGTGGCGCAGATCGGGGGCTCCGGGGCCAGCCGCAACTCAACAGGGCTGACAAGATGGGCGGCCGCCCCTGGTGAGGCTCCGAAGTGTTTTCTCCCCGATTTCTAAACGATCGCGGGGGCGGGGGAAGCAGCCTGTGCGGTGCGTCTGCAGAGGAGCCGGCGCCTGCGGGACCTGCGGATGATGTCCGAATCTCCCCAAGCAGCCCGGACGTCCGCCGCCTGCGCCCCCGCGAGCCGCCCCCACCGCGCGTGGGCCGACGGCCCGGGCGGGACGGCCTCCCCTAGGAAGGGCGAGTCCCGTGGCCTAGGGGTCAGAAACGGGCCGCCTCGGAGGGGGAAGGAAGTGGGCCTAGGAGGTTTGTCTCCACTCGTGGGGCAGTTCCCCGTGTCCTCACGGGCTCCGGAAGCCTGGCCGAGGTGGCCGGCCCGCCGCCGTCGCCTGCGGGCCAGCTGGGCGCTTCCTGCGGGGGGATCCTGGGGTTCCGCAGACGGGCGCCGGGGGAGGTTTCCGCTTTGGCCGCCTTCCTTTCACGTGCACGGCTTGGCTGCCCGTGCTGGGGGCCAGGACGCCTGCTAGGGGGCGGGAGGGCCTGCAGCCCGGCGGCGGGGCCAGTGAAGTCAGTGGGTCAGTGTCAGGTATTCACCTTTAATTCACATCACAGCAATCAGAGGCGTGGGGGAGGGGCGGCCGGGCGCCGGGTATTTACATCTGAAATTCACATGACGTGTCGGCTGCAGAACATGCTACCACAGTATATACAGTAAAATACCTCTCGGGACACGAGTACAAATCTCTTTCTTTTTTGACTTTGCTTTCCGGTACAGGTAAGATCAGTTTTAAACCACCTTTTTCTTTTAAAACATAAATACACAAAAGAAATGGTTAGAAGTTTCCTTACTTTAAATAAGCACAGGAGGCCAGAGGTTAAAAACACATTTACAGGGCTGAGTACCGATTGGACATCACGCTCTATACAATCTGTTGCTCAAATTTCCTGTACAAATACACAGCATTCAAATAGGTATGGGTTTATTTATTTATTTCTCTTTTTTCCAAAAAACTTTGCACCAAGGAAAGCGGAGCGCTCGGTGATGCGAGTGTGTTGCTCAGGCGCCGGCAGTGCCGCCCTCGCTGCACGCTCACTGGGCAGCAGCACAACCCCGAGGACAGGGTGGTTCCAACAGGTATTTACAAGTAAGCTTGAAAGAATGAAAATCAGTACTTCACAATCTTTTCAGAGGATTCTCGGCTCCGGCCTCCCACTTCCCATCAGACTGGCTGATGTGCCAACAGGAGGGACCTGGAATCTGTTCTTTTCATCCGGTTAGGGAGAAAGGAGAGCAAAACCAGACCTGGCTCACCTGGCATCATCAAGAAGGCCAAGTGAACCCACCCTGCCCTCCGCCCCCTCCCACGCCACCCAGCGGAGAAGGGAGACGTTCTTACGTGAGGACTGCCTCGTCCAGGGACTGAGGTTCAAAGTGCCCTAGAATCCAGATACCCCCCTACCCAAGAATCAAATACAAAACTAGCCCCCGACTCTCCAATACGGTGAACACCAGCGGCCCAGGCCTGCCCTCCCTTGGCCCCCTCAGTACCAGAAAGGACCCACACTGGTGATGACGCCCCCACACGCCCTGAAGAGAATGTGGCCCTCTGTCTTTCCTAACAGGTTACTTGCTGGCATTCCTGTTAAACAGCTGGTGTTTGTTTGCAAGAGAAACACCCTGATCGTGGCCTTGTCTGGAAAGGGGCTACGATGAAGGGGTGGGGGTCTGGCCATGGCGGTCGGAGAGGCCAGCGGAAGAGTAACTAGGGGAGAACACACCTGTTGAACGAGGAGAAGGCAGCCCTGTGACCATCAGAGTTGTGAACTAAAGCGAAAGAAAGATAAAGTCTATGCAGACTTTTTAATGTAACTTAGAAGCACCCTGGTAGAATACTATTACTTCCTCACCCTGTTCCCCCCAAATAATAAACCAAGAGGAAAATCAGTGCCCTGACCCAAAAGTTTCCCATAAAGATTCCATTGCGCTTTGTCCAACAGACTGGGGAGGCTGGAGAAAGGGCACTCCTGCCCGCCCTGAACCCTGAGGGGTGGTCCCCACCGCCTGGAGCAGGGCCCTGCACTTGGCCACTTGGAAGAGGATAGTTCAACTTGCGTGGGTCCCTGATTCCAAAAGGAGACGCTCCTTCCCACCCTGCTTGCCCAGAAGCTTGCCGAACCTGACCATGAGTCCTCAGGGCTTGGAAGCCTGGCTGGGCAGCCAACCCCACTGCTCAGAGGTAGTGCTGAAAATCCCTGATTCAGGAGCTGGATGACGGGCATTCTGGCCACTTTTGAAAGCTCAGGATTTCCGGCCCCTGCGACACCTCAGCCTCACTCCTCTACCAGCTAATCTTTCAACACATGGTCACTTGGGCCCCGGGGAGGAAGGTGGCCAGGGCAGTCCCTTTGGCTCCACACTCCCACTCAAGCCCCCAGAAGGTAGGAGGTAAAACCGTTGCAGATCCATTTGCCAAAGGGGCTTCTGCAGGGCATGAGGTGTACGGAGAGTGGAAAGGAGCAAATGATCAAATAAAAGTGGCGAAGGGAAAAATCCGAGACAGAGCTGGAGGCAGGACTGGCCAGTGGGAGCCTGGCGCTGTGCCAGGGCCTGTGGTCAGGCCAGGTCACGTGCCGGAGCCGGCAGGTGGGCCCAGCCAGTGCTCAGTTGTGTTCTCCTGGACGCAAGAGTGGGCAGGTGAGCAGGCATTTGTGCAAAACGGCTTGTAGCCCCCTTGTCCACCACCTGGGACATGTAGTTCACATGGTCCACGCAATCCCTGAATATAAACATGAGCTCTTCCATCCGCACAGCAAAAGAAGAGGTCCCTAGTGCAATTTCCGTTCTGTGCATCTCCACCCTGGAGGGAGGGCCTAGGCTCCAACCACGGGCCCCCCACGGCTGCAAGGCGATCCTGTCTGTGCAATATCTCC
Organism: Furipterus horrens; assembly: GCF_987537825.1. NCBI lineage: Eukaryota > Metazoa > Chordata > Mammalia > Chiroptera > Furipteridae > Furipterus > Furipterus horrens. The sequence goes on along the minus strand of NW_028327177.1, from coordinate 141,262,246 downwards.
ACAGAGCTCCACGTGGTCTGGAACTGCAGGAGGAGGAAAGCGTCTACTGCACAACAAAGAAAGGAAAACCCATAGAAATGGAAACGGAGAAACGAAATAAAAAGAGAAGCCACAACCCTCATGCTGCTGCGGCCTCTGCGCACGGGGACACCCAAGGTCACGGCAGTAGGACGCAGACTGGCGGCTCCCTCCTGAGTGCGAGGCGTCTCCGGCTCCCGGGTGGGACCCGCGTTTCAGACCTGGCGTGGCTGAGCCAGCTGCCCCCCGCTCCTCACTGCTCCCCGCGGCCCTGCTCCCAGGCCATGCGTGCCTGCTCCTCCTTGGCGCTCCCAGGCGGCAGCGAGGCCTTGCGGTGCAGGCCCCGGGGTCTGCAGGCCTCTTCGCGCAGCAGCACGCCCTCATCGTGCTCCAGGGCCGGCAGGCGGGGGTGGTAGGGCTTGGGGGGCAGCGCGGGCGGGTCCATGGCGTCCTGAGGGATGACGCATCCCGGGGCGGAGTGGCTTCGGCATGGCTGCGCCTTGATGGAGTCCAGGACGGCGGACTCGGACAGGCTGTAGTGAACGGGGAGGTAGGGTGGCTCCAGGTCTTCGTCTGCACCCCAGGCCTGGCCGGGCACAGAGTCCGTGGTGTCGGCTCGGGCTGGGGCCTCGGAGGGGTGCCCGAAGTTGCTGTCGCTCAGGGAGGACACCCCGCTGCTGGCGCTGCCGGACAGCGTCGAGTTGCTGCCGTCCAGGCCGGACGGGGGGCTGGTGGGGGAGGCCGGGATGGGGTGCAGCGGGGCCTGCAAAAGGAAGGGCAGGCCCGTCAGAACCCCCCTCCCAGACTGGCTGGTGGCTGCCGTGTGATGAGAACCGGTCTGCTTACTAATGAACCTCCGCACAGCCGTGTGCAACAGTATGTCCTGCTCCTTCTGCGGCAGCCCCCCTGCCCCCCGTCCCGTCCCCTCAGGCCCCAGCAAGCCCATGGAGCCCCAGCATCGCCTGTGTGGCCACTGTGGGCCAGAGCAGGCCCCGGGGCACCGACAGGGCTGGGTACTCAGGCAGGCGCAGAGGCCACGGACCAGATGAGTAAATTCAGCTGCTAAAATCGGTGACACAGTCTTTTCCAAGTTGTGAGAAAGTGTGTCTTGTCTTTTTAATAAAGCTCTGGTGCCGGACGCTCTGGCTGTGACTAGGCCGGCTTAGATGCTCTGCGGGCACCCTCGGGGCTGGTCCGCGGCCCCCTCGTGGCGTCAGCAGCTGCCCGTACACGCGGCCCCGGTGCTGCTGTAGCCGGGACCCTGTCAGCCCTCCGCCCCCTCACACGGGCTGCAGGACACATCGGTCATCTGCATCCCAGGTGTGCCTCTGTCAGGGAGCAGGGCAGGGCCCCAGGGGGTGCGGAGCAGGGAGATGGCCCATCTCACAGCCTGGCGGGCTGCGGCTTCTGCACACTACCTTTCGCAGGGTCCGGGCGGGGAGGGCCGGCGGGGTGTCACCCAGTGGGTGGTGGAAGGTGTCGAAGTGCAAGGAGTAGTGACCTGCGAAGGAACAGAACCACAGCCTCAGCTCGGGCCCCTCTTGGGCTTCGCGCCAGCGGGCAGACGCGGGGGGAGTATCCTGGGAGCCCCTTGGCACTGAAGGCCACAGAGACGTCTCTCTTTCCATCGAAGTTCTCCAAACACAGGCTGCTGGAGCCAGAGACACTCAGGCTACACAGGAGGTCAAGATGGTCAAGTGTGTCAGTGTGTCAGAGCCGATCACCAGGCCGCAGGCAGGGGCGGGTCTGCAGCCCCCTGCTGGGCGGTGACAGTCCCTGGTGTCTTCGGCAGCTCTGGCCAGGAGCCTCCCTGGGCTCAGCTGCGGTGCTCAGAGCCTCACCGACCCCAAGGCCCAGCAGGGCCCTGCCCGGGGCGGGAACGCTCCTCTGTGGCAGCGTCGGCCCAGAGAACAGCTGGTCTTCTCAGCCTGGAAGGCTGCCGCTCTCGCCCCCGAGCAGAGCTGTAGACCAGGGACTGTCTGGGGGACCCGCTGGAGGTCTTCTTACCATGCAGCAGGCTTCGGGGAGGCACTGGGGGGGCCAGAGCGCGCCCCATATGGGCAGACAGGAAGGGCCGGGCCTCGTGGGCTCCGCTATCCAGGCTCCAGCTGCTGGGGGCTGCTGGCCCCGCTGGAGGGGAAACACATGGCGTGAAGGGAGGTTACTTCTCGAGCCCCCCTGTGAGAGATGCCCTCCTACAGGGCGGGCTTCTCGGGGGGCTGTGCACTGGGTGCCTGGCACATGGGGACTCCCCGTATCAGCCCCGGGGGGCACAGAGCACTGGCCCAACACACTGTGGCCCTTTGGAGGGACTGGCCAGGGACAGGAGCCGCTTGGGATGGCAACAGAGTGAGCTGACGGCTGAAGAGCACTCAGGACAGGCGCGCCAAGAGGAAGTGCAGCCTCCGGGGCTCGCCAGGAGGAGAAGAGAAGAGAAGGGAGGAGAGTGTGGGAGAGGCCCGCGAGCCTGGGAAAGCAGAGCGCACGGGCCACAGAGCTTCTCACAGAGGTGGGTCAGGGCTCTCCTCCTGCCCGGGCCCAAGGGGACAGCAGGCAGCAGGGTGGGCGGCAGGCAGAGACGGCCCCCTCCAGGGCTGCCCCATGGCCAGGGAGTGCGCAGGCGCGGCTCCCACACCGGCCTCACACTAAGAGCCCGTGGCAACATACAAGCTTTGCCCATTCCTGTCACTTCTGTGCCTGCTGCGTGGGTTTGGGATACACAGGGTGTTTTCTAGGCAAGGACTGGTGTCCCCTGGCCCCTGGTCCCTGGAGGGAAGCGTATCAAGCCTGAGAGTCAGGGCCTGGGTCCTCCTGGACCTGCTTGCTGAGAGGTCAGGCTGTGAAGCCCAGGGGTGACTTGGCGCATGTCGAGAGGCCCAGTTCCCGGCACCCACATGCCACAGACGCAGGCTGGAGCGCGCTGTGGATGAAGGGGAACAGAGCGCCCCCCCTGTGCTGAGGAGGGAGCCCAAAGCCAGAACCCCAGCCCTCAGCCACAGCGGGAGTGCGTGACTTCACCGGAGGGGAGGGACAGCTGGACCTCGGGGTCCGAGGAGGCCACTCCGCAGGAGCGGCAGGGCACACGTGAACCCTGTTGGCCATCCCCTCCCGGACCGCAGGTACGACCGAGCAGAAGCATGCCCTTTCTCCGATGGGGCCAGGCAGGTGCCAGCTCGCTGCTGGGCTGTCAGAGGCAGGCGGAAACTCACGACCCAAGGGCTGCTCCCCAGCTTTGTTCCCAGGCAGCCGTGACACACGTGAGCCTGCGGGCGCCAGGGTGCGGGTTCCTCCCGCTCCGGGTACCGAGTGGGGGATGCCAGGGCTTACTGGGACCCGGGAGGCTCTGGAAGGGGAGGCGCTGGAGCCTAGCCCTCAAAGAGGAGGTGGCCAGGAGGGGACGGGCCCCATGCGGTCCAGGGATAAGTGGTGATGTCCACCCCCTTCCCCTCATTGCTCAGGACCCGGCTGGGCCCTGCAGCAGAACACGGGGTCAGACGCCCCTGTCTGACCAGCACCAGCTCTGAGGGCTGCTCAGTCCCATGGGGTGGCGGCCCGCAGCTGGAGGGAGGGCGTGACAGTGACCGGGCGGCAGGCGCTCAGCTGTGGCCTGAAGAGCGGAGAGAAGTCTGAACCTGATGAGCGCCCGATGGACCAAAAGGCCCCTCAGAGAGCCCGGGTCACCCCGAGGGCAGGCCGGGCCCGTCCACAGGCTTCCTGGTCCTCAGCACTGAGGTGCCATCTCCCCCAAAGAGAAGTTCCATTTCCATAGAAAGCCACGGAATGTCAGGGAAGCAGCAGCTTCTCCCACAGGGTCCGACAGCCTCCCAGGCACATCTAGGCCCTGGAAGAACCGTGGGGCTGCAGGGACTCACCCGCGAGGGCGCCCTTGCCGTCAGGAAGGCGACGGGAAGAAAGCTGACCGCGCTGCAGCGGCCCCATGCGCACCGGAAACCCGGTGTCGGCGGCAGGGCGGCCAGCGGGCCTTCCCCACGCAGCACGTTCCCCGGGGAAGGAGGGCAGGGCCGCTTCTCTCTGTGCGTGGGAACTGCGGTCCGCTGCCGGCCTGAGGCCCCCAGGGCACAGCCCGCAGCCCCGAGGGCAGGCTTGCGGGGTCCGGGAGTCACTGCCCAGCAAGGGAAGGCGCGTGCAAGCGGGAAGTGGAGTCCTCGCGGGACTCGGGATCCTGGTGACAAGAGAGTGGTGCCAAGTACGTGCGGTTCCTGCCCTGGAGGATCCAGGTGGAGGCTCGGGAGGTTGTGACTTCGGCCTGTGTGTTCCTCCAGGAAAGTGCTGGCCTTGTGCCCTCTTTTCTTCTTCTTGATCTTAGAGAGCGGGAGGGAGGGAACGTGGGGGCGAGGGCTGCTGTTCCACTTACTGAGCGTCACTGGCTGATGCTCACACGCGCGTGACCAGGGACCGAACCCGCAATCCTGGCCTCTTGGGACCGTCTCTGACCAGCTGAGCTACCCAGCCAGCGCTCAGCCTCCTTCCTGAGACAACCCGCTTTCCTTCCCACACCTCGGGACGGTGTGTCCAGCTTCTTGCTGCAGCCTGGTCTGAGGCCTGAAGCTCTTCTGTGTCTGGCTGATGTGGGGTCTTGGTCTGGCTGCCAGCACCTACTTGGTCTCTGAGCTGTCTGCGCTCTCGCTAGTTCTGAGATGGCTCCACACCTCGGATGAAGAAAACCCACTGTGGATTCTGGTCTTCAAGGCCCAAAAGGCGCCGTGGTTTGGGGCGCAGGTGCAGGAGGTCCAGGTAAGCCGCGTGTCTTAGGGATGTGTGTCCTCGAGGCCAGGAAGGCGTCCTCAGCTGGGATTTTTGTGCCCCTTGTGGTTGAGCTCCTGGTGCCGACGCCCACCAGGCACTGGGGTCGTGGACCAGTGTCTGCTGAACTTAAAACAGGACACGGGCCTGTCCCCCGTAATGAGCACGGAGAACAGTGACGGCGCGGAGAGCAGACAGCACTTGGGCAGGAGGCGCAATGGCAGCATGACGGCCGCGTCAGAGGGACGTGTTCTGATGGGACAGCCGTGTACTGCTGGGGACTCAGTGCACTGTAACCTTCAGCAGGCGGAGCAGGGGGGAGGGGAACCCGCAGGGAGACGGGCTGACGGGGGCCCGGGTCCTGTGTGGCAGGCGGGCTTAGCAGAGTCCCCTCTATGTTAAACCTAACTCAGGCCCCATGTCCGGGGCTCCGGGCCAGGGCCACGTGGGCCCCGGCAGGTTCTCCCATCCGCTCGCCACAACAGAACATAGGGTGAACCTCCTCTACCTAAGCAGCCCTGTTTTAGGGATTTCCTGGTCTCTGGTAAGGCGGGCCCCGTAGCTGCAGGGACAAGAGGAGGGACTCCTCTGGTGCCCCCAGCCTCCCTTGGGCAGGGCTGTCTCTGGGAAGTTCGTGTTGCTTTGGCCCGTCCTTCCCATTCTTCTTGCGCATGTCAGGCTACAGGTCTGTCCTGAGCAACGGGGAGCGGCCCCTGAGGGCCCAAGCTGGGAGGGGTCTCGTCTCGCTGAGTTCTGGGGCTGGTTTGGAGGCGCCCACGGGAGTAGTTGCCCCGTTTGCATGTGGCCGCCTGAGTTCCCAGAAAGGTGGGCTCAGGGCAGGTGGCAGCTGGGGCCTCTCCGAGTGGGACAGATACAAACTGACCAAGCCCCAATTTCAGCAGCAAGCAGACACTGGCTGCATGGTGAGCACAGGGACTGGCCAGGACTCTGGACACGCAGACAGGCCCGGATGCTGGCGCTCAGGGACGTGATCCAGGTGCTCAGGGTGGGGACACACAGCGGGAGGCCACCCGGGAAGGGGAACAATACCTTTTTCAGCCACAGACAGGTTGGGGTCACTGCAGGGTTTACAGGCTCCAACCACTTGCTGAAACAGGGCCGGCTGGAAATTTGGCAGCTGAAGGAAGGAAAAAAAAACATCAAAAAGGGTGAAAACCACCAGTTATACCTCAGGGGTGGGGAGGCAGTGCTGTGAGACACAGGCGCCAGGGCGTTCCAAAATCAGCTGGGGGACGTCAAAGCAGGGCCCCGGCGCGTGCTTGTGCAGCCCCGCAAGCCAGGCTCCAGGGGCTGCTGCGTGCGGCGCGGGGCACCGTCCTCCGGCGTCGGGCTGGGCTCCGGCCTGCCTCGCGCACGGCCAAGGAAAGGAGATGGGCACTGAGGGTACCTGTCTGTCCTGCCAGGGAGACACACTGGCAGCAAGGATTTGGGGACCCCCTTCACCCTGAGTGCTGGCAAGTGCAGCCTCCTGGGGAGCCCCGAGGGCAGGGCGAGTGTGGCACTCAGGCCTAGGGTCACAGACAGGACCCGATGCTTTGGTGGGCAGCGGCCAAGCTGACCGGCTCCCTCCCCCCGACAGGACCACGCAGGCACAAGGTGCCACTGAGGAACTGCTGGCACTCTGGAGCCAGGGAACAGGCGTTTGGAGCTGATTTCATGGTCGCTGAGAGGAAGACAGGGCCGACTGGCCAGGGGCAGGGGAGGGGGGTCCCCATGGGACCTGTCCCGGCCCCCAGGCAGGGCATCTGGAAGGCTGAGCAGGTGGTGCGGAGCGTCGCGCCGGCAGGTAGCGAGGGGCTTCGGGGGACTGGGTGGGGGAAAGAGGCAGAGTCTGCCCTAACGAAGGTGCCTTTCACACACAGGGAGCAAGGCCATCCTCCAGGGCCGGGTCCACCGCTGCTTCCTTGAAACAGGAAAGACCCAGTTTCCTCTGCCAGCCTGTTCAGCGCTGAGGAGTTCGGGGGCCTGGCAGAGGCCAGCCAGCCACAGGAGCGCGGCAGCTCCCACCCTGCCGCCAGGCCTCCCTGCTGCCCTCCATCTGGGCTGCTGACCCCATCCGGAAGCCCGCAGCCTCTGGGGGTCTCACAGCAGGAGGAGGCAGGCATGGAGGACCGAGCCGAAAGCAGGCCCAGCAAGGGCGGTGAGCAGGGCCCCAGCCGGCGGGGGTCACTACCTGTCCGTTCTCCAGGATGGCCGCTGGGTACATGGCACTGCTCGGACGGTCCCGGTGCGTGGGCAGCAGCAGCATCATTTCCCGGGCATGGCGGTACTTATCTGGCAGAGAGGGAGAGCCTGTAACCAAGTGAGAACAAGCACGCACAGATGACAAGCCACAGCTGGAGCGCCCGGCGGGCACGGACCCTTGGGGCCAGGGAGCCAGGGTAGGTGTCCCCTTGCAGCCGGGTGAGGGGGTGTTCAGCAAGCACAAGAGGAACGAAGCAGAGTCTGGTGGGGAGACGGTGTCGGGGGCTACACCTCACATCCCAGTGGAGGCAGGTGTACGGGAGCGACGCGGACCCACTGTGCTCAGAGGCAGGTCGTGAAGAGCCGAAGGCTGGAGCCAGGCCACTAGGGGCCCCTGTGCCCAGAACTCTCGGGAGGCGGGTGTGGCCTAAATGCTGGGCCCTCCTGGGGGCCCAGGCCAGCCTGCAGTGGAGCCATCACGGAGACAGAGATGCTCGGGTAACGCAGCAGCACAGTTCTGACTCGACACACTGTCTCCACTACGTACCTTCTCCAGACGCCGCGGGCCCTGTGCCCAGCCGGCACCCACTACTGTTCCCAGAGGTTCTGTCCTTCTAGGTTCTAGGCCCCCAGCACTTAGCCTCTGACTTCCTGGCCACTTCACTGCAGCCCTGGAGCCAGACCGCCTGGGGACCCAGGGCCTGCACCCAGGTGGCTCTCCAGGGCTGCCTACTCTGACATTTGCCCTTCAGTGACCACAGGGGTCACGGGGCAAGTCTGGGGGTCATGGGGCTTTAGCCCAGGCTCCTGTTAACTTGGTTCCCACTCCTCTCTCTGAGGCCTCTGTGTGGCTATCATGGAGGCCAGACCATGCAAGATGTGGGGTGGCCCTGTCTCCATCAATGCACGCCGCAGCCACAGGCCCCGGATCTGGTCCCGCCACGGCCCTTGAGGGGCCTTCCACAGAACTGCTGAGACTTAGCTTGCTGGCTTTCCTCGGGGATGGATGACTGGGGAGTTCCTCCCCACGTGCGCTGCTCATTGCGCCTGACGCCGGAAGCTAGGGGGGTCACGCCGACCCCTCATCGTAGGGTCTCCTAGACTGCGGTGTCCCCTACTTGTTCACAGGAAGCCTCTGACAGGCTCCAGCAGCTAAAAGCCCTCTCTGCGGTGCTGGGGAGGCGAGACCAGCCCGCGGGCTCCATGTGAGCGGTGAACCTGCAGCTCTGGAGGCTTCGTGTCCCCGGGGCCAGGGTGCGGGGCAGGCGCTGGCCGGGCCCGACCGGAAGGGGCCCTCTGCGGCCAGCCTGCCCGGCAGTCCGTGAGCAGCTCCGCTCCTGCGCACTGGAGCCTACGAAGAGGAGGCTTACATACCTTGAAGAAGCCAGTGCAATACAAACCGGTAATATAACTACTGCTTCTGCAGTCTTCTTCCACAGAGGGTCTGAGCAATCCTGTTCGTACAACTCAGGGCTGGCTTTAAGACCTAGTCTTAAAATAGCCTTTATTGATAAGGAAATGAGTCAAGTGTGCTTTTTTGAAAAAACTAGGCCTGAACGGCTACTTTTTGGTATTTTTTTACTGATTTCACTATTTTGTGTTAGAACCTGTACTGAGGCAACTTCAGGAGGACGGCCATGTACAGACCCCAGGAGAAAAGCTCCTAACCCCAGTGATTTCTGTAGTGTACCCCCCACTCCCCAGCAAGACGCTTCCCTAGCCCCGCCAGCCCCATGCGGCGCGCCCGGGAGCAGACACGGCCCTGCACGCCAGCGCTGTCATGTCAGACCCACACCTGCCACCCCCTGCATGCCAGGCACGCGGCTGCACACAGCACGTTGCCCTTCTCGGGTTGGCCGCGGTCCCCGACCTCATGGCCAGGCCGACCCCCCCGTCTGTGTCCTCGATATCCTGAGACACGCTGGGGGGCTGGGAGGGAGGGCCAGCAGCCGACAGGCCCTGCAGGCACTGCGGACGGTCTCTGTGTCCGTGTCTTGGAGGCCCCTGTGGAGCCGTGACGGAGGCATGCTCTGTGCTGCCCCGAAATGTCCCAGCTCTGCCTCTCACCCCTCCTGCTGCCCTCTGCCCTGAGCAGCTGGTCCCGAGGGAGGAGCGAGGGCTGCTTTTCACGAGAGCATTTAAACAGCTTTTAAACGGACACAGGGCTTTTGTGTCGCAGGACTAGAGTTGCAGTATTTGAGGGGTGTCTGGCAAGCCCCAGGGAGGCCAAGTCCCAGCAGGACTGCGTTCTTCACGGAGGGTCCATCACGAGCCCGCGGCTCCCAGTCCCGCTCAGCCTCTGACCACCAGAGGGCGCTGCCAACATACGAGAATTTAAGACTCTGCCTTGCAAACCATTCAGCCTGAAGGTTTCCGAAGGCGGGGACCACAGCAGCGCGGCCCCGGGCGTCCTGACCGCTCCTGGGAGTGGGACTGTGACTCCATGGCGCAGAATTCCCGGGAGCACTTGTCCCACGAAAGCCTTCTCATCCACACCACCAGACGGCGCCCCAAATGCAGCGGCCACGCCTTCCATCTACTGCTGGGCTCCCTGCCTACTGTGGTCTCTCAGAGGGCCGCACACCGGGCCTGGTCCGTGGTGCGCTCAGTTTCCTCCGGACGGGCCAGGACATGGGTGCTGCAGCCCAGAGGTAGCCTCTTGTTCTTTCTCAAGTACCTCTGCCCGTGTCACCGCCCCCGCTTTGGGCCCAACCCCAGGTAACCATTTTGTTACTTTGTACTTGACGTCTGCTCCGGAAGGGGACGGCGCTTCTACCAGCCTCACCCACGGATGTTCTGGAGTTTGGCCATCGCGATGACTTGTCTCCAGAGACGGTGGCCGCCAGTGCCTGGCCTCCCAGAACACACACACACGCCACTCCTCACGCGAGGGGCGGCCTCAGTCCCCGCCCTGGCATCTGGTTTGGCCTCAGCAATGTGACTGGCCAACAGAGCGTGGCAGAAGGAACCTTCTGGGGTTTCCAAGGCTGAGTAGTTGGAAGCCTTCTGCCTGGTCTCTTGGAATGCTTGCTCTGAGGAAGATCAGCTGCCATCTGTGGGAAGCCCTAGCCCCAGGGAAAGGCCACGGCAGGGACTCAGGGTGGGAGCCCCAGTTGCGCTCCCGGCTGACACTGTCACCTGCCAGCCGCGGGAGTGAACCCATCTGCCTTTCCTCCCACTAGCGAAGTCTGATTCTGAACGCTGCTCCCCTTCTCTGAACGCCGGCCCGTGGCCGGAAGGCAGCCATGGGAGCTGGCTGGGCATCGGACCGAGAGCGGGCGAGTGTGAAGGCCTCGGATCCCCGTTCACTGTGGCCACGAACCGGCGGGGTGGCCCGAAGGCCCTCGCACGGGCCCCGCCTCTCCCGCGGGAATGGGGGGCCGGGCCAGGTGCTCCAGGGGAGCCTGTGACGGGGCCTGTTGCAGTCTTACCGCCCCCGCGGAGGCTCTTCGCGCTGGGCTCCCGCATCCCCCTCTCACTTGGCCCCTGTCCTCCTCACCACTCCTCCCGGGGCCTTGGAGGTCGGTGTACTTTGAAGAGATTTTATTTCTCTAATGAGCCTCCAGGTCACAAACGGGTGCAGTTTTCTCTGTCTTCATAATAATAAGAACAACGACTCCATCCCTCTGAAGCCTGGAAGCAGCAGCCGGGACGACTGGCAGGCTCCTCCCACACCGTTAGGTTCCTGCCTGGTCTGCCCCGTGCCCCAGAGCTGAGCTAGCACAGCGAGCTTCCCTCCCACTGCACGCGTTTCCCCTGAAAAGGACGGAGTCAGTTTCACTGCGGGAACTACAATCAGAATGTGAACAAGATACCGGCTCCCCGAGAGCAATACTTACACCCTTTTGAATAAGAAATCAAGCCAAGTTTCGCAAAGTAAATAGCTTTTCACAGAGCCGTCGCTCTGGATTAACCTTTTCCACCTGACCAAAGTGTTTGGGGGTTGCTGTTACTGTTTAGAATAACATTTTCCAGGGTTAATTTTAGCCTTCAAATTTAATTTTCGTACTTTGCCGTGATGCTTGATTCAAGACTCACTTTTGCCTTAACTTTGACCTTCGCTCTTGCCAACATTTCAAGGGAAAAGAACTGAGCTGCTCCCAGGCGGTGCCCTCTCAGTGAGGGGCAGAGGCCGGGGCTGGCTGCCTTGGGGGCAGCGCGATGCAGCCCTTGCTCGGAGCCGGGCCGGGGCGCAGCCAGGGCGCGGGTGCAGCTACAGCCCCGGGCGCCTCATGCTGGGGCCGCGGGCGGGCACGTGCTCAGAGACGCGGCCGCAGACGGCGGGCGGGGGGGCATGCGGGGCTCGCGGGGCCCCTTCTTCTCCCTTCTGCGAGCAGCGCCCTGCCGTCCTTACCTCGGGCACTGGAAGGGGCAGAGGTAATCATCTGGGACGGTGCTGAGTGAGTGGAACTCAGGCTGGAGGAAGAAGGGCTGGCTTGGGATGAGGACAGAACAGAGACGTTGGTGACTGAGCCCTGGTACCTGGGATTGGGATACGCGAGCTGCAAAGGGAGAGAAGTCAGCAGGACAGAGGTCTGAGTGACCGGAACAGCAGGGCCGGGCGCCATGAGGTCCCCAGGCCCGGCGTCTGGCACTAAGGGGCGCCGGCACCACCCGTGGGGCAGGCTGCGAGGCCGGTCCTAGTGATGGTGCCCACGGGGGAAGCAGGGCTTAGCCGCCGGGCATGCCAGCGGAAGGCAGTCTGGCAGGGGCCGTCAGAGCAGCCAGGGCTGCGGCCGGATCTCCTTCCTGGGAGCTAAGGCCTGGACACGGCAACGCGGGCCGTGCGGGTGGAGGCGGCTTTGCCGGCTCTGGGTGCTCTGAGTCCAGAAACCGGAGAATCAGGCGGGGGCGTCAGCCCTCAGGCCAGCCCAGCCAGCAGAGAGGCGCGTCCTCCAGGTACGGTGCTCCGGCCCTGGCCCCTCGGGCGGCTCCGGTACCTGCATGTGGGGGTACAGGTCCTCGGGCGCCTCGCCCAGGGAGCCGTCTCCCAGCGCCGCCGCGTTTCCCGCTTCACTGGACGCGTGTGAGGAGAGAGAGGACGAGGAGTGGCGGCCTGTGCCCATCAAGTTCATGGGGCTGTGGACGAGAGGAGGAGACGGGGCGGGGTCAGGCCCGGGGCTGCGAGACCTCACTCGGTGCTGGGGCAGCGGGAGAACGGAGCGTGCCAAGGCGGCCCCGGCTCAGCCGCTGCGCTACCCAGCTGAGGCCGGGAGCCGTCCTGACCGTCCTGAGCCCACCCTGCCGCTCGGGGGCCCTGTGATGGGGGGCAAGGGGAGACTGGCGCAGCCTCCACCTAGAGCTGAGCGGTCCTGACAATGCCAGCAGGTTCTCAGGGGGCGTGAGGGAGACCCGCTGCGTCAGGCCACGGAGCTGAGGTCCCGTCGCTATGGACGTCAACCTGAGCCGGCGACCACCCCCGGCTGGGATCTGCTCTTTGCTCAGGGTGTCTTCCTGGCACAGGGAGGTTATCCAAGTAGCCGGCTGTGACCGTCCCTGGGCCTCCTGTCTCCTCTGTGGTCACAGGCCGGCCAGCAGCTCCCCTCTGGCCGCTGAGCACGCTCTGTGCTGCCTGCCACCCCCGCCCGCAGACCAGCCTAAGGGAGGGGCTCCTTCCCCAGCCTGGCCTTCCTGCCCTGGGGGCTCTGAGTGGCCTCAGCTGAGCCCCGGCCTCCCCAGCTGAGAGCGGCCGCTTCTCGTCCCCAGCATCACGCGCTCCCTTGGTAAAGATCCCCTGGTGATCTGCATTCCCCTGGGGGTTGCGTCGGAAGGCCTAAATGAACCAGGCGTTCGGAGCCGGCCCTGGGGTCCCGCACCACGGCCCCCACGGGGCTCGGGCTGCTGCTGGCCTGGCTGCTCGCTCACGCGCTGAGCCGTCTGCACATGCTGGTCACTCTGCCCGGACCTTGCTCCGTCACCTCCTGACCCCAGCTCTCTCCTGCCTTCACACTTCTGCTTATCCTTCAAGGCTCACCCCAAACGTCCCTCCTCCAGGTTCCCACAATACCAGGTACACGCCTGTCACCCAGGCTGACGGGACGCAGAGAGAGGCCCATGTGGACGTGGGTGAGAGGGCATGTGAGTGCGGGCACGGGCCCTACTGCAGACGCCCTGGCTCTGGCCTTGGACATTCAGACTTTGGGGAGGTGACACTCCCCAGCTGTAAGGCCGTACCTGTGCCGGTGGGTCATCTTGATGCTCTCGGGGCTCATGGGGCTGTGGGATGCGAGCACGTTGCCCCGGGCGGTGCTGGTGCCTGAACACGCAGGACTTAGCTTGTCCAAACCCGGAAACTCCTGTTGAGAAATGAATGCCCCTCCGTCAGAGAGGGAGCAACAAACACGTTATTAAGGGCTGAGAAGAGCGAGCAGGGAGAAGAATCATGTACAGCGAGCTGGACCGGAACTGCCAACCTCTGGGCAACGACCCCTTCGTGCCTGAGATGCCCTCCTAACCACGTACAGAGCTCACAGGGGGCGTGAGCAGGCTTCTTCACTGGGGAGCAGGTAGCACAGAGCTGGGCCACAGGGGAGGAAGGGCTGGTTTCCAGCTGTCAGTCAGGGGGCGCCTCTTACAGAAGGACTGGGGGTGCGTTTCATTGGATCGTTAAACGAACCAGCTCTTAGTGACCGGGCTATGTCGCCTGTGACACCGTGTGTGGGGAGTCAGGCCACAAGACCCTGACATAAGTGCCTGAGAAACAGCACTGTCCTATTTCAGCAGAATTAAATTCTTACTAAGCATGCAGACATTTCAGCAGAAACTTTTGCTTCTGGGCCCTCCTGGGTGATGGCACATTGGTCTCTGTCCCTATTTGTGACTCTGAGAAAGCAAAGAGCACACCTGAGCAGGTTTTCCCAAGTCCTGCCCAATCTGTGGGCCCGAGCCCGCTGGGGGTGCCCTGAAGAAGGAGCAGGCTTTCTGCCCCCACCTTCTGGAGCGTGCGGAAGGCTGACGTGACTGCGGGAGCCGGAGAGGACAGCCCCTCGTGTGCCCTAGACCGGCTGTGGGTGAGCATTCTGTGCTTCGTGCTGCAGGGACGGAAAGCCTGCAGGGCAGAGAGCCCGCTCCGCCCCGCGGTCAGGCTCGAGTGCGCCTGAGCCGCCTGCTGTGAGTAAGAAGTCTGCACACAGCGAACCCCGGCCAAGCCAGCGGGAGATACAGGGGAAGGAGAGGTCACGGAATACCCCTCAGATTCAGTGACGATAGCCAAGTTCTTTACCAGACAGACGGCCAAGTTTTAAGAGGAAACACAGAAGACCTTTTCTCTGCACGTTTCTCCTTGAAATACCAAGGAAGAATCATTACAGAAAGGAACGCCAGGCTCCCCAGGGCTTCCTCTGGGGACCATGCCCACGCCTCAAACCACAGACAGGCTTCTCTTTTACACTCGGTGCTGGCCACACTCAAGCAGGGACAGCTGAGACCTGCACCGAGGACCTGCAGGGACAGAGGGCCAGAGCCTCCAGCCTCTGAGGACAAGGCAAGTCACTCCCAAAGGTCAGGCCCACTGAGCTGAGTGGTCCAGCCCCCTCCAGGGCCTCTACGGCCAGTGGTGATGCCTTGGGAGAGAACTTCTTGTCCGTGACGGCCCTGCCCAGCACTGACCATCTCTGCGTCCCTCGTCTCCCTGCCACCTCTATTTCGGGGTCACAGGCAATGAGGAGGGCAGCAGGTAACTGGGCTCACACCCCTTGAGATCTGGCACGTCGGCTTGTTTAGCAGGAAGGCTTGCTTGTTTAGAAAACACGTGGAGTTAGCCCAATGGCTGGAAATGAGATGAGGGTATGTGAACAGGGGCTCGAGACCACGTGAACCCCGTTCTCAGCCAGCCAACACCCCCTGCAGACTCTCGGAGGGAAAACGGTCCCGGAGTACAGGCCCTGCTCCCACTTGTGAGCGTGAGGGCTGGGCCGGACCCGCCTGGCGGCCTCAGAGCCTGCCTGGCCCCGCGGAGAGCAGCCAGCGTGCAAGTTCCCTGCACCCCAGGCTTTCTCAGACACGAGTCACCAGACATGTTGCAGGAAGAGGGAGAGAAGGCAGGCAGGCAGCTGGAGGGGGCAGGTGTATTGAGGGGCGGGGAGGGCGAGAGGACAAGAGGAGAGGGGACAAGGGTGGGGAGGGAGACAGGAGGACAGAGATGGAGGGAGTGGGCCGGCGCAGGCTGTGCCTGACCTCCTCAGGTTCTTGGGGTGAAAGAGATCTCCAAAGAGATCTCTACTCACGGGCCACAGACTTTAGCTCTTTTCTGCCTCACAGGAAACCCCTCTTCATTGGCACAGCACCTTGCAAAGACGTTCTTTGCCCTTGAATCTGACTTCTCCTTAGGGGGCAGTGAATGAGGGGTCCCGGGCATCCTTCCCTGGACAGAATGCCACTTCTGCAGTGGACACAGCTCTCCCGTCACGCCCGGGCCTGCGGCAGCGGGGGCGGGGCGGGGGGGGGGGCTTACGTGGTGGAGACTGGCCCGCATCACGTGGAACTGATCGATCAGCTTCTTGTGGAGCGGGCGCATTTCCGGGTGCACGAACTTCTCGTGAACCGCCAGCCCGACTCCGAGGACGTGGACCTGTGAGGTGACGGACCAGGCCGCTGTGTGAGCCGGGGAGCCGCCCTTGGGAACGGCGGCCATTCTGTGGTGCATGGCCCTCCCCTCCCGGCCCCGCGTCTCTAAGCCCCGGGAGACGGACCTGTTCTTGCATGAGCTCCTTGAGCTGGGTGATCTTCTCAGCATCTCCGGGGTGCTTGGTGATGTAATCTTTATCAAAGAAGGCCTGTCAAAGAAGAGGCCACATCAGGAAGACTCTTCCCGAGACGGCTACTTAGATGGGGCTCAGGGAGTCTGAGTCTGGGGCTGCCTCCTCTTGGGCACACCCCCCAGGGCACCTCCGGTGGCCTGCTCGCCCTCCCGCCGTCACGGGTGTGTTTCCTGTGTCTAAGGACTGATGGCGGCCAAGTCACCTAAACCTGGGTGCTAGTCCCGGCCCGTCACAGCTAGATGGCCTGGTGGCCAGGGCGTGGGGCCACTGCCTCGGCCAGCCCCCGGCTCACTTCCCTGTGAAGCGCTGGGCTCCAGGGCCCCTTGGGGGCCACGTAGCACGCTTCCATAGCCAGCAGGAGTCCCTCCGTGGCAGAGTGCAGAGAATAAGAAGGGAGAACCGAGCCAGAGCTGTCCCACCTGAACCGGCGGGGGGAGCCTGAAGCCTCACCCCGGGACCACGTCAGCCGGGAAGGCCGCCCCCGGAGGCTGGCCGCCGCGCGGGCCGCTCACCTCCTGGTAGCGCGCGATGCCCCCGTTGACGGCCGCGTCGATGACGCCGTTCAGGCACATGCTGAGCAGGCTGACGTTGCCGTGCGCCTGCCGGTGCTGGTGCTGGCCGATCAGGGCCCGCAGCTCCTGGTTCTTGTTCTCCACCACCTGGATGGCGTTCTCCAGCGGGCTCACCTCCACCTGGGGCCCACGGCACGCGCGGTCAGCGCCGGCGCAGTGACAGTCTCGCCCTCCTCACAGTCCTGTGACGCTGCCTCCCTGCCCTTGTTCCTGGGGCCCAGCCTCCCAGGCCCTTTCTAATCGTCTCTGCCGGTCTGGAGGCACTGGGAAGCGGGGCGCCAGCTCTGAGGTCAGAGCTCTGGCTTCCTGTGCCTCAGAGAGCAGTGTCCCCATTTGTGAACGGGGAGACTGCAGGCACCTGCTGCCTCGGGCTGCTGTGGGGACTGAGTGGGAGAAGACGCACAAAGCCTCGGCCAGGCGGGGGCCAAAGCTCGCTCTGTCTTTCTTCAGCCCTTAGGGAAAGGTCCCCAAAGCCCGGCCGGGGCGGGGGGAGCAGCTGTGAAGCCCAGCCCCACCTGCAGCGCGGCTCACCAGTTCCCTCCTCTCCACCTCGAACCACCGCGAGATGCCCGGCAGGCTGTGGGTCAGGGTCAGCGTGGTGCGCTCGATCCACAGGCTCTGTGGGGAGGCACGGGCGGGGCAGGCCGTCAGGCAAGGGCTGCCACACCCCGCCTGTTCTGGGGACCGCACGGTGATGAGCCCTCCAGAGAGCGGGGCTTGCCCTGGTGGCTGGGGACCCTGCCCGGCTTTCCTCGGGCTGTTCACCTTGAATTCATTCTCCTTGTCCTTGGGGCCTTTGTGGAAAGGCCTGTCGTACCGGAACTTCCTCACATTGTTGACACGGTAGAAGCTCTTGACGCGATCCGGGACCCTGTCCATCTGCAGGACATCCACATAGTCTGGGATGGGCGTCACCGCATAGATCTGCAAGTCTGGACCGGAAGTGAAGGGGAAATCCAGACTTGGCAGAGGTGGACTGGAGGGGCTGGCCCGTGTCACCCCCCGAAGGCGAGAGGAGCGTCACGGCCCCGCGCCCTAGTGGCAGAGGCGGCAGCACTCAAGGGGCGCATCGGCCCAGCCCCGTCAGGCGCAGCCCTGAGCCCGCGGCGCGTGTTCAGAGCCCTCAGCCAGGCGGCCTGCGAGCCGCAGGGGCTCTCCGGCACCCCTTGCATTCAGGAGCGGAAGGGGTCGGGGCGAGGAGGGTGCCCATCCCACAGCGGGGGAAGTCCTCAGGGCCTGCCTGCTGTAGGTAAACTGTTTCCTGTAAAACAGCCTTCTAGTAAGGTGCTCTGGGGTCTCTGTGGGGAGGCAGCGTGGGGGGCCCACCTGCTTCCTCTGACAGTCAGGCAACTGTCCCGGGGTCTCCACGGAAGCTGGGGGCAGATGTGCGCCCAGCGTGTTCTTCAGAGGCCCCTGTGCCGCCCCGCTCTGCGCCCCACTCCCTCCGCCTGCCTCGCCCCTGGAGCCCAGCCGCCGTCCTCCTGACCACACCAGGGACGGTGACAGATGCACGCGGGGGTGCAGCAGGGCGGACACCGGCGGCGTCCCTGACAGCCCCCCCTCCACCCCTGCCCCTGTGCAGTGATCGCTGCTGACTGCCCAGGAGGGCCCTTCTCAGGGCGGCGTGGGCGCAGGCGGCGGCGAGCCTGAGGGGTAAGGGTCCCGCTGAAGCCCCGACGGCGAGGCCCTGCCAGGGCTAAGGGCAGGCTCAGCCGACAACCCCGCAGAGGGGCAGCAGACAGCGGGGCCTCACCTCGCAGGGCCCGCCCCCCACGTGGAAGGATACACTGGGCGTCGCACTGCAGGACGGCGTCGTCGGGGTGGTTCGGGTGCTGCATGGCCACCGCCTGCGGGAACTCGCTGAGCATGCGCTGCTGGAAGGCCTCCAGCCGCTCGTAGTCATGGCCGCGGCACACGTACTCCTTGTTCTGTCACAAACAGGAGAGCACTCTGCGCCCTGCCACAGCCCCTCCGCCACGCGGGGGTCCGCGGTCGCGCATCCCACAGACACGGCCCAGGCGCCCAGGGCGGGCAGGGGCGCGGCACTCAGTCCCTGGCCTAAGGGAGGTGGGGCACGGAAGGGGGAGGGCACGGGCTGCAGGAAGCCTGGAGGACGGAGGGCACCGAGGAAGGGCTGCGAGGTCGGGCGCGGGTCCTGAAAGGGGGAGCCTGGTGGAGAGGAGTGGGGACGGGCCATCTGCGTGGGGCCACCGTGACAACCAGGCCAGCAACAACGGCCGAGACAGGGAAAGGTGCCGCTGGAAGGAAGGGGTGCGTGGAGAGCTGGTGGGGGGCGACCGGAGAGGCCTGCCGGTGTGCGCTTTGGAAGGGTCGCTTCCGTCGGCTGGGAGAGACCACCTACACGCCGTCCGGGGCGCAGCCGGTGTTCAGGAATTGTTCACGGCAGCAGTTCCTTTGCAAATACCTCAGCGGGATAAATGAGTGTCGTTCTAAACACACGGTTCTTAAAACCCGGGCTAGGCCGTATTTGGTGTGGGTGGGGTCTCCTTTCCCCCTGGTGGCCTGAGGCCATGACAAGGCACCCCCAGCACTGCTGCGCTGTCTGCCTGCAGCGGGGGAGGCTCCTGGGAAGCCCTCGGGTGGCAGCTCTCCGCCTGTCCGCCGTTCACCAGAGCCATTTGGCAAGCGGTGCAGGGCACTGGCAGCCACCCCTGGCCCGTCCGCTGAGGCAGAGGCAGGAGGAGGCTCCCAGCGCGGGGGGACCCTGGGCAGGCCGTGGAAGACCTCGGCCTCTTTGGAATAGGGTCTGCACCCTGCTTTTACTTTCCCTCTCACGATGGGAGGACCAGCTAACGCTGGGCCGCATGTGTGGGTGGATCAGAACGCAAGGGCAACGCCGGCACAGAAGTCAAGGTCAGAAGAAGCAGGCTGGCCTCTCCAGTGGGACAGACCGTAGTCCAAGGACAGACATTTCTGAGTCACCTGCCTGATAAGCAAAACTGGCAAAAAAGGTAATTGTGAAAAACTGGCCTTTTCACAGCCACTCACAAATGTACAGTGCTCGCCAGTATCTGTCCATGGGTCAAGTAAAGAGAAACAAAGTCCCCTAAGCAGGGGGGGCCGGGTGTCTTCCTGTCTCTGCGCAGAGTACTGGGGACCCACGTCTGTGAGACGGCGCCAGCAGATGGCCCAGAGGACGCAGGCCGACAGAGCCGAAGCCACCAACGGCCTGTGTGCTCAGGAAAGGCTCAGCAGAAGCCAGGCATGTAGCACTGACCTTGGGCCCGTTGTCGGTTTCAAGTTTGCTCAGGCGAAAGCCCGGCACCCCTCCACAAGGCAGATCTGGCTGCCCCAGCTTTGCACTGTGTCCCTGTCATCTACAAGGCAAGCAGCCACCTCCTCTGACCAGCGGAGACAAGGGCAGGCAGCAGGAGGCTAGGCAGGCTGAGCTGTGCGCGTGAAGCCTCGCTCCTGGGGACTGCGCCCTCTGGGGACTCGGGTGACATTTCCTCACACCCGTTGTTATTCTTTCTCCATCACCAGCGCCCTGGACAGCACACCTGAACGTTCAGACTGTCGCTGTGAGCGTTACGGGCAGCTCAGGCGTGGTTTCTATGCCAGGTGCCACCTGTCAGCCCCCTCTGAGGGCCCCGAGACACTGATGTGCCTTGTGCTGTGAGCATGAGGGGTGGGAGTCCTTCTGCTGGGCAGGGGCAGAAATCGGGGACACCAGGTGCTGACTTCGTACCATACATCCAAAGTAACGATGCTCTGGAGTGACACCTGGCCTCTGATACACAAACGATGGGACCAAACAGGGTGAGTAAAATGAGGGCGAGGCACGGTTTGCAGATGAAATGAGAAAGAAATGGGTTACAGGGCCAGTCGTCAGCTTGTCACAGGACTTCCCCGAGACGCGGGCTTCTCGTTCCCGAGGTGCCCCCTCCAGCTCTTCTTCTGACCTTGACCCCTACTGCCGCAGGAGGCCCTGCGCTGACGGGGCAGTCAACGCGCTGCTTCTCCGAAGGCTGGCTGGGTGGTGCCCAGGCCGTGACCATGAGAGTGAGCGAGCCCCGCTCCCCGCAGGGGGTCCTCTCCTCGGTCACGTCCTGCTCCTACAGTCACTCCTGGGAAACAGCCAGAGAGCCTGCCCGAGGGGCACAAGGGCGCACCGTCTGCTGGCCGTCAGTTCCTGCAGAAGCCATGTCTCCTCTGGGTCTAGAACGACCGTGCCCAGGGAGTGCGCGCGCGGACCTGCCTCGCCTACGCGCGTGGGGCGTCTGAGCTCTGCTGCCAGCAGACGGGCTCTCTGAAGGGAGCGCTGAGCACAGCTGACCCTCGATGTGACAGCGAGCTTACTACTGCTCACTGACCAAAGCGATTGCTCCAGTCAGACAGGACCCCAAGCACATCAAAGGGACTCTATGAGCTTCTCCACTTGCTTGTGGAGACTGTGGACACTGAACTTGAGAGAGAGACTGGCGCTGGGGACACTCGAGGCTCGTCTTAGGTCTCAACTGCACCCCAGGGCCCTTTTATCAGCACAGCGTCACCGAGGTCCCTGAGAACGACCATCCCCGGGGGCCACAGCCCGCAGCCCAGCTGACTCCTCCCGGAGCCTCCGGACCGTGTGAATAAATAAGGAAACCACAGCTGTTCAGCGGCGTGAGGACCCCGACGCTCAGCGGTTCCCTCCACGGTCTGTGTCCCGGCCCAGCCTTCCAGGCAGCGGGGGAGAGAAACGTCTGTCTTCACCCTGGGCAGAGACGCGGCCGCCTGGTGGCCTAGAAACGGCTTCCCACAGCCAGAGCCTGCCCCCAAGCCCCAGGATCAAAGGGGCCTGACCTCTGGGGCGATTCAGATCAACAGTTCTCCGTCCTGGCCGCAGGGAGGCCCGCGCAGCCAGCGGGGAGAACCGCCATCCTCAGTGCGAAACCCCAGGAGGCCAGCCCGCGGCTGCGGTCAGGGCCACACGGGCGTCCTGTCTGGCTGAGGGGGTTCCACGGAGGGTCCCGGGCACTAGAAGCACAGGTGGGAAGGTTTCTAAACGTACTTAGGTGACATTCCCCGGTCATTTCCCGCAGGACCCGGGTCGAGCCGGTAGGAAAGCCGCCCCCAAGACGGCACCGCAGAGCACGCAGGGCCTACGGCGGCGGCCGGGCCGGGCAGGCAGCGCCAGGCGCCTCTGCCGGCTGTCCGTCCTTCCGAGCGACGTACCCGGCGGAATAGGGAAAAACGTGGCGGGACAGGTTATCAGCGAGTCCCGTGTAAAATGTGACCCAAGCTGGGACGACCTGCATGGACTCACCCGAAGGAAGAAAGGAAACTTCCTGCCGTAGAAGCCAACCCGGAAGAACTCGGGCTCCAGGCGCTGCTGCTCCATGATGTTGTCATAGTAGCTGGCCTCCATTTTCTGTGAACGAGAGAGGCGGCTGCCTTCGGGCTGGCCTGCCTGCCCGCGGCCCCAAGCGAGTCCTCTGAGACCCGAGGAGACATGGCTTTTGCAGAGAACACAGCAGCTCGGTCTGGCT
Source organism: Furipterus horrens (assembly GCF_987537825.1). NCBI lineage: Eukaryota > Metazoa > Chordata > Mammalia > Chiroptera > Furipteridae > Furipterus > Furipterus horrens. The sequence goes on along the minus strand of NW_028327177.1, from coordinate 141,240,436 downwards.
AAGAAGCGAGCCCCTAGCCATGATCAGCCTCTGCCCGGGGAGCTGCAGGGTGGAAGAGGATGCCCCCTCCTCCTTCATCACCACCTGATGGTGGGGTGGGGACAGGCCTGTCCCAGCAGCCCCGAGAGGCTGCCCTGTGCATCCATCCCCGTGGCTGCACCCAGCTCCACAGGGACCCGGGCTTCCTGCACTTGGAGAGGCGGATGTTTAACACGTGTGTTTGACACCTCCCCGCCGCCTGCGCCCGGCCCGGTATTTCTGGTGCCGACTGACGCCCCAGCAGCCGACCCCAGGCTAACGCTCCCAGCACCGTCTCCCGTCAGTCCAGCTGCAGTGCTTTTGTTCATCGATCGTGTGAAGAGAGAGGCTAACAGAGAGAGGAGGCTCAACTGCCAATTTAGGAGATTTTAAGCTTTAAACACTGGACTACTATCCATGATGTCTGGCAGGCATGTCCAAGGCTGGGAAGCTTTTTAGTCTTGGCTGACCTGGCTTTCCATGCAGAAAAACTCAGTGGGCTCTGCCTGGGAAGACAGCACTCATGTATTCCATCAGCCCAGCCCGCCAGGAAGGAGAGGCCTTTACAGACCAGCCAAGAAGCTACTGGGAGAGGCCCACGTCTGTCACATAAGCCCGAGCCCCACCTGGGGTCGGGGACGCAGCCCAGGGGACGGGAGGGCGAGCAGAGACTGCCGGCCTCGCTGCCAGTGAGCCCGGCAGCTGTGATGGCCCAGAGCCCAGTGCCGGCCACCAGGTGTGGGGGACACATTCAAGTCCGCAGGGCAGTTTGCTTAACTTTTAAATATTTTGCTTCAAAGAAGGGAGTGAGAATGAAGTGCTTGAATGTGACCACAGGCACACCAGGGAAAGGCCTCCCAAACTTTTCAGATGAAGCTTCCCGAACAAAACCACGTCAGGAAAAGCTTCGTCACGCAGCCCAGCTGCCGCCTGCTCCCTGTACGCCCGTCCTCTCCGGCGTGTGCTGCTGCCCCTTCCCTGAGCACCTGGGGGCCGGGTCATACAATCACGGATCACGTTTATCAAGCGTTTGCTTCCCCAGCCAAACTGCAAGGGCCTCGAAGGTAAACACCTTGGCCTCTGCTCCTCCTTAAGGCCGACAGCACCAAAGTCAAGGGCCGGGCCTGCTGGGGGCGCTCACTCCGAAACCGCGGCCAGGGGAGCCCCGGGGCCTGCGGCCAGGGCGGGGTGGGGGAGTGGCGAGCTCACCCGGATCCAGCTGAGGCTCTGGTAATCGTAGAGGCTTTCGTACTGACATGCCAGCTCCCTGCACAGCGGGATTCCGAACTCCCAGCTCTGCATCGGAAACAGGACCAAGGCTTTAGCCCCGCGCGCATCCTCAGGAGGGCCCCAGCCCACATCACACACGCCACAGGGCACAGGCAAAGCCCCCCCGGGGCTCATACGTCACAGAGAACACATACGTGCGCAAAGCCAACACGCAGGGCACAGCATAGCACACGTCGGCTTTCAGGTTTCTCCTCAAACGCCCCCACCTTCCCGGGGCCTTTCCCTGACTGCCTGGTCCGGGGCAGGCACCTCGTCACTCTGAAGTTGCCTTATTTGAAAACAGCACTGGCATCGGCGTGGTGTTAGTCTCAGTGAGTCGGTGAAGTGTGCGTGGGAAGGGGCTCAGTGTAGTCCATCCTCAGGGCCTAGGGCAGTACTAGGCACGAGCAGGTTCTCAGGAAGGATCATTTAATGAGTTGATAAAGGAAACAGTGACTTTAAAATTAAGATTATTTAAGCTCAGAAACAAGCCTGGAGACCAAACCTGACAATTTGCTTTACAGAAAGATTTAAACCTTAAAGTAGGCTTCAGATAACCCTTGCCAAGCAGGCCCCAGGTCCGTCCAACAGGTGCCTGCCTGGGGAGGGCTGCAGTGGCCCTCGGTCAGGGCAATGCTGCCCGTTTCTTCTTCTTAATGCAATGCTTTCTCCGCTGCTTAGGTTGGGAACCACTGGTTTGCCTGATATTTCAGCCAGGCTCTTCTCCTTAACATCTAAATACTAGTTAATATTTTTTATACTAGAGGAAATTTTAAACATGGGAAACAGAATAGAAGAATGAACCCTTCGGAACGTGTCACCCAGCTTCAACAATGAAGAGCTCACGGCCAAGCTTTCGTCATTCAAACCCCATCCACCGACTGACTGACCCCTTCCTATAGCTTCTGAAGCAAACCTCATGTAACTGCACCCATAAATATTTCAGTATGAAAGTTTAAACAATAAGGGCTAATTTGTAGAAAAATACGGTTTGAGACAGCATCAGGGAGAAGGACAACGTATTTCCTCTGGGTCTGTGTTTCTCAGAAAGAGCATATTATTTCTACCCTTTTAAGTGATTAATGCCATGTGGATTGAAAACGCAGGATCAATCAAAAAGATTGAAAAGGAGAGAATTTTAAATAGACCCTGACCCCCGACCCCAATACAATGACTGCCTCAGGGAGCCAGAAAGTTCTCGCACCCACACGTCGCAGCTTTCAAGGGGGGACATGCCAGTCCCCTCCCTGGCTCCAGGTTCTGCGTGGGCAGGCTTCGGCGAGGGCCCACGGCAGGGCCGGCTGGCTAAGCAGCTGGGTCGCGTGCAGAATTCCGGCCCGCCTACCAGGAGCGCGCCGTGGGGAGCTGCTCATTTTGGGTCCCGTGCGGGGCCGAGGGAGCTCTGTCTGCAGACGGCAGCGCCCAGTAGGGCAGCACTTCTCCCCTCGTGGGCTCGGCGCCCCCCTGCCTGCTGGCCTCTCTGCCCCCATTTGAAACGCTGCCGCTCCAAGCCCTCCCCCAGCCCCAGTCACCTTCAGAGTAAGCCAGGACCTTGAGAGTTAAGATACTCTGCCAGCCATGAAGGCTTGTGCTGGAAAACGGACGCGTCTGGGGGCGCTGAGAGCCGCCCCCACACACAGGTGGGGAACGCGCTACATCCGCCCCGGCATCATTTCTCGTGGTTTCCTTCCTCCTGGCAGGAGGCAAGGCACCTGCTTCCCAGGGTCTGAGACCCAGTCGCTCCCACCAGCCCCGGCAGAAGTGCGCTGCTCCACACCCTTGTGGTGCCCCGACCCCCAGGGACGGCAGAGAAGCTGTCCTGACTTAGGGGCCCCTCTAGTCAAACTGGAAAAGAGGCCAGTAACAGGGACCCCAAGATTTTGTTACTTTTCCTATAACAGCCAGGTTTTGCTTTTCTGGAGCTATTACAACAAACAGAACAAAACAAAACCTGACTACTTCCCATGGAATGGTTGGCCCTGCCCACTGGCTGCATCCCGTCCCGAGGCACGGAAACAGAGAAGCTGCACCGTCCGCGTGAGCCCACAGAACAGACGTGGCAAACGCCCCCATGAGGATGCGCTCAGGCAAGGCTCCCCGAGGGGCCTGTGCGCCCCCTGCTCCCTGGCGACGCACAGCCGAGGCCGGGCCGCGAGCCCGGGAGACCCGCGAGAGAGCAGCCTGCGGGGCCTCCGGGTCCTTCTGCCCGTCCTGCGCAGCCATGGGCCTCGGGCAGGTTCTTGTCCCCACGGAGCCTTAAACCTGCTTTTCTGACCACCTCTCCGTGTGGGGTGGGGAGGGGCCCTTCCTGCTCACAGCCCTCCCTGGCAGGACCAGTCAGATGAGGATAAATAACCACGCGCTGTGCACTCTCCGCCCAGGGACAGAAGAGAGAACTAATGCACACAGAGCACCCACGGCCCCTCACACAGGGCTTACGCCACCTGCTCCGAGCCGCGGGGGCTGGCCGGGCCTGCGGGAGCTTTGGGTGGGCTGCGGGCCAGGAAGTGCGCTGGTGCGGGGCCCTATGTCCAGCCCGGGGCCAGCAAGGAGAGGCTCCGGACCAGGACGGTGCGGGAGCCAGGGGCCGTGGTGAGACCTGAGCACGGGCCACCTTTCGGGGCTGGGCAGCATGAGCGCGCCCGGGGTTCCGGGAAGGGTCGTGCCCACCAGTGCACCCCTTGCAGGGGTGAGTGTTCCTCACAAACACAGAAGTCTCCTATGTGACATACGCTGAGAGATATTTTCCGATCTGCGGGCAGAAGTCATTAAGGTTTAAATCTTTCTTCTTGTATAATGAAAAACTCATTTTAAAAAACCAATTTCCATTCAAGTTCGGGGCTCAGCGACTATAGTTCCCCGAATGACCCTACTTCAGCCGTCAAAGCAAGCTCAGAGCTGAGTAATGAAAGAACGCCTCTGACGAGCTACATGCCCAGCCTTTCCAGGGCTTGGGCCAGAGGCCAAGGCGGGGGGCACGCCGGGCAGGGGGCCCCCAGCCCCCCTGGGGACGGGAGCACAGCGGCCAGGAGTCCCCGAGGAAGCCTGCGCCAACGCTGACGACGTGTGCCAGCCCCGCAGCGCCGAGTCTGGCGGAGAGTAAGCCAAGGAGAGAGGCCCAGGCTGGGCTGCGGGGAAGAGGAACCCAGACAAGGACAGGCGGCAGGGAGCGGTGGATGGGCTCCTTAGGCTAGGGCTGGAACCCGTCCGTGGGCGCAGTAGCCTTTACAGACGTGCAGAGCTGGTATGTGGGGTTGCCTCTCACACCCCCAGTCTGGAACTGGCTTTCGAGTCCCAGAATCAGCTGTTTGCCCCCCGAGAAAATCATGCTGCCGCCCAAGCTGACGCACACGCGCGGGCCCCCACCCACACGGCCCCCACACCGTGCCGAGGCAGAGGCCCCACCTTGCCCTTGTTGAAGTAGTGGATGATCTTGCGGCACAGGCCCTCCTTCCGCTGCCACTCGGTCTGCGGCGGGTAGTGCAGGAACTCCCGCAGGGGCCGCTCCTCCCACTGCAGCAGCTCACAGTACAGGAGCAGCGTGAACGCAGCCTCTGTGGGGACAGGCACTAAGGAGGGCCGGGGCCGGGCAGCTCGCCGGGGCGCGACGCGGTGCGCACGGCCCACGTCAGGCGTGCTGGTACCACGGGTGGGACAGGGGAGCCGCCCAGCCAGCCGGCCAGCCAGCCGCCCTTGACAATGGCCCGAAGGAGCCAAACACCCCGGTCACCTGACCTGGGCTCCGGACGGAGTCGGGCCCAGCTCCCTGGGGGCGCTGCGCAGGCTGCCTTGCTTTGGGAGACACGACCATGTCAGAGAGAGCTCCTGGGCTGTGTTTGTGCTCAGCTGACTACAGCTTCCTTTCCAAGCTTCTCAGGATCGGGGGGTGGGCAGCACTGACCAATGCTTCTTTCCCGCCCTCCCTAAGAGAGGCTCAATGCCTCTACCTTCACGTTCTAATCCCAGGAAGGCCCTGGGAAGGACCCTTTCTGCTCATCTCTGCTGTTTCTGAAAGGACCAGAGGGAGGAAGTGCGAACAGTGACGGCCGTGCGGTGGGCCTGCAGCCAGAGCTCTGTCCCTGGAGGAACCCAGCGTTGATGCCAGACCCAGGGCAGCCACCCAGCACCACCCGACCCCACATGTGGAATGGTCAGAGAGGGTTATATAAGGCCGCAGCTCAATTCCATGGCTCCCTAAACCCCAAGGAATGAGTCACAGTGAATTCCAGCCACTGCTCAGGATCCTCACTGCATTGTTCTTTCCTGTTCTGTTTGCTCATGTTTAGTGGTTCATCCCCTACTGGGAAGTTAATCAGTCTGGCATCTGCCTGGCCTTCAAGGTCATACTCAGATTTGTTCCCCAGGACTATGAAGGACCCGATTCCTAATTATTTGGTGACCCATGTCCCCTGGCCTGCAGACCCCCCAGGCCTCCCCTTCCCTGCCTCTCTGCCTGTCCTCCGGCCCCTGGCCCCCCTGCCCAGGGATGCACACGCCCCCCCCCCCGCCCCCGGACCTGGGGAGCCCCTGAGGCACTCGAGGCAGAGGAAGCAATGTGTTCTTTTCAAAAGTCACTCCTGAGGCCACCAGAGGAAGCCTCCACCGTCTCTCTGTCCAAACCCGTGACCCAGCGTCCCAGGCACAGCCCCGTCCTCCAGTTCAGTAAATGCGGCTGACACGGGGAACTGGTCGGTCTTTTGCCCTCGTAGGGAGGTGCTGGAAGGACAGGTGGCCGGGACGCAGGGCACAGCAGGGTCAGCCCGGCTGCCATTTAGCCCTTGCCACGCTCCGCAGTCGGAAGTGGCCTCTGTGCCGAACACCCTGACATCTAGAGACAAGGAGAGAACTTCTGCGTTTCCACATAGCCCCCCAAGTCTGGCAGCGCTCACGGGGGACAGCCTGAATCTCCTGGCCTAGCACGCACGTGTAAGTCCTACAGCTCACGGGCTAGGATGGCGCAGCTGGGGCCCACGGTGAGACGGTGGGCATCTGGGGGCGGCGCGGCACACGGTGGTCGGCAGGACTCCCAGCGCCGAGCAGGGCTCAGGGAACAGCGGCGGACAGGCACGCTGACGTGCTTTTACACGTGCTCTGTTAGCAAAGGCCTTGGTAACGGGCTAAAGGGCAGGCCCGACGACAGCCTGCCCGAGAGCCCCTCCACCTTCCCTTCGGGAGCGCGCTGTGGGCTGCTGTGCAGCCGGAGGGGCAGGGCCTAGACGGCAGGGCAGGCCTGCCAGCGAGCTCCAGTTCTAGAAGCCCAGGGCCGGGCACACGTTCCTGTGCGTGGCCTCCCTTAGTGTCGGCCGCGGAGGTCCTTAGCGAGGCTCCGTGCGTGAGGCATGACGGCGAGCCCCGCACGGCCTGGACCGGGCACACCAGAATCTGGAAGTCGCCCAGGAGGCCTCTGAGGCGGTGAAGAGGCGGCAGGGGAACGGGACAGCAGCCTCAGGTGGCAGAGGACAGGGCACGAGGCGTACGCAGAAGTTCGCCTGCTGTCTCCACCGCGTGTTACAAAGGAGCCGAGGGGCAGGGGGTGCTGACGTCCGGCAGACACCGGCCCAGAGCCTCTCCCTGCCAGCTGTGCGTACCCGTGGGGTCTGCACGTGGCCCCCACTCACCTGTGTAGTTCTCGGCCTGCAAGTGCATGTCACAAAGCTTATGGATGTAGCGAATATACATCTCTTCCTTGTTAATCTCCGACCTGTAGAAGTTCTGTAAGAGGGAAGGAAGGACGCAGGAAGGTGGGAGAGGCTGCCATACCTGAGATTCAGGCGGCCAGCCACAGCCCTCACGTGCTGGCAGGAGCCCCCCACACCAGAAAGGGAGAGACCCTCCAGGCGGCACAGCTGCGTGGGGCGAAGCCACGGCAGGTTTGCAGGAGCCCTGAGTAGTGAGGAAGAGGAGCGCCAGTGCAGACGGGGGGGTCAGGGCACGTCACGGTCGGTGGGGCCCTGCCAACTGGCCAGGCTAGAGCTCTGTCCAACGACAAGCTCATTTCGCTCCTTTCCCAAGCGGGGATATGTGTGGAGGGGCGCAGGCCTCCGGGACGCCAGCAGCCGGCAGGCGGCCTGACCTGGGCTCTGAGTCCGACAGCCGTGCGCCGCAGGAGGGCCAGGCCGGCTGCAGGGCGGGGCAGAAACGCTGCTACTGGACAACGGCAGGAGGGGCCCGGCCCGCTCACCATCAGGTTCACCGTGCAGCCCATCTTCTTATTCTCCGTCTCCTCGCCCTTCATGCAGTCCCTGCAAGGGAGAGCGCGGGTGAGCAGACGTCCCAGGACGTGAGCGGGCGTCCCGGGACGTGAGCGGGCGTCCCGGGACGAGAAGCCACGCCTCTGGGGCACCCCAGAGCTGCATGAGTGGGGCCCAGCGCGAGACTGGGCTGCTCTCCGACCGGAGCCGCTTCCCTGGGGGCTTCCCCCGGGGGCTGCGCAGGGGAGACTCTTCTAAAAGGGGCTTCCGAAGCATCCGGCTGGGGCTGTGTGCGGCGGGCTGGCTGTGCCGGGGCCGGTGGCTGGGCAACCCTCAGCGTGACCGGGGGCGCCTGGGAAAGGAAGGCCCGTGACCTCCAGCTGCCTCTTCCAACAGAACCCCACGGGCTAGGCAACCGCAGCTCTGTCCCTATCTGTTCCAGGGCACCAAGGAAACCTTCCCAGGGCTTTGCGTTCTAACCTGGGAAACACAGCTGCTACCAATGAGCGCTTTGAGGTCCGACACTGAATGTCTGGAACTCACGCAGGGTTGAAGACATTACCACGGGCTTAACAAGGAGCTTCTCTGAGCACCGAGGCTTCACGCCCGGATAAAACCGAGTCTCACGCTGCCGGTTCGAGTCACTCTGGGGTGCAGCCTCTGACTTGTATCATCAGTTGCCTGTGTTACACAGCTGTGGTCTCGTTACGTTCTCACTGAACTACACTGCGCTGGGGTAGAAGCAGAGACTTTCCCGGTTCCTGCATAATCCTCCCGCACGTTTATCCAATCAGTCAATATGTCCTGTACGCCTGCCGGGGACTATCGGGGCTCCACACAGGGACCAGGGAGACAAGGACAAGGTTCCTGTCCTCGGGGAGCTGGCTCTCTTCTGTGGGATGAGTCAGAAAGGTGGCAAGTGATCAGCAGCCAAGGTGACCCACGTTCTGAAGCAGGTGTCAGAGACAACCAGCTCAGCTCCTGGCTGGGCACAGCTCCCAGAAGGACACAGAGCAGACAAGCCCGAAGGGACGAGTGTGGGTGGTGACATGGGTGAGGGGCGAGGCACAGCGCTGGGGTCGGGGAAGTCTGGGTTCAAATCCCGGCAACGGCACTTCCCACCAAGGATGCTTCTTCACTGGCAAAAATAAGGACCCCCCTTCAGGGCCGCTTACGCTATTAGAGACCACGTTTGTAAAGCACAAAGTACACAGTATGTTTTTAATAAGTGGGAGCCATCATAAGCATCACGGCGTTTCCTTTTAGGCTAATAAGGAACAACACAGGGAGGTTGGGGTGCAGGGCATGGCTCCTGGGCACTGGCAGGAGCCAGGGCCAAAGAGGCGGACACAGGCCAGTGCATGAAGAGCCTTTGATGTCACGTAAGAGTCTGAACTCTGTGTTGCAGGCACCATCCCTGAGACAAGAAATGGAGGAGAATGAAGTCGGTTTTGGCCGTGAGTCAGTTTATGTGTGCAAGGTTGGTAGAGAAATCAAATGAGCAGAAGGAGGGCCTGGAGCCTAAGAAATGCGTTCCCGTTCTTCCTGGCAGGCCACAGTGAAGAGGGACGACCTTCAGTGGGTGTAGCTAGGAAGAGGCAAAGAGCTTTGCCCGCCCACCCGCCCTGGTGATGGCTGGTGCAGGGAAGGCGATGGTATAGCACGGACAGGCCAGTTCTCTGTCCTGCAACGGGCACGCACGAAGCCACCTGTGACCTCAGAGAGTGCGGGGACAACGGTCTGAGGCTCCCAGAGCGTAACTGTGCTGCAGGAAGAGGGGAAGCTCAAGACGCGAGCACTAGTCCCCGGAGTCCCACTGCCATACCCAGGCCAGGGCTCCAGACACCGGGTCCTCGCGTAGCAAAAGTCCCGGCAGAGCGACCCCTTCTACCCAGCAGCAAGCGGTGGCGGCCTCCGCTTGCTCCCGCCTCCTGGTCCCCGGGGCGAACATTCTCCCCCTTGGCTTGTCCGTGTCCTGCAGCCCAGAGCGGGCAGCGATCGCTTGGGGCTGGGCTTCCTCTTCCTTTCCTCCTGCTTCCTTACCCTCTTCCTCTACATTCCAAAAGGCAACCCGAGGCCACCAGCCCTGAAGACCTCTGAGAGAATTTGTCACTCGTACGCTAATTCAAAAGCCAGGGAAGGACCGAGAAAGCGGGTCTTCATGGAAACACTGATTTCACATGAACTCTCAGACTGGACACACGTCCTGGGATGTCCCCCGGGAACGTGTGCCCACGTAGCAGGAGGAATCCTCTCCCCTCCCCCTCCTCCTCAGCCCCCACCCCTGGCCATCAGCAGATTCTCAGTAACTGGGGATGGCCCCTTACGCCAGAGGAGTCCCCCCTTTCAGGGGCACATGGTCTCAGCTGTAAGGGTCAAAGGACGCCCTCGCGGGAGGGAGTATCCTGACCTGAGGGGTCACGCAGGCGCCGGAGAAGATACCTGTAGTCAAGAAGGCGCTCCATGAGGCGGGTGACTGAGGTCACGAAGGAGATGCCGGTCTCGCGCCACGTCTCCTGCTCCACCTTCTCCAGCAGGCTGTTTGTGGAAGCATGAGGGAAACAAACACGCCACGCCGCTCAGGGGCCGTCCCCAGGCGCGAGAGGGGGCCCCCGCGCCCGCGGGCCCTGCGACGAGTCCGGACGCGCGCCGTGCCGCCCGGCAGTCTTACCTGGGGTACGGCCCAAAGAGCTGGGTCCTACTCCGCGCAGCAGGAAGCAACGACAAGGCAGTTACTGAGCGGCACGACAAGTGAGCACATCCCCTCCTCCTGCGCGGGGGCCTAAGGACGCCCTGAGCTGGGGGGGCTCCGAAGCCCCGGGCCCTGTCGGTGACCACGGAGGGGCTTGTTCTGAAGAAGCGGCTGAGCTAAGAGTCCCCCACGGGCTGGCTGGACCTGTCCCCGCTCAGAGTCATCCTCAGCAAGTACACGAGTTGCCCTTTCATGCGGAACGAGCGATTCCCCCACCTCGAGGGCCCAGCGTGGGGCCCCCCAGGAGCTACACCAGGTCCCTCCACTGTCGGGGTGCCAGAGCCGAGAGCCAAGTGCCCAGGTCCCCTTCTCACTGGCCAGCCCCAGGCTCCTGCTGCCGCAGGACACACCCTGGCTTCCCGCGGGGCCCAGCGCCTGAGGTCCTCCGCCTGCCCGCAGGCTTCTCCCCACTCCCCTAAGCTCAGGAAACGTCGCCGGGATGGGCAGGCCCGGCGAGGGGCACACCGCTGGGGACTCACACGCATGGCCTGGCGGCAGGGAATGCCGCCGCCGCTAACGGTCTCCCCGGCACCGAGGCCCGTGGGACCTCTGCTACTAGAAGAGGGGGCAGGACCATGGGCGCCGGCCTCTGTCCCACGTGGATAGAGCCGCTGTGTCAGCACCCCAAAACCGTCCCACAGAGCCCCGCCGCCCTGGGCGACAGGGAGGGTACCCCGTGAGCACACCGCACGCCAAGCGCTGAGCACAGCACCCTCCGCCTGGAGACTTTTCACATCATTGTGCACATCAGAGGCTCTGCAGACCCTGCGGCCACAGGGGCCGGCCGGTCCGGTTTCGGTCCACTGCATCCTTTCTGAGCGCATCAGCCCATGACCCACTCATCCTTTCTCCCAGCAAACCCGCAATCTTCCCCAGAGCGCGGCTGGGAAACGCCGCTCCACGCTAGCGGGGCTTCCGGTCTGAGACACGGCTCTAGAAGGGCTCACAGAACTGTCTGGCCAGGCAGTTAGGAACTACAAGCCATTTCTGTGCCGCTTCTGCTGCAGGAAAGCCGTCTGCTAGTGGCTTAGGGAGGGCTTTCCCTGCCTTCCTGCCGCAATGAGCGACAGCTTCAGCTAAAAGAGAAATACTGAAAGATGGATTCATTCTCACCAATGGTAATTACTTAAATTTCCGACAGATCCACATTTTATTGTGTGACTCATCTGACTCATCAAAGGACAGAGTGGGCGTGGTAGAGAGGAAGACTTCCCCCTCGTAAAACCGGAAGGCCGGCACCTCCCCGCGCCCAGGGGCTCCTTCCTGGGTGCGCAGCTGAGGCCGCGCTGCCCTGGCTCCCGGCGCATCAGGATGGGACCTGCCCCGCCTGCCCCGCAGGGGTGTTGTGACGATTAAACGGGACATGTCTACACATTCAGTACCATGTAAAGTTCTAAGCAAACGTACCGTATTATTACTGGAAAAATACGTTACAGGTTCATCTCCAATATGCACTAAAACAAAATCTCAGTGCCGGAAACAAGTGAGATTGGAGGAGACTCTAGAGATGTAATTGCCTTAAGGTTTTGTTTTTTAAAAATGTAAAATACCCAACATCACCATCTGTCCGGGTGGACCCCAGCTCCCCTGAGTCCCTCCCTCTGGACTCAGCCCTGTGACAAATCCTGTAAGATCTCTTGGCCTCCAGGAACCGCAGACAGAAGCCACAGAGGGTGGACCTGGGAGAACCCCTGGGGTCGTTCAGTGCAACCGCCCCGTTTCACAAGCAGGGAGACGGGCCTGGAGAGGGAGCGTGACCCGTTCCCATCACAAAACCCACGGGAGTGTTCCCGCGTGGACTGGACGAGCTGACAACGCAGGGACCTAACCCTCTCCCAGCACCGAGCCCTCAGGGAGCCCCATGAAGCTGATCTGCCCAACCGGATGCAGCGCCTGCTAGGAAGACACAGCGCGAGCGGTCCTTTTCCCGCCGGCAAGCGCAGGGGCCCGGGGTGCGCACCCGTCTGCCTCTCCCGTCACCACGGCACCCTGGATGGACGGCAGGTGCGCACTGCTGCCGCTAGGACCACCCCACCAGGCCTCCCCCGGTGAGCCCCCTCCAAGGCCCGCCCTGCACGGGCCGCACCCCACCCCCAGCGCGGGCGCCGGGCCGGAGCGGCTTACAGCAGGCCGAAGAGCTCCCGGTAGCTCTCGTCACCTTTCCCTTCGGACACCATGCTGTCTAGCTTGTCAATCAGCTCGGCCTCCACCTGGGGGGGAGCAGAGGCTTAGTGAGCGGGGGCGGGCCCTGCGGCAGGCGAGGATGGCGGGGCGGCTTCCGTCCTGTCCTCGCACTGACACACCCTGGGCAACGCAGGGTGTCCTCACAGCCCCGGAAGCCACCGGCCTCCCTGCCAGGAGTCGCCCACTCCGGTGGGTTAAACGAGCGGGAACCTTTCCCCAGTTTAGGGCAAAAAGTAAGGACTTCCTGGGGCGAAAAGTATTTTGATCCAAAATAGGCCTCTGTCAAAGGTTTTTCTCTCTTTAGAAATGTTCATTCAGAAGGATTTGTACGTATAAAAAACATCTGGTTAGAACTTGACCCTGGGTTTAGCCAGTTACAAGGGCATGAAGCCGAGGGCTGGTCCTTACCCTGACTGCCATTCGGCTGGGCTGAGGGAGACAGAGTTCCTCCGGAGTCTCCTTCCGGATAAAAGGCCCCACTGTTTGTCCCCGTGGGACCTAACGCCCTTGGGTCACCCCCGGGGGCCCCTGCACCTGTCCCTGGACTCCTAAACTGCGAGGAGAAAATCCACACATCAATTCTGGCCAGCAGGAAAGGGAAACCCCTGAACAGGATTCAAGGTGGCCAAGCCACGACTCACTCCCACGGGGCCCACCGCCAGGCCATCGGACTCGGCTTCCCGGGCAGAAAGGGGTCGGCTCAGAGGAGAGCACCCGGGACTCCGCCAGATGCCGTCTTACCTGCTTGAAGTTGCCATTCTTCCTCTGCTCCCAGTCCATCATGTCATGGAAGATGGGGATCATGATGTTCCGCACTTCTGGCTGTGGGACCAGCGTCACGCCCAGAAAAGGGCCGATCATCCCCGGAATAAAGTGGATCTTGTGTTCACCTGAACAACAAAGCCCAGCAGGCGTGAGTTCATGCTTGCTCTGCTCCGTCACGGAAGCTTCCCACGTGGGTGCGCAGCATACGCTGAGGTCTGCCCTAGAAGCGTCTGAGAGCTGAGAGAGTGCTCCCTGCGGCTTCCTGAGGTGCTCCCTCTCTTGGCTGCTTAGAGTTCATGGCTAAAACTGGCCCAGCCCAGCTAAGACGGATGTTCAATGGGAACAAATTGCCCTTCCAAAGAACTTACTGGGAGATTTGACAAACTACCCGAAAATCATTCTGAGGTCAAGAAACAGTTCACTGCTCTGGACAGAACAGGGTTTCTGAGTCACTGTTTCAGAGTCTGTTCACAGCAGTTACTTAGCAAGAAAAATCCATCTAAACCCAACACACACTCCTGGGGCTTCCAGCTCTAGCCTGGAGGCATTTAAGTGATGGGGATGCTCACGCCCTGGTCCAGCCAGGAGAGGTCTGAAGTCCAGGAGCCTCTTCACTGAATGTGCTCCTGAGTGCCTACGAGGCCCCCTCCTGAGATCGCAGGGGCCTCCTGCAAAGCCCTGCCCGACTCCCGAGAGCTGGCTGAGGCTGGTCTGCATTTTCGTTGTAACTTTGAGGCTGCTGTGTCACACGGTGAGCCAGGTCTGCCCACGCCACCATCCTGACCAGCGGCCCTCCACATTGCATTTCTGAGGGTAGAACCTCATCTGCTCAGACCAGCTCAGCTCACCCCTCAGTCTTTGTGATGAGACCTTGTCCATGGGAAGTGGGTGATGCAGGTTTCCCTGCAATTGCCTGACCTGGGGCATGTTCCCAGATCCAGGGCCAGTCTTGAGAACTGGGGGCAGAACTTCCTGTTCCGTGCAATGGTAAACCAAAATGAACCAGCCGCCAGAGACCTCTGTTCCGTCCCTCGGAGACTAAGGAGGAGACATGCTGTGCACCCATGTACTGATGACTGCTGTAGCAAAGCAGACTCAATTCCTGAGGTCCAGAAAAGGCCATTTCCAACAGAAACAATGAGAGAGGAAAACTAGGCATCTTTTTAACAATTTCGTCTACTTAGAAAGCTTCCCTAAGGATCAGGTGTTAGCCCTGAGGCTGATTCTGCATGTTCCACTCTTGGTGTTCTGTACAATTGCTAGTTCCTGTGCTCCCGGGGCTTTCAGAGTCAACTTCAGGTTAAAATCTACACCCAAACTGTGCTGCATGCAGGACGTAAGAGTACTGAAGCTGGAAACCTGCATGGGGAGGAGCATCTCCACCCGTGGGGAGAAGGCCCTGGTGCTTGCTGGCAGGAAGAAATGCGTCACACCTTACTTGCCGCCTCTAGTGTAGAGATTGGGATGGTTAATGAAGGGTTATAAGATCTTATGGTCATCACTCCCAAGGCCTCAGAGCCATGAGTTTATTTGAAAGCAGACTTTACTAGGAAGAGAAACAGCAGCTTCCCCAGCTACTAAAAGCCTACAATAGCAAAGGAGGACCCACGTTGCCACCAGAGCAGGCCAGGTATGGTGCCCCAAACCCTCAGAGTGTCAAGTCCAGAGCAGCGGGTATCAGAGAAGCGGGAGAGAGAAGTTATCAAAAAAAAGGAAACTAAAACCCACTTAGGGGCTAAAAGTCCCTTCTTATATCCACTCTTCATGCAACTGGTGTCAGGAGTGCGATCTCCCTGCCTGAACGTCAGAAACTCAAGAAGTGTTTCAATCGTTACGGAAACGCATGGCTGCCCTGCTCATGGACTGAGTACCTTGGAGACCTGTGCTCCGGAGCCTGCGACCCCCAGGCTGGGACGCGAGGAGCACAGGGGACCTTCTAGGCATGAGTTCTCGAACCGGGGAAGACTGCCGGAGCCCGCGTCTTCTTTTTTTATTTCCTTCTGACTTTTAGTTCTCAAAAAAGGGATTGTGAATATGTATCACGGAGGTCTTACTTCTCGGCTTCGCTCTCCTGCCAAGGGCTCTGTGCGCATGTGCTACACCACCCATACCAGGTGTGAGGTTAAAGACGTGTGACGATTTCTTGGGTCTGAATTAACAGTCACAAAACCTGGGGAAGTTACGAGGCTTGCCGCTTTTTATGTGGCTTTGTAGCATGTGGAAGGGATAAGTACGGAGAAAAGACCTACCCAAGTTCTGCCACATGCTGAAGAGTTCGTAAGCCATCATCACACGCATGTCGCCGTACCTGGAAACACCGACACAGGAGCCAGTTATTAGCGGGAGGACTTCAGGAAGACAAGGCTCCCAACCCGCTGCGGGTAGTGCTTCAGCGCTGTCTCTGCTGTTTCCCAAAATACTAAGCCGTCTGGCTCTCAGCCGAGCTGCGCGCCCTCGCTTGGCTCCTTGGGAAGCCGCCTCGGCGGGAACCTTGTGGGCTTCCGAAGGAGCCTCCCGTGGAAACACAGCCCCATCTGGGCATATCCTTACTTATCTAGAATCTTCTTCCTCTTGGCTGAAGTGATGATCTCTAGCTGGAGGCTCGGCTGATTGATGAACAGAACCGCCAGGCTAAAATAAGAGTTCCACACCTAGAGAGAGAGAGAAAACACGTGACAGCCCGAGTCCTTATCCTTGTGAGCAGAGCTTCTAAATATACACGCATGTAGCACAGATTTCATTTTGCAACTTGAAGATCTTCATTTCTTTTTTTTTCCTTTTTAAATATCTTTGCAAATAGGACTTTTTTTTTCTTCCCCAACTCCTCTGAAGCCAACCGTGCCAATTCTAGACTAGGAAGCATACTCGCGGGCGTCTAGCTCCCAGCACCTCCCAAGCTACCAAGGCTGAAAGCTGTCTGGCACTACCAACATATTAGTGATAATAATATAAAGAAACCAGCGAGCTTGCCCCAGGCCCCAAGCTGACACTGAGCCGAGTCCTTCTCAAATCCCTGACCTGCAAAATGGTACGCAAGGTAAAATGGTTGTTTTAAGCAAAACAAAAGCGAAAACAGCGAGCTTGGTTCCCGGTTTTCTGGAGTTACTACGAAGACAGTGACGGGCCTCAGGAGCGCCTACCTTGAAGTCGAAGTCTGTCTCTGTGAAGTTCTTGTGCAGAGCAGAGGACAGGTACTGGACGGTGGTGACTATGATGCTGCAGGAGGGGGACAAGGCGTTGGCAGCGTTAAAGGCTAACAGTGGCACCTGAGAGCCTAGCATCGGCTGTCTGCGGCCTGTGTGCACGGCTCTGGGGTACCACATGCTCTCGTGCAAGATGTTAAGATGTGACTGTAAAGGGAAAGAGGGCACAAACCCCACTGAAACCAGCCGCGGGGAAGCGCCCTGCTGCCGGCAGAGCAGCACAGAACATCAGGGGGTCTGATCTGGCTCTGCCATCATCTGGCCTTGGTGCTGCTTCCGTCTGCGCCCCAGTTTCCCTGCCTATAAAAGGGGCTCTGGGGGTCGGATGGATTTTTAAAGTTTCTTCTAGTTCAAAGAGTGATTCTAGTATCCTGGGGCCTTTGGGGTAAGGAACACATACTGTGACCACCAGAGGACTGAAAGGGGATAATTTTATTTGCTACCTTGGTAACAGGGATTCATAGTCACTAAACATCTTTGTCATATACTATTGTCTTCATCCGGGAGTCTCTCTAACCCCAGCCGCGGGTGTGGAACGCCACCCTCAGTCTCAGGCTGGGCACACACAAGGGGCGCGATGAGGGCCGGCCTGCTGGGGCCGGGGCACAGGCTGAGAGGTGCAGCGGTGGCAGCCGGTGTGTAACGGCGCCCGCCAGGGCTCTGAAGCAGGAGAGGGAGGCAACGCAGCGCATTAGTGAGGCTGGGCCACCCGCAGAGGGGGCGACACCTGTGAAAGGTAAAAGCCTTAAACGAAGAGGCTGCTCTTGCAGGAGGGGCCGGGGAGCGTGCGGCGCTCTGAGGAGCGGCCTAAGGGCCAGGGAACAGGTCCTCCTCAAGGAGGAGCCCCCCGGGCATCATCGCTCCTTCCTTAGAGTCTCCTTTTCTGTCCTTACCATGACATCAGCTGCCCGGCACTTAGGCTCCATTTTTTAAAACTATCTTTGATTCATTCTTCTCTTTGAACTTATAGTAAAATGGTCAAGTCCTGCTGATAGTGCCTAAAACGTTTTCTTCACATTCACCTCTCGTCTGTCCCCATGGCCTTGGCCTTGACCTCCTTCTTGCTTCGTCTCTTGCACACACACACACACACACACACACACACACACACTCCTTAGTCTGAGAACTCTGGGGATGCTAGTGCAGGGCCTTCCACACCCACTTGCTCGTGAGGAGTCTCATCACCATCCAGTCCCGAGGAAAGACGCTCATCTTCATCAGGTTCCGGAACACACAGAAAATCTTCAGCAGGAATTCCTGAACGAGGGGGAAGCCTGACGTGAGCCACCGCCCCGCAGCGCAGGTTCCCTCACCAGGGCGCTCCCGACCGCGGACCTCGAGGGCGGGTGGGACCGGCGGGTTAGTGCCCGGTCCCTCTGTGAGTTGCTTTCTCTTAAAGAGAGCGTGTTCTAGGCACCCTCACAGGTCAGACAGGGGAGCAGACCCAAACCAGGCAGAACAGAGGCAGCTCTGTGCTCACTCAGCCCGGTGACCGAAGCCCAAAGCCTAGGAAATGCCGGGGGAACTGGCACCAACTGAGTGTGTGGGTCTCGTTCTGTGGGTCATGGCGCCTGCGTATTTGATTTTAAGAATCTGCTTTCTTGGGTGTCAGGAACACATTGACAGGAGAAGTACAAGTAAGGGCCTCCAAAAATGTGCTCCTCCAAGGAAGCAATGAAATCATGGCCAAGACTGGTTAATCAAAGGCTTGCAATAACCCAAGGAGTGTTACTCAAGAAAAATGGTTGACTCTCCGTGGGAAGAGCGAGCTTCCCTGTTTTTAACCTTCCCAGTCCCAACCCCTCTCTCCCTGCCCACGGTGGCCGTGAAAACAGTGGCTACGGAACCACAGGAGGAGTGGGAACCAGCAGCTGAGCAGCGACTGAGGGACAATGCGGCCTCGCAGCAGCACCTGAAGAAGTGCCATTCCCGGAGAATTGTTACTTTTTGATCTGTTTGGTAGTCACCCAGGAAAGCCCCACTCTGAGGACTTATGTGACCTGACTCAGAGCCCACTCAGTGAGGAAAGCCTGATCACTAGGGCACCTGCTGGAAAACCAGTCAGTTGTAATAACCTGACATCCCAGCTACACGAAGCAGCCTATCAGCCGGGGCAGACAAGAGAATGCACGCAACACTTAGAAGACAAACCTGGGAAATGAGACATCCACAGGGGTCTTTGAAAAGCTCTGGCATATTCCTGGGGACCTAGAAGGCCACACGTGTACAAGGCCACACCCTCCCCCCACTGCCAGGAGAGGCCTCTGGTTGACTGGGGGGCCCTCTGTAGCGGAAGTGACGGCTAAGGCAGTAACGAAACTGCTGGAGCAGGGCCCTGAGCCCCGGCACGCTCACTTTGCTAAGAGTGGAAGACTTGCTGATTTAAGGCAGTGAACGAAATCTCTGTCCAGCTATTAGCTGATCACTACGCTACCTGAATGAAGACTTCAGTAGCTGCACACAACTAATAATAGAGACATGTAAAAATTAGTCCAGGAAAGTCACCAAATAAACAAGCAAGCAAACATCATCACCACCAACTACAAAATAACAAAAAGCAACAAAACCTGGGGATGTGAATGTGTGTGTGTGTGTGGTGTGTGTGAATGTGTGTGAGAATGTGGTGTGTGTGTGAGAGTGTGTGTGTGTGTGAGTGTGAGAGTGTGTGGTGTGTGTGAGTGTGTCATGTGTGTGTGTGAGAGTGTGTAGTGTGTATGTGTGTGAGTGCGGTGTGTGTGTGTGAGTGTGTGGTGTGTGTGTGTGACAGTGTTTGGTGTGAGAGTGTGTGAGTGTGTGAGTGTGAGAGTGTGTGTGTGTGGTGTGTGTGAGTGTGTGGTGTGAGTATATGAGTGTGAGTGTGAGAGTGTGGTGTGTGTGTGTGGTATGTGTGTGGTGTGTGTGTGTGTGTGTGGTGTGTGTGTGAGTGTGGTGTGTGTGTGTGAGAGTGTGTGGTGTGTGTGTGAGAGAGTGGTGTGTGTGTGAGTGTGGTGTGTGTGTGTGTGGTGTGTGTGTGGTGAGTGTGTGTGTGTGAGTGTGGTATGTATGAGAGTGTGGTGTGTGTGTGTGTGTGGTGTGTGTGAGTGTGTGGTGTGTGTATGAGTGTGTGGTGTGTGTGTGGTGTATGAGAGTGTGTGGTGTGTGTGTGTGTGGTGTGTGTGAGAGTGTGTGGTGTGTGTGTGAGAGTGGTGTGAGTGTATGAGTGTGAGTGTGTGTGAGTGTGAGTGTGGTGTGTGTGTGAGAGTGTGTGGTGTGTGTGTGAGAGAGTGTGTGGTGTGTGTGTGAGTGTGGTGTGAGTGTATGAGTGTGAGTGTGTGTGAGTGTGTGGTGTGTGAGTGTGGTGTGTGTGTGAGTGTGTGGTGTGTGTGTGTGGTGTGTGTGTGAGTGTGTGGTGTGTGAGAGAGTATGTGGTGTGTGTGTGAGTGTGTGTGGGGTAATGTTTTCCAGAGTTGCCAGGTTACTCACATTGTCTATTTTACAACAAAAAGTTCTGAGCAGTGAAATGAAACAGACAGCGTGGCCCGCACGCAGGAGAAGAGAAGTCGGCAGAAACCTGCCCCGAGGCAGCGCAGATGAACTGACCGGGGAAAGGCTCTAAATCAGTGGCTTTAAATATGTTCAATGAGCTTCAGGAAACCACGACTAAGGAATTACAGAAAACTGTACGGGCAGCAGCTCACCAAGCAGGAAACATCAATAAAACAGAAATGACGTTAAAAGCATCCAACAGGAATTCTGGAGTTGAAAAGCACCCTCACTGAGGCGGAGGGGCTCCACAGCAGATGTGACCTGGCAGAAGGGGGATCGGAGGGTTTAACGATAGGGCAGGGGAGACTATCTAGAGGAACAGAAAGAAGAAAAGTAAAAAAAAATAAACAGCGCCTCAGAGACCCGGGGACACCATCGGGTGCACGGACATACAAATAACAGCGTCAGGAAGAGGCGCGACAGAAAGAGGAAGAAATATTACATAAATATTTAAAGAAATATTGGTCCAAACTTCCCAAATTTAACGAAAGAAGCCCTTTCGGCTCCATATCCAAGCAGCTCAGTGAGCTCGAGCCTTCCGCCGCTGCGGCAGAAGCCTGGGGGCTACTCTCTGGGGCAGCTGGTCGCCGAGGACCTGTCCCCAAGGACACGGCAACAGTTGAGGGCTGAGGTGGCAAAACAGAAACAGGCAGTGACGGAGAGCTGACCTGCTGAGCTGGCGGGCCCGCAGCCCCCTTTTCCTACTTGGTTCCCCAGTATCGGCAGGCGACACCCTCCCAGACAACAGGCTAACAGGCACGGGGCTTGGAGGACGCTCTGAGCAAGTGGCCAGACTCTCCCCGGTCGTCAGCCTGCTGGAGACAAGCCCCGCACACACGGGGTTTCCAGTCGGTACAGAAGGTCCTCGCTTTCGGACGCAGGCTGATAGCCAGGCGTCTCCACAGGCAGCAGGGAAGTCTCTAACGTGAAAGGCAGAGACGGAAGCAAGCAGAACCAGGGCAGGTCTCCAAGAGCAGAAAAGAGAGCGGCCTGACAGCGTCTATCGCATGTGACCACGAGGAGGTGGGGGGAGGAGCTGTATTACACAGATGACGGGGACCGTAAGGAACCCCAGCCCGATCAGAAAGCCAAAAGAAAATAAAAGCAAGCGAATGACAAGAGAGACGACGCATTCCAGGAGAAACAAAGAGGTTTGCGAGAAAGGAAGTGCAGCAGGACAGCTCTTGGCTCGCCGCAGCACGCACACAGACACGCGATTTGGAAGAATGAGAGGAAAGACACGTGTGCATGCGTGTGGAAGAACGATGTAAGAGAACCATCCTCACGCTCCACGGGGAGAAGAACACAGGTCATAACTGGCAATGAAAAATGGCGGGAAAAGCTGCTTGAAGAATAGCAGGAGTCCCCAGCGGCTGCCTCTGGGCCCCAGCGGCGGGACACGGGTCAGGCTGAGCCCGGGACGCACTGTTCTTTGTTGTAAGATTTGTCACGTTTGGCCTTTAAAATTATGCGTTCATATTGCTGTGATAAAAGTAAACATGTAATTAAACAGGAAGAGAAGGACGCTAGCCTGAGCTTCTGAGAATCGGTGAGTGTAACACCCCTGCCCCTCCCAGATGAAAATGACCTAGAATAGCGAAGACCAGAGTCTCAAGCTCCACACCCCAGTCAAGCATGGCCTGACCAGGCTGTGCGCACTGGGCTCTGGGTAACTTCCGGGTCGACTCCAGGTTGTCAAGGTCACCTCTGTGGAAAGGCAGGCAGGACCGGACAGCAGAAAGGGACACCTTATTAACTGACACGCTATGATTAAGAAAGGTCACAGAAATGAATTACAGTGTAAGGCAGCGGTTCTCAACCCTCCTAATGCCACGACCCTTTAATACAGCTCCTTATGTTGTGGGGACCCCCAACCATAACTAAAGCGTAGTGATTCATCACAAAAACAATAAGTAATTACGTATGTGTTTTCCGATGGTCTTAGGCGACCCCTGTGAAAGGGTCGTTCGACCCCCAAAGGGGTCGCGACCCACAGGTTGAGAACTGCTGGTGTAAGGCATCACTATGAAATGCAAGGGCCTTGCCTTTCAGTGTAGGAAGAGCACAGGCCTAGAGTCCGCAGCAGTTCCTTTACCCAGAAGCGAACTGGGTGGTATGTTTTAGTGCAAAGACACAGCCCCAGAGGTCTGTCGGCAGCGGGCCCCCCAGGGGAAGCATGGGGACGCCGCTGGGACGGTGGGCCCACTGCTCTGCGCTCTCTGCCCCTCACGCTCCGGATCCAGAGTCCAGCAGCCCATGGACAGCGCTCACGTTTGCTCTCTACGGGTTACCTTCCAGAAATAATAATAATGGGTTACCATTATTATTATTATAGTCTCTAAACAGTGAGGCCTGGTTTGCAGGGGCAAAATATAGGCACGAGAAAGGTAGGAGTCTTGGTGTGCTGCCAACCGGTGGGGCCCAGAGTAGCTTCTCACAGAAGCACACGGTCACAGAGCGGCTATGGGTCAGGGAAACCTGCCAGCGTCATGGGGTCTGGCTACATGGGAATGTTGTCGGCTTTCGGCTGTAAGCGGGGTTGTGGATCCTGTACCCTGACAGTCCGGCCTGGTCAGTTGCACTTGACCCCTGGTGTGGGAAAGCCCCAGGGCAGCTCAGCCAACGCGTTCCCTTCCTGGGTGAAAGGTAAGTGTTTTGCTGCCTACCTTGAGTTCATCTTTGCTCTGGAAATTGTCCAGGAGGTGCTGGTAATGGGTGTCGCACATCTGGCGAAGCAGTGAGAGAAGGCAGGACACGTACTCGCCCTGGGGAAACCCAAGAACCGCTTAGCACAGACAATGACGAGGGATATTGTCCCCAATCCACAGAGGGCAAGGACAGAAGGAAGGGTCTGAAATGGCCCCAATGATCATGAGAAGGAAGGGGACAACTCGGGCCCTGAAAATATGTTTTCTTTTCTGCGAAGTGAGGGCTGGAGGGCTGGGCAGTTTTAGTAAAACTTCTGCAACATGGCGGCTGAAAAGCCTTAACCTGTAACAAAGGAGCACCGCAAAGTAAGACGGATATTCTAGCTTCTTCCTAGGGACGTTCTGCCTATACGGTCCTTTGTCATTCGACGAGGCCAGGGCACTGTACTGAATCCGGGCGGGCGACCTGGATCAGGGAGCTAGGCCTTCTTCGGACAGAATGTGGCCTCTGCCCGGCCTGCTGGGTCCTTCTGCGAGAACCCCCTCGGGGCCCTGTCAGGGCCTACATGTGGTTAGCGGACCAGGCAGGTGCAACACAGCAGGCCAACACAACTGTCTGCAAGGTACAGGAATCAGAACTGGCCTCTGTGCGCAGACAAGCTACGGGCTTCCAGACAAGTGCAGGTTTAGAGATAAAAAATGAGTCTTCAAACTTCCTTCAAACTCCAACTGGGGCCCATCGGAGAAAACCCTGCTTTGAGGACCCCCCAGACAGCTGCCACGCCATGGCAGGTTTGGCCTTGGGCAGCTGGGCACGGCCCCTCCTCGGAAGACGGCCTCCTCAGAAACAAATGCAGGAAAATGACTCCATTTGGACAATTTTCAAGGGCTTTCAACTCATGGGAATTTGACCCATAAAATGATTATACATACATGTGTATAAAATATATACATACATATGAACCTCAGTTTCATCTGAAAAATAGGAATAAGCCAAAATTCGTAGGTCAGATGAACATACAGAAAGCACCTAAGTAAAAGGCCCGGTGCATCAAGAAGTGCTCCGCAAACGGCAGTTACCATCACCGTCATTAAACCTACACGAAATGAAACCCTTCATCAGGACTGCTAACAACTGAGCCCATGTCCGTAGGGGACACAAAGCAGGGTCCGGCCCGCAGCAGGGGCCCTGTCGCCGTCAGTCAGCAGCAGCGGTGCCGGGACAGGCCAGGGGCTGGCGTCTGTGCCCACGGCGAGAACGGCCGCAGCAGGCGCCACTAAGGGGCAGACACCTTTGGCGCCCAGAGAGGGTTTTCTCCAAAAGGAGCACCACGCTGTCCCACCTGCCGACTGAGAGCCCCTGTCACGTCTACTGTGCTCCAACGTCAGGGCCAAGAAGCCCCCCCGGGTGCAGGGGAAGAGCTCTGGGGGCTTCCTGCCTCGCGGCCCCTCCGGAGAGGCCTTCCCTGTCCGTTTCTCTTCTCACTGGGTCACGGGGGGTGGCCGCCCAGTAATGCCAGGGCAGCTCTACCTCCCCACGCGCTCCCGAGGCCGGACACGGGGGTATGAGCCCTGGGACGAGAGCACCTAGCCGGGGAGCTCAAGCAGGCGCCGAGCAAGGTACCCTGCAGCTCCTCATTTCGGAGCGGTTGTCCCTGGAAGGGACACCGTCACTGCATCCCCCCCACTCCGTCCCACATTACAGAGACTGGCTTGGCTCGCAGGCAAAGGCCCGCGGGGACGGCGTGCAGGGCGGGGAAGCTTCCTGAGTCTGCCCCAGGGCGGGCTCCTGCGAGTGAGACCCTTGGGCTTTCCGGGTGGGGATGGAGTCGGACCTGGGGGTGGGGTGGGGGGGACAGCATGCTGACGGCCATGCGGGGGAGGCGGGGAGGGGGCAGTGGCGGTGAGATGGGGGTGGCGCGGAGGAGCCCCGGGTTAGAACAGGAGACAAGGAAACCTGAGCGTTAGTTACTAACGGTGATCTCCGCCGTGCACTGCGGGCAGCGCTGCCCTCTTACCGCCTCCTGAGCGTGCGGCCTGCTCACGATGGTGAGCAGGGTCTGCAAGAGCACGTCCAGGAGGCTCTCCACCATCATCTCTACCTCCTCCATGACGTCGGCCTCCTGGAGCGAGCACGAGAGAGCACAGTTAGCGCCGGGCCCCCCGCAGGGCGGGCCACCTGGGGACGGACAGGCCCTGGGGACGGGACAGGCCCTCGCGCCGGACTCTCAGCCCGCAGGTGGCGTCAAGGACCCTGGGGCGACGGCTCCGGGAGGCAGTGAGGACCCCCTGCTGCGGACCCGGCGTGGTGGCGGGGGCTCACCCTCACCCCGCACCACCTGACACCCCCGGTTCTGAACCGCAAGCAGGTACGTTCACTTCAGCACACGGGACGGAAGCCAAGGTCCTGAGCTACAGGCCTTCTCTGGTTTCCCTACAAACGGCCGCACGGCACTGCCGGCCGCACTGAGGGGCACCCACGCCGCAGGGTGGGGGGCAGCGCCCTCACCATCGCCAACGCACACAGGCGTCTCCCGGTCTTTCTCAAGGCTGTTTCCTCCTCCGGGTTCTCCTTCCGGGTGGCCTCAATCTTTGCCAGCCCGTCTGCCTGCACCCCACGTCTCGCCCCTCAGCACCCTGCACGTGGTCGCTGGTGCCCCTGAAGGACTCTGGGCTCAGTGCGCCTTCCCGAGTGGCCGCACAGAAACGTGGCGCGCGCCGCCTCGCTGGGGGCTGCTTCCCAGCCACACGTCCGGGCTCCCGTCTTACAGACCTCCCACTTTCCATCGCAAAGCCTGTGGCTTCGTCTTGATCATCTCACAGATGACGGTACTGCTGGCCCAAACGTCCACGTGTCCACCCCCCCGCCAACCCATCACGCACTAAACATTCCTCACGTGCCGGTCACTGTGTGAGGACGTGAGTGCACAGAGGTGAGCAAGGAGGAAGGGGGCGTCTGCTCTCACGGAGCCGCGGTTTCGTTCTTCCCCTGCCCACCCACTCGGCACAGCGGCCACGGCCCCGTCCCATGCGAGGCGTGCGCACAGCTCCTGCGCCCGCAGCCGGGCCGCACCTGCTGACCTGACGGTGCCACCCGGACCTGTGACGCCTCTTCGAGCAGCTGCGAGCAGCTCACTGCCTCCCAGTGTCCAGCCCCAGCCCACCTCCTTCAGGTTTTCATCTCTTCTCACTCCTCCCTCCCCTTTGGTTTACCCTCGGTCTTTCTCGTTTTCTTTTCCGCAACAGGCCTCCCAGCCCCTGGAGCTGCCCTGGGTTACGGGCCGACCTCCTGCGCCTCCCGCTGCCTCTCTGCGGCTGGTGGGGAGGAGAGCCGCTGGGCCTCGCCGGGAGCCCAGAGCACAGAGCGGGGCCACCAGGACCCTCGCGGCAGCTCCGCCCCGCTGCGCCCACCGCCAGACGGTACTTTAGGTCTGGACACCAGTGCGCCCCGCGGGGCCCTGCGTCCTGCTCACACCGAGCGGGCCCTCTCCTTGGGGCCCCTCCCGGTCCACGCGGCTGTCGGACCGTACGCCATCCGCTGGCTCCTGGCCTTCACCTCCAGTGCAGCTGAAATGTTATTCTCCAGAAACCTCGCCCCGACTTAGTAAGATGGTATGATAAAAAAGTCACTCTTCTTATAATTTATTTCTTTATACTTTCCTATGTTTCCCGTTTTTTTCTATAAGAAATGTGCATTTCTTCTATTATCACAAATACGTAAGTGAATATCATTAAAATAAATGATCTCTACCGGGTACATGTCTTCCCCCCCCCACCACCACAGATTTCTTTTTAAAAGAAAATATAAAGAAGAACATAAGCACAAACATCACTAGCTGAAACCGCTCCCCTACAGCACAACTCTGCCGCCCCGTGAGGCTCGGAGCCCCGTGGGCAACACCCCTCCCAGCTCCTGACCTCACCTGGCGCGGCCCAGGGATGCCGCGGGGGGACGGAGCGGCCAGGCGGCTGACACGCTGCCCCTCGGCCTGCCCGCGCCCCTCTCCTCACGCCCACGCACCCTCAGGGCGCTGCCAGGGGCCCCGCCGACGCCTCTGACGGAGACTCAGCAGGGCACAGGACTGGGCTTCCTGGTACAACAGAGAACTACGCTTCTAAGTGCATTTATGACACTCAAACTTTTAAAAATAGCCCGACTGTGCCGTGCTGGGCAGCCTGCTGGGCACACACAGGCCTCCCTTCCCTCGGGCACCTTCCTGGCACTGAGGGCAGCTTCTCTGGCTGAGGCGTGCGCGAGGCGATCTCTGCTGGCCCACCCCTGGCTAAAGCAACACCCGTCTGGGGCAGAGCGGAGGGGGCGGGGTGGGGCGGGGCCGCTACCAGAGAGCTGGTCTTGACGATGGAGAAGATGCTGCCGAGAATCCCCGAGCAGATGAGGAGCTCTTTCTGCTGCCGCAGGTGAAGGTGGATGTGATGCAGAACCACGGGGAGCAGGATGCGGCGGGACTCTGGGGGAGAAAGCGCACAGGTGAGGGAGCCCTGCGGCGCTGGGGCAGAAGCCAAGCGGGAGGCCACCCTTCCCGCTTGCAGAACTAGAAGCCCCACTTCCTGGGCATTACAAGATCCCACAGCATTACCCTTCCACCTCCTTTTTCCTCCTTTCTTGGGTCACGACTTAGTACCTGTGCCATTTTGTGCAGGATGAACGTTAGGACGTGGCCCCCAAACGGACTCTCTCTAAATGACTAGGCTCCAAATTAAAGGCGTAGGTCACCGTGAAAACTCCGTTAAAACGACACACACAGCTCTGTGAGCGGCAGTGACTGAACCTGTGCATGTCACCCGGACTGTAAATGGTCCCTTTGCAAGACCCCCCGACTGGGTGGAGGTCCCCCCGCCCCCCCGGTATTTACTCTGCGGCAGCCATCAGCCTGCCCGTTCCCCCCTCGGGCTCGCTAGACGCATCCACAGCCGCAAGTGGAACAGAGGCAGGGCCTGCGTTGCAAGCCTTTGATAACTGATCAGCAAACCCTTCTTGCCAGTCCTACTTGTCTTTCCTCCTCAAGTCACCCAGACAGCACTGTCATCGGGAGGTGACGATGTAGAGCCCTGCATTCAGGAATGCGACTTTAGGGACTCCCTCTAAGGCCTTAGGCAGGTCACTTCTTCCTGCGGGCTTGGCTTCCCGCATCTGTAGAATGAGGTGCCAATGGCCCCTTCTGCACTTCCTCGAAGGTGTGATGAGAATACACGTGTGAACGTCACATCTGTGGTCCCTGCAGGTGCCACCACACCTGGCCAGCCTGGTTCAGGCCGATTACCAGTAACACAAACAAGCCCTGGTGCCCTGGATTTAGTGTTCATGTTTCACCACAGTGAAGGGCTCCAGATGAAATTTGGAAAGAAAACCTTTGTCGGCCAAAACCAAATGACACGACACACAGACACACAGAGATTCTGAG
Source organism: Furipterus horrens (assembly GCF_987537825.1). NCBI lineage: Eukaryota > Metazoa > Chordata > Mammalia > Chiroptera > Furipteridae > Furipterus > Furipterus horrens. The sequence goes on along the minus strand of NW_028327177.1, from coordinate 141,212,458 downwards.
ACCGCCTTGTCAAGTAGGTATTAGAACGTGTTCCGATGAAACGGGCCGACGGCTGTTCCCGCTTTAAGAGCAGATGCCTGGCTGGGAGAGCACTTCGCGATCTCTTCTGCAGACCCACGCACCAGCAAGGCAGGGCCTGTCACCGCCAGCAGCTGCCTGCTCAAGGAGAGACCGAACCCGTGTGCTCCGAGGATGTGCTGGTTAAACGGCGGCCCTGGGACGGCTCTGGGGACAGCCCTCCTGCTTCAGGGCGGAGGCCGCAACGCAGGCGCCCAACGCAAGCCAGGTGGGGACTCACCATCTCAGAATCCGATTACACACTCCCCTGGCCACCTGAAGGCTAAGAACACGTGTTCCACATGATCACGGGAAGCAAGACTATTAGAAATAAAGCACATCAGGGAGAGCAGCCCGCTATCCTTCCCAGACAGTCCAAAAGCAGTGCTTTAAGCGGCGCACAGAGCCTGAGGGTGGCCAGTGGCCTCAGTGGCAGCGTGTCCGAACCCCGGATAAAATCTCCTCTCCAGGCGCCGGTGAAGAGACGGTGTTTGCCATGAACAGCTACTGAGAGAAAAGTGATCTTGGTGGCAGCTTTACCATCAGCAATACCCAACACTCGCAGGTGAGGTTAAAGAGAACATCCCTTTAGTACTGCAAACGTGTGCAGCCCGGACTGCGAAATTATTCGTCGTATACTTCAAAAGTCAAACTTAAAATATTTTACTACCAAAATACGTTTTTTAAGTATATTTTATTGATTATGCTGGTACAGTTGTCCCAATTCTTTTTCCTTTTGCTCCTCTCCACCCAGTGTTCTCCTTCCCTCCAGCAATCCCACCCCCCTTAGTTCATGTCCATGGGTCGTGCATGTAAGTTCTTTGGCTTCACCCTTTCCTATATTATTCTTAACTTCCCCGTCTATTTTGTACCAACCAATTATGCTTCTTAGTCCCTGCACCTTTTCCCCATTAATTCCCCTTCGCCTCCCAGCTGATAACCCTCCAAACAATCCCCATACCTATGATTCTGTTTCTGTTCTGGTTGTTTGCTTAGTTTGTTTTTGTTTTTATTTTTTAGATTGTTTTCATAGTTGTGAGTTTGTTGTCATTTTGATGTTTGTAGTTCTGATCTTTTTCTTAAGTCCCGTTGACATTTCATATAATAAGGGCTTGGTGATGATAAACTCCTTTAGCTTTCCCTTGTCTGGGAAGCACTTCATCTGCCCTTCCACTGCAGATGATAGCTTTGCTGGATAGAGTAATCCTGGTTGTAGGTTACCTTTCATCACATTGAATACTGCTGGCCAGTCCCTTCCTGCCTGCAAAGTGTCCTCTGAGAAATCAGCTGATAATCCTATAGGCACCCTTTGTAGATAACTCTCTGCTTTTCTCTTTCTGCTTTTAAGTTTCTCTCTTAATCTTTAATCTTTGGCATTTTAATTATGATGTCTCTTGGTGTGGTCCTCTTTGGGTCTAGCTTGTTTGGGACTCTCTGTGCTTCCTGGGCCTGTATGTCTGTTTCCTTCATCAAATTAGAGAAGTTTTCTTTCATTATTTTTTCAAGTATGTTTTCAACTTCTTGCTCTTCCTCTTCTCCTTCTGGCACCCCTATGATTCAGACTTTGGCACTTATGGAGACGTCCCAGAGTTGTCTTATTCTTTCCTTGTTTTTTTAAATTCTTGTTTCTTCATTCCATTCTGGTTGACTGTCTATTTCTATCTTATGTTCCAAATCATCAATTTGAACCCCAACTTCCTTCCCTTCACTGTTGGTTCCCGTGGATTTTTCTCCATTTCACTTAGTGTAGCCTTCATTTCTTCCCTTATGTGTTTGCCGTACTCAGTGAGTTCTCTGACCATCCTTACTACCAGTGTTTTGAACTCTGCATCTGATAAGCTGTCTCTCTCCATTTCGTTTAGTTCTTTTCTCTGGGTTTTCTGTTCTTTCAGTTGGGCCGTGCTTCTTTGTCTCCTCAGTCTGGCAGCCTCCCTGTGTGTGTTTCTGTGCATTAGGTAGAGCTGCTCTGACTCCCTGTCTTGGTGCACATATCATGTCGTATGGGTGGAGCCTTAGGTAATCGCCAGGGCGGGGCGACCTGCTTCGCCGCTTTGTGGCTCTATGTGTGGGGGAGGGGCTGGAGAGGGGACAGCGCCACTGCCTGGCTGCTGCAGGCTTGCTCGGCACCCGCCCTTCTCCAGTCACTTCACCCGCTCCCCGTATGGGACTGGCGCCCCTCTAGCTGTTGCCCTGGTGGCGGTTCCCAGAGTGGGTGGGTTTGCGGACATCCTAGGACTGTGTGTGCCCTTTAAATGGACTCTGCTGGGAGACCGGCAGTTTCTTCCGCTGCCCCCATGCCCACTGGTTTTCACAGCCAGAGGCCATGCGGCTTTATTTGCCTGGCCCTGGCACCGTGAGCTGTGCGGTCTGGCCTGGGGCTGGGATCACTCCATCCATCACACATGAATGTGGGACGGCCTGTTCTGCTGGCTGCCGCTGCCACTGCCTTGTCGCCCATTCTGCGTCCTCTCCACCCTGGCTCTGCCCCTCCTACCCATCTGGATGAATACGGTTTCTTTCAATCCTTGGTTGCTGGACTTCCATACAGTTCTATCTTCTGGCAGTTCTGGGTGTTTTTTATTTTTAAGGTAGTTGTGATCCTTCTTATGGTTGTGCAAGGAGGTAAAGCATGTCTACTTATGCCTCCATCTTGGCCGGAAGTCCCAGGATCAGGCTCATCTTGATCTTCCCATTTGGCTATTGAGTACTTGGTACTGCTGCAAGCTGATCATAGTCAATGTGGTTTCAGGTTTGGATCTAGAGGTTCTTTCTGAAAGGCAGCCTGGGCTGCTGATGGTATCTGTTAGGGTGTCCTGACCTGCTTGAGAGTGTGGAGGGCTCCCTGCTTGTCTCTTTGTCTAATGCTCAGGGGCTCCTTCAAAGGGAGGAAAGGGCATCCACCTGACTGGTGAGACGAGGAATCAAGAAAGCACACTGGGTCCTCTGGGCCTCCCTTAGGGTCTCTTTATTTGCTTGACTTACCCTTTCCCCGTGGGCTAGAGCCTTCCCTCCTGCTCCCCTCCTTTCCCTCTGTCCCCTCACCTTGCTGGGGTTGTGGCAGGACCCGCACTTGGCAGCTGGCTATACTTTTGGGCCTGGGCTTGCTCTGCAGGCCATGCCACGTGCGTCTCTAGAAATAAATCGTGAGGCAGTAGGCCTACGTTTTGCCTGCATTTTTGAACATAGTTTACCAAAAACTCTGCATTTTAAGGGCCACTGGCTTCTTGTATGATGGTTGATAAAAATGACCCTTTGACCATCACCTGGCTGGCACCCTGGAAAGGTGAGTCTGACTCTCATCTCAACTCTTACCCGAGAAGGAGAACAGGCGGCTGTCCACCGTCCTGGCGATGGACTGCAGCTTCACCACGTCCATCGACTGCCCGATGTGCACAGTGCTGGGCATGCTCCCCAGGGTCCCTCTCACGAACTCGGCCACCTCCTGCACGGTGAACATCTGCAGCAGCTCGTCGAAGATGGTGGGGAAGGAATTCAGGAGCGCGGCCTGCAGAAGCGAGCGGGGCCGGGGTGAGCGTGCGGGTGCGTGCGTGTCCACCCTGCAGGCTCTGCCAACGACCCGAGGTGGGGAGAGGCGGGGAAGGCCCTGCGGGGGGCCCTGCTGGGAGCGGGCCCCCCTCCCTGGCCTTTCACTCCGCCCACCCCTGCGGCATCCTTGGGACACGGAGCTGGGAGAACCAACACGGAAATCAAAACAAGACCGACTGGGACCCAGACCACGTGACGCCTTCACAACTTGCCAAGGCGTTTGCTGGCAAGAGGAATAGAAAGTGAAATCAGCTCAACATAGCTTAATATCCACAGCTGTTCACGCTTAGAGAGTGGAGTTAACTTTTCTACTCCTATCTCTGTGATCAAGCTCTTGGCCTTTCCATTTTGGCCCCACACTCAAGCCGGGAGCCTCTTAGAGAGAGAACGGCAGTCCGGGCCGAGCACCTCCAAGCAGTGCTAACTGCAGCTGCTCAGAGCCCTGCAGCCAGCGACCCAGCTGAGCGCGGGGCCGTTTTCCCGGGACGGGGACACCTGAAACCATGAAATCTGAAGACGTTCTTTCCTTCATATGTGATGTCTGGGGGCGCAAGTGTAAACCCCAAGGACGGAGACCGTGTGGATTTAGTCAGGCATGACGTCTTGGGGACTTCTGAAATGATGGCACTGAGCTCAGTGACCTAGATGGCCCAGGGAGCGTGCGTGCTCGGACACCTCTCTTCCAGGACCTCAGCTCTAGCAGACTCAGGAGGGGCCTCTTGAGGACAATCCAGTAATAATTCCAGTGCCTTCGGGAGGCAGAGCAGTAGAGGAGAAAGAGAATGAGTCTGGCAATTAGGGAGACATGAGTTCAAATCCCAGCTTTACCATTTATCTGCCCCAGAACCTTGGGTGAGTTACTGCCTAATCCTCAGTCTTCTCATCTATAAAATGGGGTGACGCTGTTACCATACTTATCCCCAGACACTGGCATAAGAAAAAAGCTAGGTGCATAAAGTCTGTTTCCAGTAAAGCGACTGGCACACAGTAGGCCTTCCATAAACGCTGGCTCTCATTCGTGACTGGCACACAGTAGGCCTTCCATAAACGCTGGCTCTCATTCGTGATTGGCACACAGTAGGCCTTCCATAAACACGGGCTCCCATTCTCTCGTCCGCATGGAGGCAGCATGAGGGATGCTTGTGCCACTTTTCTGTCCTCTTACATGATGAACCCAAGGTGCACAGAGGGAGACGGGGAGTCACCCCGAGGCAAGGGGGCGAGCGGACACCCGTCCTGAGTGGCGAGCACGGGGGGAGGCTGTTTCCCTTGAGCAGGCGTTTACGCCCCGGGAAGCAGGCCTGCCACCCCGCGGTCTACGCTCAGGCCAGGCCCCCGCACACACCTCACGTGAATTCCGCCGGCAGACCTGGAACTCCCCGAGATAACAAGGGAGGGATTCTGCAGCGACTGGAACCGGCACAGAAGCACACCCTCATGAGCAGTTAGACACGAAGGACAAAGGGGGAAGAGCAGGCCCTTCATAACCAACAGCAAACAGCAGCTGAGGGGCTCTCTTAAATAATGAAATTTCCCACACTGACGCACCCGGACAGACACTGGGCTGGGATCAGACATAAAGTCTGTCTGAAGAATGCACTCGGGGGGACCCCTGAGACTCATGAAACGTGAGCCTGGCACCAAAGCAGCGGGGCCGACCCGGACTCGGGCCTGAGCTGAGCCCCTTTCTCCTGACACGGCAGGGATGTACCACTGAACAGGGGCGCTGCCGAGTGCCCGGGGTCACACCTGCCGCTCTGCCAACTACCTCGGCATTGGCTGCCTCTGTCCGCAGGCTGAGCGGAGGGGCCCGGGCCCTTGTCAGCAGGAACATGCAGGCTGGGCGGGGGGAGCTGTTTAAGGTACTTAGTGGGGAGACCACGGAAGGAGACTTTCTTATAGAGGAACCTGGGGGCCTTGAGGGATTCCCACTTTTTATAGAGTCTAGCTCCCAACTGCTCGCCTGTCCTCTGGGCCAAGGGGCCTAAAGGCAGTTGGCACCGAGGGGCAACATAGAGACGTGGTAAAAAACTCTTCTCGTCTTAAATGGGACATTTACACACACTTTTGTACTCGTGGCAGGCCTGGAAGCGACGGAATGAGTGGGCGTGAGAAAGGCGGCTGGGCCTTAGCTGACAGGTTTTGATGTAATAATTGGCTTCAAAAACTTTAAGAAGTGATGTTCATTAGAAACAGTTCTGACATTTGTAAGAGAAAGTAACCCCCTGGTGACCGGGTAGGGGACAGTATCCCTGATCCTTTCCAGGGTACGGCTGCATGAAAAATGTAACAGACTAGCTGTCCAGATTTTTTTGATATAGGAAAGAAGATTTCCTTCCCACACTGATATTTCTAATAGAATCTGATTATCCTAATTTTTGGCGAAAGTTTTCTTGTTATTTCTGCTAGTTTTCAACCTATGTAATTCTCAACTGCTGGAATGGCCAAGTACTAATCTGAAGTGTTTTTAATTAATACAGTGACTAGGAGATTAAATTCCCTATACACTGTGAATAAGATGTTCATAAGCAACTGAAGTATGATAGCAAAGTAAACTTTGTCTAGAGGGGGCCCTGGGAACGAAGCTGTGCTTCTCCCCCACAAAGCCAGCGGGCTGTCTTACATTCAGCAGCTGGGCGTCGCTGGTTTGGACATGAAGGCCGCTTCTCGTTCTGTCAGGTATTTCCTCGTAAACCGCCCCGTGCCCAGCACACACGAGCCTGGGCTCCTGTGACTCTGGGAGCAGGAGGACAGAGAGGCCGCCCACTAAGACAGACAAGAAGCCAGCAGCAAGGCTTCCCTGCAGCCCACAGACCTGAGTGAAGAGGAGCGTCTCCGAGTTTCTGCTGTCCAGGCTGAGGACAAACCGGATGGAGTGGAAAAGCTCTTGGATGCTGGACCGGAACTGCTCCTCTTCCATCCCACACGTGGCGCGGGAATACAGGATCCGCGACTGCACGATGAACTTGAAAAGGTACTCCAAGGCCTGGAGGCGCGGGAGCGGAAGGAAGGGAACGGTGTGAGAAGATGGGCAAGACCTAACGCGGCAGGAAACGAAGGGCGAAGTCGCAGCGAAGGCTACACTCCTATCAGGTGGCGGGGAATTCCAACTGTGGCGACAAGTCCTTTATTTACGTATTTAACTTTTCCTAAAATACAAATGAGCCCTGAGCAGCAGCTGCCATCGTCCTGAGAGAAGACAAATACCTTCACAGCTGTGTTTCGAGACCCTGGAACTGAGGAATCACAGGCTGTGAGGGAAACAGAACAGCGGAATCCAAGACATACGGTATCCAAAGAAAATGCCGTCTCTCGGCAGTAAGGTGGGTGCTGTCCTCCTGGAACACCCCGAGGAACGCCACCCTCACGCCTGCCAAGGCACCCTGACAGGCCGTTCACAGGGGGACAAGGAGAACACCCTTGTTATCAGCCTCTTCAGCGGCAGGATTTCCTTGGGAAGGTCCTGACTCAGAGCAGGCACGGAGGAGGTGAAATAAGAAGGGCAGGGGTAGGGAGCCAGAGCCCCAAAGAAGGGGGGTTTCCTGGTCCTCACCACGTGGCGACAGGGGGAGAGGTGCCTGGCCGGAGGCACGTGAGTCCTGCGAGGAGGGAGGCCGACAGGATCGGGCGGAGACTTACGAGTTGGTCCAGAGGACCGGAAACTGAACCCTGCTGAAGAGGGGGAAGTGGCCTGATAAGGACCGCGGCCCTGGATGCGTGAGGATCCGGTGCCGTTCAACGGGCCTGACGCGCTAAGAACAGGTCTGCAGCCCCTAGCAGAGCGCCCCTCTGAACGCAGCCCCCCCAAACCTCATTCTTCCATCCACGGCCCGCCTCACCCCCCCCCCCCCGGCCTGGCCAGAGCCCCGGGAAGTGGCCTCAGCCCCTCCTTCCCGTCACCTCCCACATTCAATCTGCCCTTGGGGAGCGCCTGCTCTGGTCACTTCAGCCACTTGAAAACGCAAGCTCTTTCCCACCCGGGCTTTTAAACGCGCCGTTTCCTCGGCCTGGAAGGCCTGGCCCAGCCCCTTGTACCGGTTTCGACTCAGAGGGCACCTCCTCAGAGACGCTTTCTCCACGATCTTGACCTGACGTATATCCTCCTCTCCAATCCGTCTGTTCCTGGCTGATTTCCAGGTTCATTTCCCTCACAGTACGCACCAAGTTTTTTCCCACTAACTTTGTATATTTACCTGTTTCATGTATTTATTGTCTGTTTTGCCCCCACTTGAATGGAAGTGCTATAAAGGCTTAGCCTTTTTTTTTTGCTTGGACCCCTGCTGAATCCCCAGGAGCTAACACACTGCCTGATACCTGGCAGGTGCCCATCGATGCTGATTGAATAACCGACTGAGTAATTCCTGAGGCAAAGGAATCCTGTAATGCCTTCTCCAGTATCCTTAAGCAATTAATTTATGGACTCACATAAAATCTTTTCGATTTAACTTAACCTTTACCCCCTCAAATATCATGCAAGGCCCCTGACAGGTGCTGTGGTCAGAGAGGGACAGAACCTGAGCTCGTCCCCACAAGCGCGCGTGCCTGCTCCCCGTGGGGCCCTGGACACATGCTCTTCAAGATAACAGGCCTGACTTCTCTTCACATCTCAGCACCTGCAACGGATGCTGGTTGCTCTACAGACGTGAGCTGTATGCAGGAGGAGAGGGGTAAGACTCGCAGCTTTCGGTTTGTACAGAACGTGCCAAGAAGCAGCAGGGAAAACACGGCTCTGTGATCTGCCTCTGCCTCTTGCGTCTTATGCGCTGGAGCAGCATCTGTTTCATCTGTTACCACGTGGCCAAGAGCAACAATTCACAGGCCCAGTTTGACTTTCAACAGATGATGTGATATTAAAAGAGGACAGAGGAAAAGCAGAATTTACTTGCTGCCATTCTTTTATTGCTAAAAGACGTGGTTAAAAATCAATTAAAATATAAGTAACTCAAGAATAAGGAAGGGCAGGGACAGAAAGGGAGAAAGCATGGACTTGCTCTGAGTGAGCTCCCAGGGGCTATGACAGCTTTCTTCAAATTGCCGCCTGGAGAGCCACTGAACAAAAGGGGCCAGCGTCCCCACAGGCCGTTCTCTGTAGCAGAAGCAGTGGCCACGGAAAGAGGCTACAGCCAAGAAGAGTGGCCTCGCAAGTGAGGACGGTCTCCTATAAACGGAGCCGCCCAGCAAGGCAAGGGGATGCCTTCTCATGGCACCTGTCCAAGCAGGAGCGTGGCCACAGGGGACCCCGAGTTCCCCCAAAGGGCAAGGTCTTAAGTTTATCTTCTCAACATATCAACACAGCTCTTTTTACTTAAAACAGTTCTAAGAAACAATGTCCAGTAACTCCCGAAGAAGGAAAAAGTATTAAAAGATCTTCATTTTAACCCAAGATGCCACCAGCACTGGCTGAGAAGGAGACAGAATATGTCAGCCAGTGGCAGCAAAGGCTCAGGCTGTGGGCGGAAACCAGAGGGGACAGCCGGGAGCCCCGCACGTGGGGACCCCCTGCTGCTTTAAGAACATCAACAGGAATAAACACCCTCTGGGGTGAAACTGAGACAGGGAAAGCAGGACAATGTGGCCCCTGGCACATACTGAGACCGAGCATCCACACTCACCCGCCGCCCGCACACTGCACCCCTGGGGCTGCACGGGGTGGGGGGTGGGGGGGATGCCTGCGGGCGGCGAGCTGGGTACGTTACCCGCATGGCTTCCTGAATGTGGTCCTGCCGAATCAGCTCTGCTGAGCAGTCCATGTACCACTTCAAACAGCGGATGAGCTCCCTGGGAAAGAGAATCGTTCCAGAAACCCCACTTTAATTCGTAAGCGACACAGCCTGAAATGCTCTCAGCCCGGGCTCAGCCACACAGGAAATAGCGTCCTGCGGACGAGCCAGACAGGCCTGAGACCCGCTGTGGCCGTGCCACCGCGGGCCTCGGGGACCAGCCAGCGCGCCTGGCCTGCGGAGCGTGGCCGCAGTTGAGTCAGCAACTACAATCGCTCCTTCCCGCTGTCCCCGACACGTCTCTTTGACGGCAAGAAAGTTTCCCCGAGCCTTGGACTGCACCTGTATTTCTGTTCCGTCTGAGATTGCTGGGTGCCTACAACACACGACACTGACTGGGACGTGGCGGGCTCTGCAGAGAGTCCCGTGCGCCCCTCCTTGCCCCACCTTCACCCCACCTGTTTTATTTCCTCAGGCACCAAGCCACCTGGGTGACACGGGACGGCGGGGCCAGGAGTCCTGCATGTTCACACGGCAGCAGAGCGCAGAGGTCAAGAGTGCAGGCCCGGGCCTGAGAGCCGGGTTCCCACCTAGAGCCTGTCAGCTTCTAGCTCTGTATGCTTGGGCAAGTTTTCTTTCTTTCTTTCTTTCTTTTTTTTAAAGGAAGTAACTGGTTTTTGTTTTTTAGATCCTCACCTGAGGATATGTTTATTGATTTTTAGAGAGAGAGGGAAGGGACGGGAAACACCGATGTGAGAGAGGAACTTTGATCCGTTGCCTCCCGTAGCGCCCTGACCAGGGACCGAACCCGCAGCCTTTCGGTGTTCGGGGATGATGCTCCAACCGACTAAGCCAGCTGGCCAGGGCCCTTGGGCAAGTTTTTGATCCCTTTGTGCCTCATTCTCTTCACTTAAAATGTATAGGAAACAAGAGTGCGTCTCCAAGTCACTGGGAGCGCCGACGAGACGACACATGTCCAACATGCAGCGCGGCGCCTGCTCGGCAGAGGGACGCCAACGTGTCAGAGCTCCGGTGACGCCACAGCCCCTGGGCTTTGTCTGTGTTTTCAAAAACCGTGCTACGTCAGCAAAGAAAATGCTGACTTTTTAAAACTTGCATTAATGATTTTAAATAACCCAGAGTGCTTCCCATGTTTACCACTTACATCATCTCATTTATCAGCTGTCTTTTTATTTTTGACATTGATCTGTGTGTGCTCTACTTAGCTATTCAGACGTTTCCCATGGAAAAGGCAAGTTATTTTTCAGAGGTCTGACAACTATGTAAGAAACTATGGTTTAAAATGTCAGCTGAAGGCCCACAGCAGGATATTTTTGAGGAAATAAAAAAAATTTTCATATGAAATCTCAAGGCACCCCAAACAGTCAAAACAATCTTGAAAAATAGAACTAATTTAGGAAACTGACACTTCTTGATTTTAAAACTTAGTACAAAGTTATAGTAATCAAAACAGTATTGTACTGGCATAAAGAAAGACCTATACACCAGCAGAATAAAACAGATGAATGAATAAACAAAATGTGACATATACTCATACATACAACGGACATTATTCAGTTTAAAAGGAAGGAAATTCGGACACAGGCTACAACGTGGATGAACACCGAGGACGTTACGCTAAGTGAAAAAGGCGAGACACAAAAGGAGCAGTATCGTATGATTCGGTTTATATGAGGTGCCCATACCAGGCAACTCAGAGAGACATACAACCCACCAGCAGCTGCTCAGGGCCTGGGGCAGGGGAGGAACGGGGAGCCGGTGTTTAATGGGCACAGGGTGGCAGCGCTGTGGGAGCCAGAGCGCTGGAGTCGGACGGTGGTAGTGGTCATACCACAACGTGGATGTGCGTAATGCCACTGAGCGGGGCGCTTACAAATGGCAGCGTTCACGTGATGGGGATTTTCCCACAACTCAAAATTAAAGAAGTTAAAAGAAAAGGTCAGCGGGTGCCAAATGGGACTTACTTGTATGCCAGGGCTCCAGCAAAGTGCTTCTGGATGTACGTGTCCATTACAGGCCGGAAGTGGAAATACTTGATGTCTCTGAGCAGGTTGATGATGAACACCTGGGAGAGAGGGAGGGAGTCAGGGTTCCCTGGAGGCCTCAGACCCATCCCAGCACAAAACAGAGCTCTTTCAAGGATGGTAGGCTGTCTGTGTTTTCTCCAGTGCTCCCCACGGGCAGTGAACGTAAGATTTTTACTCTACGTCTGAACTGCTGTCTTGTCTGTTCTGTTCCTACCACTCCTGGACCCCCAATCCAGACTTGGGGCTCCTCTGTCTGCGCGTTACTCTGAGCCTCTTCACAATAAAGCTGAGTACCCCGTATGAACCAGGGGGAGGCAAAACAATACCTGTGTAGGTGGCATAAATACTATCGCATCTCAAAAAACGTGGAAAAACGAGGAAAATAAATACTGTCCTCGGAGCCAAATGAGTCTATGAAAGGCTGTGCCCTTCGGCAATGGGGCTGGCCAGCCAGGGACGTGAGGAAGAGGAGAGGCCAGAGGGGCAGCCTCTGCCGGTGCCATTCTTGCCTTTGCTCCTCATCCACCAGGTACACGTGTAACACCTGGTGCCCCTTGAATCCACAGCACTCCTGTGGGAGCAGGGGCGTCAGGCAAACTGCACTAGACAGCCTGATCACCGCCTATTCTCCCTGAGCGACCCCCTGAACACTGCTCCCCGACTCCTTCACAGAGGGAGAGAGCATGATGCTCAGACCAGCATGAGCGAGTCTCTGCTTTCTCTGGTGGTTATATCCAACTTCATAAGTAAAAAATGGACCACCTGGTTTTCTATACTAGTCTCTGGGCCTTTTGTGGGTGTAGGTCACTATTTTAGGGGCCAGGCAGCTCTGCCGTAGTGATGAGGCTGAGCACCGGAACCACGAAGTGAAGGCCCGGACCTGACCTCGCTGAATTCCTCAAACCTGACCTTGTAGGGCTCAGCCTCGTAGGTGGGTTAGTCTTCTGGGGCGATACTCCTCAGTCCCTTTTCTACTGGAAGCATCCGAGCACATTTTAGTAAATCATTTCCCTCGTTTAAAAATACGTGACCGCAAACAGAAAGCCAGGAAGGGGGAGACTTACCAAAGACTGGAACACCAACAGGCCGTATTTTTCCGTATTGTCGTCCAAGATCACGAAGAGCGTGTCTAAGATGTCCTGCAGGAACTGCGAGAACACAGAAGCCGGAGGCCTGGCCTCAGGGCCCTGGACACGCAGTCCAATCTCCCTGCGCCGATGAATTACCTCCCAGCAAACAAACTCAAAGACCGAATATCCCGAAACACCGTTCAGGAAGAACCCAGCACCCACCTTTGCCTGGTGAGGGGAACCAGGCGGGCCAGGGGGGTTGCTTAGAGCCCAAAGGAATGGCAAGAGGCCCCTCCTGTCGCAGAAGCGCTCAACTCCCAGGGAAAGAGCACCGGCCTGTAACACCCAGTACCTCCATCTAGGACAGCGATTTTAAGACCAAGACTGTCTAAGTGATTCTGATGCCAAACTTATTTGAGAAAAAGAGCTCACTTTCCTGGGACCTTGGAAAGCTCAGCCGTCCCTTGCTCCCCTCCTGTGGCCTCACTCTGCAGAGGACACCTGCATGAGGGTGTGGCAGCCAGGCCTTCCCTGGAGAAGCTGATTTAATCTAGAAATTAGTGTCCCAGGAGGAGGGAGAATGCAGCGGCTAAGGATGATCGACGAGAATAAACAATCTGGAAACACTGGCTTCCCGCTGCGGTTTGTTTTTAGAGCACGCGCATTTTGAGTTCTAAGGTGTGAAAACCAAGGGAGAGAAGAAATATTTTTGGTGCTGGTAGTCTTTAATTATCGAAGCTAATGTTCTGTTGGTCAAAACGCAATTCAATAATACAACGATTACAATTTATTTCAAAACCACAGACAGCGGGAGGCAAGACAGGAAGGGGGGCGGGCGGAGCCGGCTATGGGACGGTGGTGGCTGGAGCCCGGTGACAGGCGCCTGGAGGGCCCTTGGTATTATCCTGCCTCCCTTTGTGCAGGTTTGAAATTTCCCAATGAAAACTGCCACCATCGCTGACAACGCCAGCCCGAGTCGGACTCTGAGTGACAGACCGGGCGACGGCGGCAGCTGCAGGCTAATGGGGTGGGTTCAGAGTCCCACTCGCTCACCGGGAGGTAGAGGCAGAAGGCCCCGGGCTGGGCGTGTGGCAGGAGGGTCACAGAGCACGGAAAGTGAGAGCGACATTGGGAAAGGGAAGGGACACCTGAGGGGGGCGCGCGGCACCAACACCAGGGCGGCTTCCCCGGGGACTGGGGGCTCCCTGGCAGAACCCAGGGGGCAGGGAAGCCTGCTGCCCAGATCCCGCCCGGGCGGCACGTGGGGGCCGTGGGGAGCCTCACCTTGACAATTTCCTCCCCGCTGACGTGCCGCAGCCGCCCCAGGACGTCCATGATCCTGTCCGGGAAGGCCTTCCACTTCAGCAGAGCCAGGAGGTCCACTAGAAAGCAAGCCCAAAAGGTGGTGAACCCCGGCCATGCCCGGGACAAGCAAGGCCCAGACTCTCCCACCCACGGACAGCTGGGATCTGGAGGAAGAGAAGGGGCTGCACGGCCGCAGCTTCTTCAGTGCTGAGGTCAAGGCCAAAGTCCCATCTGTGAGCTCTGGGTGTGTATGTGGGGCTGCTGCTTGCCCAGTGCTTCCCTCAGCTTCAGGCGCCGAGAATCCCCTCACTGTGGGTGACAGCAGGAACCTCAGCCTCCCTTACGCACGCCGGCCCCCGAGGCAGGGCGGGCCCCGGCCGCCGCTGCGCCTACCGTTCTGGGTGAGCTTGGTGGAGGAGAGCTGCGTGGAGATGAAGAAGGACTCTTTGGGGCTGCGCTGGAAGACGAGGCTGGAGGGGACGCTGGGGCAGCCGCCGCAGTCCTCCCTGCAGCAGGGCAGGCCCAGGTACAGGGCGTGGTTGTTGAAGGTGCTGTTCTCGTCGCACTGCGGGCACGAGGGGGGACACGGCGCTCCCTGAAGCCCGCCACCCGTGGGAGTCACAGCCAGGAGCGCTCCGTCCGGCAGCGCCCCAGACTGGCTGACACACCTTCTACAGAGAAGGTGTCAGGGCTCGGAGCCTCCTCCTGGGGCGCAGGCGGCCGTGGGGGCGCAGGCTGCGACAGCCGACAGACCACGATCTCAGACAGGTCCCTGAACGTGCCAGCCACGGCCACAGGGGCACAGAGGGCGGCAGCGGGTCTCCACGACCAGTGCGGGGGGGGGGGGGGGGGGGGGACAAGGGCCCGTGGGGGAAGGGCGTGAATTCAAGAGCCTGCCCGCTGCTCTCCCGCTGCCACCCACCCGCGCCCGACTCTGCGTCCAGCGCGCCGCCTCACTGGGCATGGCCTTGGGGGCCGGGAGCTGAGGGGGCGAGAGCCGGGCCCCGTACCTTGTACACATACAGTTCGTGGGTGTCATCCGAGAGCGTGGTGCCGTCGTCCCGCATGAGGGGCGAGAACGCGAAGCCGAAGAGCTTCTTTTCGCCTTTGTCCTTTGCTGTGACCAGAGCCCAGTGTTAGCTGCTTTGCCCCCCGGCTTCACTTTTTAAACGTAGAGACTCCCCTGCGCTCACCGCCTGTGCTCTTTACCCCTCAGTCCCTTCCTTCTGTTAGTTACCCATCTGACCGCAGGCACCCGGAGCAACGTACTGAACCGCGTGTCCGCTCACACCCCAGGGCGCACAGGCTGTCCAGACCCAAATAGAGATGCAACTGCTGGTCTTGATAAGCCAGAGGCTTCCCACGAGCCGCGGGACACACGTGAAGGTAACACCCAAAGGGGAACGACACGCAGTTACCCAGTGTCCCGGTCGGACACTAAGAGCCAATGCCCAACCCCGTGGCTTTAAATCACTGTCCCAAGAACAGCCCCTCGTGACATCCCAGGCCTGAAATGGCCGTTCCTTCCTAGCTTCTCATTTTCTCGCCCCGGTAATAAGAACTCTCTTAATTCCACGCCAGAGAGGAAAGCGTGACATCCACGTGCTCAGAGGGGCGTGAAGAGAAGCCGCGCTCACTGGAACAGTGCCGGAACTCGAAGCGCAGGTGGGAGCCGCGGAACCGGTCGATGGGGATGGGGAGCTTCACGATCTCCCCCCAGCGAGGGCTGTTGCTGTGGTAGAGGACGAAGGAGTGGTAGGAGCTCCTGTTGGGCTCTCCTGAGCCCAGGCTGATGCAGTCCTGGAAGAGAGAAGCAAAACCAGGCGTCATCTCCCTGGAGGGAGCCCCCGGCTTTCTGTCACTGGGACACCTCCTCCCTTGGGCCGGTCTCCTTTCCCCGCCGGGAGGCATCCGGCACGTGAGAAACTTCCTTTGGCTTCAGTTCAGCACTTCCGTGTCGACGGTCTGAGGACGCAGCAGTCGCATGCTCCTCGCAAGACGCCGGAAGGTGCATCTGAGCCACTGAGGCAGGCTGGCCCTGCCTCCTTGCTGAGGAAGCACACGGTGGCCTCCCGGGAAGAGGGCAGCTGTACATGGCACACTGACCGCTCAGCCACACAAAGAAATTACCCAGCGGAGAGAGCCTGCTTCCTAGCCCCCCAGCCCAGGGCTGCACCGGCCGATCTGGTGGCCCGCAGCCGACTGTCCCAGGGGGGCCAGACCTAACTCACCCCCGTTCCCCAAGAGTGCCACGAAGCTGCAGTCCTGGGACCGCCCGCGCCCCCGCCGGCAGGACAGGAAGCCGCACCACAGACACTCAGGAGTGGCTCCCTGTCCGCACGGGGGGGCGGGGGGGCGGGGGCAGCAGCTCTGTGGGTGCACCGTGGATGTGCCTTCGTCCTCGAGGTGGGTTTTAAAAATGACGAATCACCGTTTTGACCACCATTTCAACATTCTCCTCTAGTTCTGCCTCGCTTTGGGAGGTGCCTTTGGCTAATTTCACCTCCTTCTTCTGTAAAAGGTGGATCATCATTCCTGTCCTGCCTGCTTGGCAAGGCTGTGGTCAGCATACACAGACGAGGTCTGAGAAAGGACCGGTTTGCTGTAGGCCAAGCGCTCTGCAGATGACGCCTGGGGATTTGCCAGGGACTCCACCACGACAGGACCACAGGGACACACACACTGACCACAGTGAAACAGCCCCCCCTTCGCTTTCAGGGATCCCGGCAGCACACGGGCCGGAAGCATCTTCCAGGGCTTGAGCCCACTGCTCCTTGTCACATCACTGAGGACCAGCAAGTGAGTGCCTAAGTCTCCCCCTTGACCAAAGAGCAAATGTCACTCTCCTGTATTGGCTCCCGGAACAAAAGGAGTGGGGCCTAATAACAGTCACCAAAAGAAGGCGGCTGGAGGCTCGGCAGAAGGAACGGGTGGGACAGAACTAGAGGAAACAGGTCTAAGCTGGAGCAGGAAGGCGTCGGAAGGATTCCTAAAAAGGCTGTTGGCACTGGAAGTCATTATCAAAGCCCGTCCAGGGCTCCCGAGCTGAGACAGAGGCAGAGAAGAGTGTGCAGGGGTGATCTGGGCTCCATCCCGCCCAAGGAGGATGGGTCTCCGGACAAAGCCCACAGAGGTGGTGGGATTACGTCAGGGTCAGCCTCCATTCCAAACTGGCTGGTGAGCCTTACCTTCAGGATTTCTCCGTCCGCATAAAGCACGTACATGGTCACTTCAATGTTCTTTTGTACGCTTTTGCCCCCTCTCTCGAAATCGCCCTTCTCCAGGGTCAGGTACAGGTCGTTGCGGATGTCACCTGTGGGGAGAGAAATGCCGTGTCTGCACGACCACAGAAGCCACGCCGGCCCACCCGCACGGAGGACCGGGCTGGCAGCTGGCGCCTCCAGGGTCCGGGGTGCACGGGGCATTCCAAGCTCGGTTAATAACGATGGCCACCCCACCAGTGTCGGGGAGCAGAGCTCAGCCACGTGCCCTCTGAGTCTGGGTTCCGCAGGGCTTGCCCAGCCCGTGCCCGGCAGGAAGGGGCAGGGCGGGGCGGAGAAGCATCCCTCAGAGCACAGGGGACTGTCGCTCGGTTTTCTCCTCCCGGGAGAGTCGCCGCGGCTGCAGCCTCCCACGGAGGAGAGAGCCGAGAATCAACGTCAATCATGTCCTGTCCACGTCTCAACTAATCCCTCCTTTCCCTCAAAAAAAAAAAAAAAAAAAGTCTTTTCTTCTTTTACAGGTTTTCTCTCTGCAGTCCTAACCTTCCGAGCCTGCCTGAAGGCCACAGCACTTCTTCCTTGCGGAGGCCCAGCTCCAGACCCCATTCCCTGAGGACGCGTCAGGCCTTCTCCTCTCTGTGACAAGTGCTCTGGGAGCCGGGGTCGCTCCCCCAGAAGCACAAGTGCTAAAGCACCGGGGCGACAACCCGGGGGGCACCTGCCGCTTCCCTGTGCGCTGGCTCCAGCCCACGCTGCCCACACCGGCCGCCCGAGACGGGAAGGAGTGGCTCACGCTGCCCTGCGGGAACGACCTGCATCCCGTCTGCCTTTCTACGGGGAACGGGACGGGCTGTTCCCGGATAAGAGGAGCTTGTCTGGGCTGCTCTAAGCTTCCGGATCTGCAACGTGATGAGTTTTAGTCACACTTTCTAAAGAAGGGCTTTGACTTTCAAAAAAACATAGTAAGGACTCAGGGCAGGAGCATCTTCCAAGGAAGAAAATAGCAAAAAAAAAACAAAAACAAAAACAAAAAAAAACAAACAGAACAATAAAAAACAAACAAAAACAGGTAAGGCCAAAGTGAAGATGTATTCGTGGCCTGAAGAAATCAACTGAGAGACGATGAGCAATTAACTTGTAAAGCGAGCCAATGCGGAAGGCAGACATCCTACTTCATTTCTTAGAAAAACTGGCACATCTCAATGTGCTCGTTCCCTGGAATCACCGTGACTCAGACAGGGTTTGTTTCTGGTTAGCAGGGAGTGTCTGGCTCGGTCAGACACGCGATGGTGACGAACAGCCTCTTCTCTGATTGTGAAGTGGCTGAGGCTCTTACGCACGACGCGGGGGCAGAGCAGGGCTGGCAGGCAGCTCGGGCTTCTGGGGTCTTCATGACCAGGCTGCCTATTCCCCAGGTTACCTTCCTGTCCTAGGAGTGCCATCGTGGTTCTCTGGGCACATAATGGAGCTCTCAAAATACTGTGGCTCAAGTGGGGAAGAGCAGCCCATAAGAAGGAATTAATTGTCCTCGGAGAGCGGAGAACCTTCTCTGTGTGACAACCATCTTGTTCCCCAAACAAACAGCCCTGAGGCCACCGTGCAGAGAAGAGGAAAATGTGTTCTGAAAATCACACACAAATGCGACTGCCCTGCGGACATCTGTGCTTGCTGTCTGCACAGACTTTCCTCTTGGGCTGAGCAGAGCCTCCACCTTAACCTTTGGTGACTTGGAGACTTCGATCTGTCTCTACAGGACATCCCAGCTTGGGCCCTCCTGGCACATCATTAAAAGTGCACGCAGGTGTGCAAGCAGGAGGGGAGGGTAAACTCAAATTCACTAGCTTGTTACTGTCGGAACAGAAGCACACTACCACCAGTCCTGAAAGTAGAATTCAAAATTAAGTGGAGACTAGACTTGGCTTGGAGCAGTGAACACACAATACAATATAAACCTGATGTATTGTAGAACTGTACACCTGAGACCTATATAATTTTATTAATCAATGTCACCCCAATAAATTCAATAGAAAAGAAAACATTAACTGGGAACTTTACTATGGGTTACTGCTATGATAATGGAATAAATCAAAGTTGGTTACACCTTTAATTTTTAACAATTGAAACAGGTATCGCAGGGCCTTCTGATAAAAAGCTTTTTAATTAACTATTAGCTTTACTATGGAGTTTAAATAATTATTCAGTTTATAGGCTAATTTGGCAGAAAAGTGAGTAGTCTAGAGAATTTTAATGTCTAACCTACAGAACAAGAGCTTTGTGTAAATATCACCCGGGTTTAAACCAGCACCCTCTGGGAGTTCCTCTTCAGGTAACCCACGAGGGACTTTGAAAGCAGGGGGTTGCCTAGTAGCAAGAGTATTCTAGCTTGTGCATAATTTTACAATTTTTGTGGCTCTAGACGCAAGTTAACCACGTTGCAATAAGCAAATCCTTCAAAAGAAGCCTTTCCAACTGCCGAGCCATACACGAGACAGATACTAACACAAAGCTGGGCCTTGCCTTGGACCTCGGTAAGGACGGAATTCGGTCTGGGCTGGTCCTGCAGAGGGAGCTCCCGGTTTCTGGGCAGCTCCTCCGGGGCGTCTTAAACCAAAACGCCAATTTCAGATGGAACGACTGAGCTATAGATCCCTACAGTTTTCATTCTTTCAACATCTTCTCTCTAAACAGAAAGCCTTGAGCGATTATCTAGCAGAGAAAATGCATCAATCTAAGCAGCGGCACCCATGGGTTGCAGACTGAAGTAGCCTGGTTTCCTCGGGCCTTGGGCTGCCCCTCGGCTGGAGAACAGATGTGCTCAGGCCGGGGCTGTTCTCAATCAGAACGGCTGTTAGGGTGCCTTGTGGGTTGCAGTTTTGCAAATTACAGCCTCAATTCCAAGAACGGCACTTCCTGAGCGTGAACGTTGCTGGGCCTCCTTGTCAAAAACTCTCTGGGGGACCTTTGAAATTAAGCTCTCCACTACATCTTTTGGCAGTTGCAGAAAACCTAAGAACAAGCAAATGTGAAAAGCCACAGGGACCTGACGACCCAGCACTGCCTGACAGCCAGCCGCCCACGCTCCCTGCTCTTCAGCCGCCCCTCGGGCATGTTCACACAGCCCACCAGGGGAGTCATGCTTTGGGGTTAAGGCACTGCCTCCAGGAGGCTCCCGTGAACTTCAGCACCGACCGCCAGGAGAGGGACGAAGACAGGGAGGTTACCACGCACGTAGGAAGGAGAAGGCCTGCGCAGTGGTTTCTGAGGTCAGGCCGCGTTTGGATCCCCTAGGGAGCTTGTTAAAGTGTTTCTAGCATCCACCCGGTGAGAGTCCCGTGGGGCTTGGGCACATACATTAGAAAAGTTGCCAGGTGATTCTAATGCTCTCCAGGGCTTAACTCCAGGGGACCAGCACATGGGGTGCTGCTGGGGAGATGCTCATGAAGTTTGGGTGTGGGGTGGGGGCTGGGTAGCTCTTACACAGCATGGAGGAACCCTGGGCTATAAAAGGGGAGGCTCTTGGGCAGGAAGTGGGAGCAGGCGTTGTTGAGGGCAGCCCTGCCTCCCTTTGTCGGGTGCCTTCTGCCACCTAAGGCTGGAAGAGCGCCCAGCACCGCCAGCCACGCCTTCCATCTCCGAGTGCTGAGTGCACAGTTAACACACACGGGGCTTCTTGGGTGGCAGATGAATGCCTGTGGCTGTGTGGTCGGAGGGCCTCAGGACAGAGTCTTTGTCCTTGCAGTTTCACGCGGTGGCCGCTGCCCACTGCTGACATCTGTCGCTGCGTGTCAGGAGACTAGGGAGCTAAGAACAGGCAGAGGTTGGC
Source organism: Furipterus horrens (assembly GCF_987537825.1). Taxonomy (NCBI): domain Eukaryota; kingdom Metazoa; phylum Chordata; class Mammalia; order Chiroptera; family Furipteridae; genus Furipterus; species Furipterus horrens. The sequence continues at coordinate 141,191,668 of NW_028327177.1, read as the reverse complement.
ATGTTTTTTCTGTAAGAGGCCAGACAGTAAATATTTTAGGCTTTGTGGGTCCCACAGGTCTCCTGTCACATGTTCTTTGTTTCCAAAACCCTTGTAAAATGTGAAAAAATATTCTTAGCCGGCAGGTGGTAGAAAAAAGCGCTGTTGGTCTGTGAGCCGCAGTTTGCCGATACCTGGCTTGGCGCAGTTACGTGTCAACGCGTCCCTACACTGCAGCTACACACAAACCCAGCCCTGGCCAGCGGGGCTCGGCGGGGCGCAGCGTCACCCGGCAGGCTGAAAGGCTGCCAGTCTGATGCCCGGTCAGGGCACAGGCCTGGGCTGCAAGTTTGGTCCCTGGCCGAGGTGTGTACGGGAGGCAACCAATCAATGTTTCTCTCCCTCTCTCTCCCTCCCTTCCCCTCTCTTTAAAGTCAATAAGCATGTCCTTGGGTGAGGCTGAAAAAAAAGAAAAAAATCCAGATTCCTAAGTCCCCACAAACACCTGCTGGGAAGGAGCAAGGTAATGAACCCGAGGCCATCTTATTATGTCAGGGATTGGCCGGAAACACTCTGGGGTCCTTACGGAGCGAGGGCTTAGATGGAACGGTGCTTTCCAGCTACCACCAGTCTCAGGGGCTGGGGAACCCTGACAGCGCTGCGCCCGACAGGGACACAGAACGGCCGGCCTCCGTGGCCAGGTCTGACCCTCTGAAGACCTGCCTCCCGGTGTAGCTCGCAGGGCTCACCGCGTGTTCGCGGGTCTCACCGAAAGCAGTCTCCCTACAGGTTTCGGAGTCTCTGAGGTACAGTTCAGGCACCAGCGCATCTGTCGGTAACAAGCTCTCTGCGGACACTCCAGCCTCTGTGGGGCTTTGGAGCCACACTGTCCCGGCCTCAGCAGAGCCCTGTCCCAGGAGAGCCGGCCCAGGACGGCCCACGCACGCGCGGCCGCTCACTTGTGTGTTCCTTCTGTATAAAGGATAGCAGTCCCTCTCTATATTGCGACTCATTTATGGCGGCCTCACTGTATCGTGGGATTTAAAAAATATATTATATGTAATTATTTATTGTGGATTTTTCTCTGTATCGTGGGATTTTGCGGTCCTGTACAGTAAAGACTGAAATAAACGTAAGGTTCCTACTTTGCGGATTTTCACCTGCCGCGGGGGGTCTAGAATGGAATACCCGTGATAAGTGAGGGATCGCTGTATCCCACGTTAGGAGGCTTTGGGTTCAAGGCGAGTAGTTTTCACACTGTATTACTTCTGCCCCATCCACTCCTGGACGGGGTCAGGAGGGCTCCGGCGACAGCGCCTGCTTTCCCTTAGGGCCACATGTTATAAACTAGAACTTTCTCCCAGCGTCACAGCAGCCTGCTTGTGACGGCGGCCATTCTGCCTCTCGGCAGAACAGGAGCGAAGTCTCCACACAGCGTTCACGGAGGTGGAGGGACATGAGCCACCATTCGGTGTGGGCAGTTTCAGAAGTCTAACCAATGTGCTATTCTGTCAACGTTCTGATTCTGAGGAAGAGACAAAGAGAACAAAAAGAAGGAAGAAGGCTCTTGGGAGGACTTCTTCCAGCGCCCAGGGAAGACAGGGTCTTGACTTTTCTAACCGAGTCTTCAGTGTCACACGTCTACCAGTTTCTACTGTCACAAAGCCAGTGACGCGCCTGCTCTCACAGGACGACAGGAATGGGGACAGTGACCTCGCTCTATGTGGTTATTCTTCTCACGGGCCGATGATGTGATGACCGTCCAATCTGCTGTGGGGCCAGAGGGGCTGAGCCTAAACCATCCCTCGGATGCACTGTCAAAGCCTCGTCTGGCGCTCGGAGGGACCGCAGTCCTGCGGCTCCCCGGTCCGCGGGGGCACTGCCATCGCTCCCTCTGAGGAGAGCTCTCCTTCAAAAGCCGTGTCTCTGTGTGTTTGCACGTTGTATCAGATGGGCCCGGCAGGGCTGAAAGGAGAAGCCTGCTGCCTTTCTGGTCCTTTGTAGCTCGGAATGAGCGTTCTCGTGTTCTTTTCAATGGGAGCAGCTGATCTGTCTCACGAAACGCTTTCCCTGTAGCCGTGGCTGGGTGGCTCTGTGGCTCCGTGGGGTGGAGTGAAGGCCGTACGCCAGAAAAGTGAGATTCCTGGTCAGGGCACACGCCTAGGCTGTGGGTCCCCTCCCTGGTTGGGGTACATATGGGAGGCGACCAATTGATGTTTCTCTCTCCCTAGAATCAATAATATACCCTCGGGTGAGGAGTTAAAAAAAAAAAAAAAAAAAAAAGGCTTTCCCTGTAGCCGTGCACCTAGGGCTTGTTATGGTTTTCTAACCCTGCCAGCCTTCCTCTGCTTCCTCAGATCTTAATGGCCACCCAAAGTGACACCCAGTCTCCTCGGCCGGGCGGGGTGCTGTTCTTCTTAAGTTTTGTCAGTTACCCCAAAAGGTGAGGCTGATGAAGGGTTAATAATGTACATGACACCCCACCCCAGTATTGCAACATTCCATGGAACAAATGAAGATGGAAACCAAGCAGGCAAGAAGCAAACGGGACACACAGAAGGGGACACTTACACCCAACTATCTTCATCTCTGCGCCAGAAAGAAAGGGGCGAGGATGAGGGGCAGCACCGGGAGAAACAAGAACAATTAAGACACACAGGAAAAGAGAATCAGCATCACTTGCAGCTCGGCGACGAGGCGGGCTCTTTTCACCGGGGGGCAGAGCAGAGGACGGGGTGTTCTTCTGAGCACAAGGGCAAGAGTCGGGGGTCCCCTGGAGGGAGAGTAGGCCTGCACCGCTGCCTCCTGATGCTCAAGTTCAGGGCAATCAGAGGGGAGCAGCGCTTGCCCCAGGTCTGACTCAGGGGAGGGCGGAGCACCCCTAGAGCAGAGCGCTCGCTAGGGCACGGTCCTCAAAGGGGCCCCCAAACCAGCGGCATCACCACCCCTTGAGAGCTCATGAGAAAGGCACATTCGCAGGCCCCGCCCCAAACTTCCTGTATCGGGGGGAACCTTGGAGTGGGCCCAGCGAGCTGGGGTTCCCCAGCCGCACAGGCGGCTCTGATCCACACTGAAGTCCCAGAACTGTGCTTTGGGGGACACTTAGTCAACAGGTCGCCCTACATCAGAGGGCGGGCTTTTTTCTGACAGGACAGAAAACCGTTTAACTCATTTAAAACCCTGGTCCATATTCCTCACAGCAAATGACAGCCTTAAAAATCGAAGGCTTCAGAAAGAAGTTACAATGTTATAGTCCCCACGCAGCCACGACCCAGCTCTGCGCTGCGGCTGGTCCCAGAGCGCCCAGGAGCGCTAAGAACCAGAGGGCAGCCAGCCGCGGCGGCCCTGCTCTGCAGGCTCGGCCCCGGGCTAGAGAGGGCACGGCCTTCTCAGATGAGCAGATTTTAAATCATCCCCTTCAGTTACAGCCTTCTGGCCAACACCTTTTTTAAAGGTTCTTCTGGGGGCTAATTCCGACAGGTGAATTCCTGGGAACGGTGTGAACTTCTGCCTATTCACCTGAACACCTGTCCTGCTCACCTCTGTCCCGCCCGTCTTCTTGGAAGAAATTCGGGAAAGGAGCGAAGTCACGCTACAGGTAGTAGCTCTGCACTGAGCTAAAGCGGACTTGGCGGGAAGGGGAAGGACCACGGCAAGGCGATGAACCGACAAAAGGCCGTGTGCACTCCGTCTCAAAATGGGGTTCAAATCCCCACGTCTCTCGGTTCTATAACCCAGGACTCAGGGCCTGAGCTACGGCACGCAGTGCACACGCCATACACAGCAGCCGCGCGGTGTGTGCGTGCACGCCCGTGGCAGCCACGGGAGGGCGCCGGCGAGACCTTTCCTGAGCTCCTGCACGGCCCCGGGGCTCTGCCACAGCGCTGTGGGCTCCCCCAGACAAGCGTCTGCCAGTGCTGGGCCGTTCTAAGATAGTAGCCCCAGTTTATGAGTAATTCTAAGTTTTACATTCGCTCTGATTTCTCAGGCTGAAGTGTTGACATGCTGACAGCTGCTGCCGTAATTTATCTCTGTGTTCATTTCCCACACCCCTGCGTGTGAAGCGGCCACAGCTTCTCCTAACCCGGGCACCCCAGTGCTGGGAGGGCCGAGAGCGGAACAGCCGGGGCACGGAAGTCCACGAGAGAACCTCTCACCACAGTCATGTTCTCCCCAGACAGGCTAGCCACAAGGTACCACTCCCCACGCTCTTCCTGCTGCTGCAGCAGGGCCTGCAGGCCAGTCCCGGCACCTTGCCCGAGGATGGCGAACCCACTCTGATGGTACCTCGGGGCGCATTAACGGGGCTGGCAGTTGTCAGCGCACCACCCTGAGAGCGGCCACCTCGAGGAGGCGGGTGGGGGAGGAGGCAGCTCTGCACAGAGGGCAGCTTTCTGCCCGAGCCCCGCCCTTAGCTGCAGCCACAGCGCCGGTACTCAGAGGCACCCGGCACAGACAGCGGCACACTCACAGCCCCGGAGGGACCGCCCAGGACCGCCCAGGACCACCCAGGACCGCCAGCGCCTTGGCTTGTGGGGCAAATCACAGGATGACCCCTTAGCTGCCCAGGGGAGGGAGAGTCCCCCCTAACCTCAGCCTGCCTGATACAGCTGGTCTCCATGGTGACGCGTAGCATACCCGGAAGTCCTTTATAACCCGTGTGTCACCAATGCACAGAGATGCACGGCGCTCCACAAAGGGTCTCTGCCCACAGATGAGGCCTGGACAAGGTCACTTCTGAAAGAACTTTGCTAAGAGACATTTTTGACTGAAGCGTGTTCCTTTCTAGCCTCTGCTCAGTTGGTTTTGATTCTCTGTGTGAAGATTAATTGGAAGGAAATGTCCAAACCTTAGACAAACAAGTTCTTAAAAGAAAGGACAGACTTTAAATACATCTCTTAGAATATATGGCTCCACCTCATGAGCCTGGATGTCTAATTAAAGTCGACCACCAGAGAAATCTGGGTAACCGCCTGCTCTTTCTTCCATGACACCTTGCCAGGAAACCAGGGACTATGCGCGGCCTCTCCTTTTTCCAGTACCCAGGGCCACAGACGGCTGAGGAACAGCGTCAGAGCAGGATGGGAGAGACGTCCTGGGAGGACGCCCATCCACGGCAGGGCCTTCGTAAGCATATGTCTCCCTAGCACTGAAAAACAAGCACGGGGCTGACCGACTGGCCCAGGTTTCCCATCCAGAAGACCCCCTTTTTGTGCATGAGCAGAAGGGTGAGGCTGTTCCCCGCAGCTTGCTCTGCATGCACAGTGTCTACACAGAGGCGTCGAAGGCAAGAGAAGACAAGTCTGGGCCTAGCGTGGGAAGGGGGGCAGCAGCGGGGACCCAGCACATGGGCCTTCCCTGTGCTCAGGCCGCACTCCCCTTCGGTGTGTGCTGGCCAACATCCAGCACAAGAGAACTCAGCGCACCGTGGAGAACCCCAAACAGGTGAAATTCACAGTGCTCACAATCAGTTCGGTCTAGCCCGGCCCGGCCCGGCCCTTCCATGCAAAAGCAAACAAGCTTTTAGTGCATCATTAAATCTCAGTGGAAAAGGGTAGATTCGTAGCTCCTGTACCTTGTCCCGATAACCGGCTGTTTGTCTGCCCTGAACCCCCCCCCCCCCTTGTTCACATCTTCTCTGGTTATCAGGCCACCTGCCGCCCGTCTGAGACACCCTTCTCCCTCCCCTTCCCCTGCAGCCCCCTTGGCTCTGATGGCCTGTTTGGACCTGCTTCTCCAGCGCTGCCTGCATCTGCCTGCCTAGGAAATGCAAACCTGGGACTGACACGCTGGACTCACACTGGAGGGTCAGTGTATTTACTCCCACTTTCTGCCCTGGCTCTCCAGCGGGCGTTAGACGAGGCGGGAGAGACAGTTCCCGAGAAACCGACTGGCCCATACGACTCACAATGCCTGACGGATACCATCTGCCTGATCCACTTTTCTAACATGTTAAGATGCATCTGCTAGTCCTCCATGAGCGGAACTCAGCAACGCCACAGGCACATATTTGGGTATATTCTTCCCCTTAAAGAGGAGGCTCTTGTGTGCCAACTCTCCTCCAAGGCCTGTGATGGAAGAGAGGAGTGTAAACCCCATGAACGTCCATGGGAGAGGCTGCCACCAGCCACCATGGAGACAGAGCCAGCTGCTGGATCGTCATGCTAACCTGGTGAATCGGGGCGGGGTGGGGGGAGGCTTCTGGAAAAGAGCAAATAGCAACGGAGAAGCCACTGGCTGCAGACTGCAGGCAGCAACCTGACTTGGGACACAGAGGCGTGGGAGGGCCGCAGCTCTCCCCACTGCGCAGTGCACCCGCTGCTCCCGAGACAGGCGCTGGGATCCACCCTCCTGGCCCTGTCCCACCCCAGCCCCACGGGGCTCTGCCTACCTGGCATGATGACGTCAGGAAACCCCAGTTTTCTCGTAATCGCCAATCCCCTATTAAATATCATGGGGTTTTCTCTCCTTATCTGCTCCATGTCCCCGCGGAGAAGCTGCAGAGAAATGATGAGGCCTGCAAAAACAAACACACGTCCTTCCTTAGCCCCACGTTTCCAGCCTGTGTTTAGTGCTAGAAAAGGCAGTCTCGTTTTTCTGTCTTTTCTCATTTCTCTGCAGCCAGGCCTGCAAAGGAAAATATGCAAAGTTCAGCATTTTTTGAGAAAAATATTGATGCAGAAAATATACATTATTCTGAAGAACCGTCCTAGAAAGCTAAAGAAATTTAAGTCAAGACGACCCCAATAACCCAGAGAACTACGTAATCGATAAACACAGGCTGAGGTCTGGGAGGGGGAGCTGCCTTTCTCTCTGTGAGCCAGCATTCAACCCAGGGCCTGGCTGGGCCCTGCGGAATACCTACTGGGAGGGACGAGCTCCGGGAGCGGCACATTTAGGGGCCCCGAGACATCTACAGAAAAAGTGGCGGCCTACACCAGTGTGACCGAAGAAGACCGTGTGTCAGGGTGCCCGCCAGCTGGAAATAAGTGAGCTGAGAGCACTGTGTTTTATGCTACAAGCGCAGTAAAGTGTGGGGAGCAGTGCGATCAGCCAGCAGGGCAACGGCTCGTAAAGGGAGCGGCAGCGCAGACCCCGCGTTCCCTCTGCAGGGAACCAGTGCGCCGCGAGGAATGAAGGGGGTTTTGTGAGGCTCGGGGAGCCTGGTCTCAGAGGCCGTGAGTGCCAGACCCTCACTTCCGTCAGAGCCTGGGAGAACCTGGAACGTCCCCTCAGGTAAGCTGGCTTCTGGCTCATTACTTGTACCCTAGGAGTTCTGCACGAAGAATCTCCGGGACACTGCCCCCTTCCCTGCCCCCAAGGGGCCCCCCTGCAGCCCTGGCTAGAAGGCTGTGAGGCCAGCCAAGCCTAGATGGAGCGAGGCGGTGCCTCCAAGGCTCCGTGAATGAAAGGAGCCGTTAACAAGATCAATGCAGCTGCTGGGCTGTGCGCTAGCAGGAGGCAGCCTCGTGAATGCAGCAGCTTGGGGAGCTGAGCAGAAAATGGACATGCAGAGCGGGGAGAAGGTGTCATAATAATTAGGACAATCAGAAGAGCGATGGCTGGAAGGAGACAGGAGCCAGCGACGCTGCAGAATAAGAACGGGGAGAGGGAGAGGGACGGAAAAGGGGAAAAAGAAGTCAGAAGAGGCACAGGCACTGGGACTAGGCGCTCTCACAGCCAGAACCTCAAGGTGATCTCATTGCTTCAGCTGAGCTCCTGCTCCCCAAGAAGCCATGGGATTGCACACACCAGGTGTCACTGACACCGGGATCACACCGTCCTGAAACGCAGGCGTGTGGTACTCAGTTGGCATTGTGGTCGGGTCATCAGGGTCTGAGACTCTGACCGCCCTTACAGCAACGTTTTTACAGCCTAATCACTTGGTGGACTCAACCACCAGCCTATGGGCCTGCGGGCGGGGCCAGACCCCAGCCACGGTGACCCCTGCAGAGGAGGGAAGCGCCGCGACCCCGGCTCATCCGTCTGCAGGGTCTTTACACAGATATCCGATCTCTTTCTCTGTGTGAACAGGAATCCACGGACCGAAGGCAGCCTAACCTGGAGCAGACAGCGGAGGACGGGGCAGGTTCCGGAATCTGAGATGGGGGTGGAGGGCAGAGGAAGGGAGAGCACCAGGCGCGCTCCCCACTCTGCACCAGCAGAGACTCACTCACATGCCCCTGACTGCCTCTCACCGCGTTTTCTGAGTGGCCACCCCGGCCGGGAGGCAGGGCACAGCCTGTGCCCGAGCAGACCAAAGGCGCCGGGAGAGGCATCCAGCTTTCGGGCCGCCCCAAGGACTCGTGCACCACCCCGATGACTCCCGAACACCTGTTCTCAACCTCTAATCATAACAGATGACAGGACTAGGGCTTCAGCTGACGCAGGAGAGCAGGTGACAGGGCCCAGGAAGGCCGCAAGGAGCCGCCAGTGGACGCTATCAACACCACACCCCGTCTTGCGGGGGGCGGGGTCCTGGGACCTCTGGACCTCGTGGCTGGCTCGGAAGCCCCAGGTGAAGAGCAAGCCTCTGTGCGCAGCTCAGGGACACGGCGCCCCCGCCTGCCCGCCAGCAACCAGCCCCTCTGCAGCACGCGGGGCTTCACACCGATCGCCCAGCTCTCCAGCCAAAGAACTCGGAAGTAACTAGGTCTGTACAGTTTCTCTGTTGATATGATCCCTGACACAAGAAAACTGTTTCATTAGTGAATTTCATCTCAGGTTAAAGCCTCTCCCAAACAACACCTGGACAAACTGGCAACACTCCTGCGTGGAATGCCGGAGAGTCCGCAAACTGGCCCTGCTCCTCTCCGCCTCCACCGTTCATGGCAGAGCTAGGTGAGGACTAATAATGTAAATTAATCTAACCGCAAGGTATGGATACAAAGCTGTAGTTAATAGTCACTTAAAAATATAAAGACACAATTTCCCAAATCCTCTCAAACAAGCAACAGCCGGCCTCCGTGAGCCCCAGGCCCGGCACTAGCAGCAGCCAGCCTAGATTCACAGCTTGGCTTCACCTGGGAATCTCCAAGCCCAGCACAGGTAGCAGCCACTTCAGGTTGCTTTAAGCTCAGGCAGGAGAGCCCTGGGCAGAACACAGGTGGGGGCTGACCTTGGCCTGCACCACCTGGGAAACCCCAGGGTCAGCACACCCAGTGCACAGCTACAGATCACGTCAGAGCACCAGCGCCCTGACCCTGCTCAGCTGGTCCTCCACGGAGGGCAGAGGGTGGTCAGTGGTCACGGCCAGTCCTTGCAGCTGACTGGCCTGGGTAAACCCTCCCGTTGATCCGCCAGCAGCAACCAAGGCTCAGCTACAAGAGGAGGGTGTACTCAGCCCACATGAAGGGCGCACCTTGAGCACCCAGCTTGGGTGGTAGGGGAGGCTGTGTCACTGGACCCTACAGGACACCTACTACATGAGGCCACATGACCAAGACACAGAGTCACAGCAGCTCTACCTAATACACAGAAACAAACACAGGGAGGCTGCCAGACTGAGGAGACAAAGAAACATGGCCCAAATGAAAGAACAGATCAGAACTCCAGAAAAAGCTAAATGAAATGGAGATAAACGATCTATTAGGTGCAGAGTTCAAAACACTGGTTATAAGGACACCCAAGGAACTTAGTGAGGACCTCGGCAGCATAAAAAAGATCCAGTTAAGAACGAAGGATATGCTAACTGAAATAAAAACAATTTACACGGGAACAACAGGAGAGTGGATGAAGCCAAGAATCAAATCAATAATCTGGAACATAAGGAAGCAAAAACAACTAATCAGAACAAGAAGAAAAAGAATCCAAAAAAAAATGAGGGTAGTATAAGCAGCCTCATTTGCATCATAGGGGTACCAGAAGGAGAAGAGAAAGAGCAAGAAATTGGAAATCTATTTGAAAAAATAATGAAAGAAAACTTCCCTAATTTAGTGAAGGAAATAGACATGCAAGTCCAGGAAGCACAGAGTCCCAAACATGATGGATACAAAGAGGCCCACTCCAAGACACATCATAATTAAAATGTTAAAGGGTAAAGATAAAGAGAGGATCTTAACAGCAGCAAGAGAAAATAAGTTACCTAAAGGGAAGTTCCCATAAGGCTGTCAGCTGATTTCTGGAAAGAAACTCTGCAGGCAAGAAGAGACTGGCAAGAAATATTCAAATGATGAAAAGCAGGGACCTACAGCCAAGACTGCTCTACCCAGCAAGGCTATCATTTAGAATCAAAGGACAGATGAAGTGCTTCCCAGACAAGGTAAAGCTAAAGGAGCTCATCATCACCAAGGCCTTATTATATGAAATGTTAAAGGGACTTATTTAAGAAAAACTAGAAAATCAAAACTATGAACAATAAAATGGCAAAAAATACAATTCTACCAACTATTAAATCTGAAAAACAAACTAAGCCCACAAGGAGAACAGAGACAGAATCATGGATGCAGAGAGCGTTTTGATGGCTGCCAGCTGGGGGGTGGGGGATGGGCGAAGAGGTGAGGGGACTGAGAAGCACAAGCAGGCAGTCACAGAGTGGCCGCGGGGACGTTAAGGACAGCACAGGGAATGGAGCAACCAGAGAACTTCTACACATGACCCATGGACATGAGCAATGGTGGGGGGACTGCCTGAGGGAGTGGGGGTGCTGGGTGGAGGGAGATAAAGGGGAAAAATCAATAAAATATAATTTGAAAATACAAAGAAGACCAGTGTGTCCCCTGTCTCACCCGTCTTCACTTGCTTCAGTGACTTACTGAAAGCCAGGGCGGTGGCTGCACACCTAGGAGGCCAGCAATGGAAACGGGCGACCACACATGTTAACATTAACATTAACGCCGCACCTAACCAGTTCCTGCTGAACGATACTTTTACTCTCCGCATCAACACAGCAATTTCCTCCGCGTTTCCACATGGTCTGTCCCGAAGGGAAAGCACCAATGACTCCTGAAGCAGAACTGCCAGGCAGTGCCCTACCCAGCACGCTTAGCAAAGATGGGTGACAGTTTGTAGCAAAGAAAATTATTTCTTTATACAGAAGTATCTTTAACTAAGAGACTAATGAAGACCTGACCTATTCCTTGACAAATGTGAAACCCTCTGTCACGAAGACCCCAGGGCCCAGGAGTAGAAGACCCGCGCTCAGAAGCTTGGCGGTAGAGAGGGAAGGCCCGGCGCTCGGGGGTCGGGAAGCCCGGGCTTCCCTGTCCAGCCATTAAGTACTTTCATTGAGCAGCAGTTTCCTCATTGACTTAATGAGGGGGGAGAAACAGGTAATTTTCAAGATCTCAACCAGCTTCCAAGTCAAGCCTGGCCAAAGAGCACTCAGACACACAACTCGAAAAGCAGCAGCTTATTGTTCCTTCTGGCTTTTCCCCAAGTGCACGGAGAGGCCCCCCACAACGGCCGCCCAGCCGAGCGAGCTCTCTGAGGTCTGCGGCGCCCCCAGCACGGAAGGATGGGTGTTGTTCTCACACTCTAACCAGCCCAGGTCTCTGAGCTCCGGACGGAAGCCACAGACCCTGAAGACGGCACAGTCTGCGTATTCTAGGGAGTGCGATGGAGGTCAGCGTCTTCACGTGGGGACGTCAAAAGCTGCTCTTCCCGCTGTTTCTTCTAATGTGTTACTGCCACCACCTCACTTTTTAAAAATGTTCTCCATATTCTAATCATACTATGTCTCAAGAAGTGATAGTCAAGGGCAGCTCTTTATAAATCAAGTAAGTAAATAAAGCAACGAACATTATAAATATTGATGTGAAGGATAGTTTTCCAAATGGCTAGTAACTTTTCTATACTTTAAAAACAAGAGTCTATTTGCCTCTCGCTTCAGCCTGGTGGTTTCAGGTGAGGAATACGGACTCCGTTCCCCCTTCAAGCGTCCTGCATGGAGCTCCTTGACACCTCGGCACATCCATAAGGGAAAACAGCCACGTAAAAATAGTAAAACGCCCCGAGGACCCCGATGCTGCAGAGTTTCAGAGGAATCGAGTGCTTCCACCTGAGGGTCCCCCACTGTGCAGCCTCTGGTGTGCAGCTGCTCTGAGGACCCTCCCTGTTGAATATCTGTTGAGCCTATGACATAATTTAGAGGTAGAAACTGCCAGAAGAAAACAGGGTTCTATGTATATTTGAGGGCTATCTTTAAGGGTATATAAAAGTTCATAGGCATTTAAATAGTGCTTCTAATTTAACCAAGCAATTAATGTTCAATTTAGGAAACAATCTTTCTAATGTGCAGAACTGTACCAAGATTTAGACAGAAATTATATAAACAGAGTTTTAAAAGCAAAGGATGGAAAAGGAAAAAAGTTAAGATGAACTCTGCCAGGTAATAAGCTTCCTGTTCTAGCTCTAGAGTGACTGATACTGGCAGACTAGTCCTCGGTTCTCATCCGTACCAGGCTTCTGTGGGGGTGCTAATGCTACACGGGAACAGGAAAAGGGACATTAATATCTGTCTCTTTGGGGGGGGGGGCTGCGTGTGTAATCTTCGCTCAGGAAAACACAGATTTCACAATGTGACAGACTCAGGTTGCCTATCAGAGCATATGGCATCTGTCACAGAAAAAAAAAAAGAAAATATATTTTGGTTGGAAGTAATTTAAAAAAGTCCCAAATGATCACAAAAGGAAATAAGAGAGGGGTTGGGGAGGAGAAGAATGTCCGTGGGGAACTGAACTTGACATGTGCCAACTGATGGGACCTGACCCGATCAGGCGTGAGATCAGCAGCTACAAACGCGACACACGCAGCTGAACTTCTAGCCAGAAAAGCACGTCACCGTGGCTGGCGCTGGGGGCCGAGTACTTGGTGCTGGACTTGCGGATGATGTTCTCGTGGATCTGGGGCCACTCGGCCTCGTTGCTGCACCTGCAACAGAAGGACAGGCGCCGTGACTCTCAAGGGTCTCAAACACACGTTCCAACGTGTGACACAAAGCACAAAGGGACACTTCATGCATATTTTACTGAATTAGACAAGGTTCATTTTCTGTTGCAGCACAGAGAAGATTCACACTTGGGGAAAAAACAGAAACTCTAAAACGAATCTCTACAAATACTGTTTATGTGGCAAAATACCCCCTTCCCTGACAGCACTCTACCAGCGATCACGTTTCTTCTTTTCTGTTCCCTTATGTGTGCGCACACGCACTAAAACAAACAAACAACAGAAAGAACCAGGCGTCAGGGCAAAGTTCCTGTTAGAGAAGAAAACAGATCCTGCCACCGAGCACTACCGTTCAGAAGCTGACATGCTTGGCGGTAGCTTTATTCCGTCATTCGGCTGCTGTCACACTGGCCCAGGAGGAAAAGCCTGCTAAGCGCAGGGCAGCGTGGATACCTGCCTGGGCGGTGTTTCCGCCAGACCGAATAAAAGGAAGTGCTTGGGAGAGCACTGGGTCTGGTTCGCTGTGAAGTCCTCCACAGTCAAGGGGAAGGAGGACTCAGCAGAGAAGGCAGACGCCTAAATGTGGAAGAATGCAGTTCTTTCCTCGGGGCCTCGGACTGGGACAAACGGGAGAGTGAAGGAGCAACGTGCGCCCCTGGTCGTTCACGGCACCAAGGGTCTTCCCCTCTGAGTGCGATGCCAAGGGCCACGACCACACAACCACGTGGCGTAGCTCAGGAACAGACGATGACTTCCTCATCCTGATGCAGACGCGCCAGTGAAACAACTGGAATGGGATCGGGATGATTTCTTGAAAATTCTGTGTGACGCTGGCAGTCCTCACCGCCCTGGTCCCACTCCTGCCCCTGCTGGACAGGGAGGCAGGGACCCACTATCCCCAGAAAACAGGACCCACGGACAAAGGGACATTCACAGGGCCTTCCCACGGCTGCGCAGAAGCGTGCAGGCCAGGCCAGCCGCTTCCAAGAGGAGAGCTCAGTAAGTTGTACCACGCGCCGTCCAGCAGGGCGAGGTCCAACGGCTCTAAGTAGAAGGGACGGTACGGAGGCCACACAGAGCTCAAGGAGTCTGGCACTGGCCTAACTGTGTTACCCAGTCAGCAGTCCTTCAGACTCCTCAGTCGGTATAGATCAGCCCGCAAAGGACGGTCAAAGACGAGGTTCTCACAGAGCTGGGAGGGTACTGCCTGCTTGGAGAATTCCTTCCGAAACAAAGGAAGGGGAAAAGTGTTCTTTAAAAGGATCGCGTGCGATTTAGCAACTTGGTTGGCAGTGACATGTGCCAGGCGCTGGCAGCAGCACCCCGGCGCTCCCCGTCTGACGCGCACACTGCCTCTTCTCCCACCCAGTCGATCCAGCGGGGTGCCCAGCTGGGCGGACCCAAAGATGGGTCTCTATCCGCATTTGTCACTTTCCAGGTTTGTAAAACCAGCAGTTACCTCCTTTAACAGAACTCACTACATTTTGTCATAAACAACATATTTTCCCCTCTGATTTCAAAAGAAGAGTCTGAAAATGAACTCCCTCCAAAGAAGCCCCTCACTGGTTCCTGGGCAGCAGAGTGAGGCCTGTCCTTTGCTGACCACACAGCAGGGACAATGCGCATTATTCCACTCACACGTGCCCTTCCCCCCAACACACACAGCTTAGGTGCCAGACCACTGACGGCTTGTCTCTGCCACTGCACAGCCCTCGCTGTTGGTGGTCTTCACAACTCCGCCTCTGGCCCCCTCACTTCCTTCTGACCCTCTCCGCTTTCCTGGGCACCCCTCCTGCAACATGGTTGCAGCCACCACCAGAAGCTGCCAGGCCGCAGCGCAGCGTCTCCAGCCCAGACTCAGCCCTGAGTGCCTGACCGCCGTCACTACCACGCGGCTTCTGTCGCCTCTCTCCGACCTGACGGCTCCAGAGACGCCCTCTCACTAAGCGGGACCCACTCGTTCATGAAACCAGAACCCTGTCGATTTTGCTGTCTTACATCTGTCACTTGTGACTTCTTTCCCTGGCCTTGGTGTCGTCTCCCTCCTGGACCAGTGCAGCCCTCTCCTAATTGGCCTTTCAAACACCTCCCTCTCCAGAATGCCAAGAGGAGCTCCTCAAATCACTGGAAACGAAGTGGGTGTGGGGTCGTCAGCATACTTTAACCAATCACTAAGATATTTTGTAAAGAAAAATGACAGAGGTAGGCATTAATTAAATAATCAAATGACGTGATTATAATCAGGCATGATTATGTCATACCCAATCGAATTGATATCAGAGCATGATTACTGACGCTGGCAGTTTATCCTCAATCGTAAGATGGAGGAGAGGCTGATCTAAAGAGGCCTGTGAGTCCCCGTGGGAGCCCGCCCTCCCCTCGAAGGCAGTGAGCAGCACTGGCAAGGAAGTGGCCCGTCTGCCACGCCATGCCCAGCGGTCCCACTGAAGGAATAAAGGGAGAGGCTCTGGTTTCCTCCGTGGGGTCTCCAAGCGCCCAGGGGCCCCAGGGCAGGCGCACAGGCTCGCTCAGCAAGGAGGGTCGGAACGCGCTTCTCAGGCGCCAAGGCCGCACCCACGGGCCTGCGGGACAGACGGGCACACAGAAGCATCAAGCGCCCAAATGTTTCGCAAAAATGTCATCGGGCCTCAAGACGAATTCCCAGTGAAAGCGTCATCAAGGATTCGAAGTGTGACGTGTCCACACCAACCTGACGGAACTGGAAACGATATGCCCTGAAAACCTGTCAGGTGACTTGGCCGGTGGCTTCGGTGACGACACAGACCCGAGGGCATGACCGAGTACGAAGGTGTTGAGTAAGATCCTCTCATAACATACGAGAGTGTGGGAAAGCAATACTTATCAAGTTTGTACAACATTTGGTTATGATGTCTAACACACATTTTATATAACTTAAAATGTAACTAAAGCAATACATTCAATATTTAAAGTAGTTATTTATCTATTTCATGAGGGGTGATCTAAAATGTGTGTCCGGGCTTTCTCACTGTGAAGGCAGAGAGCGGCCACCACGTATTTACAGGCACCCTGGAATCGGTCACGGGCGTGGCCTGCGGACACCCCTCGACCCCACCCCCGCAGTGGCGCTGGCTCCCTGGCACACCTCTCCTTTCACGCCCGAGGTGCCACGTTCCACAGGTCCTGTGCCTGCCTGTGACCCTTGTCCTCCTGGCCAAAGGAAAGACATGACACCTACATCAGACTAGACAACACAGCGCGGTATTTACTTTGTGATTGTAAGGCTTTCGGCTCATTAGGGAGAGACCGGTTTTCATGCCTTGGCTGCTTGTTGAAATTCTCTTAAAGGACGGGGTGCCCTTCCCACCACACACGGTACTAAGTAGCATCTCTAAAGCCAGAGCAGCGGCCACGACAGGACACGTTCCGTCTGCGCTGTCTGACGCTGACTCTGAGTAATCAAAGGCGCGATGAGAATGTCAACAGCTAATGACATATTTTGCCAATTCATTGATTAAAACAGTACAAGAGATTTGTATCCTGCACAATCCTGTCCTGGCAAAGGCTAAAACGCTAAGAGCAGCAACCAGCCAACCCTTTAAAGTTTCAACCCCGTCTCACCAGCCGCCCCCTGGAAGTCCCTGGGAAGCTCCATTCCACACACACACGAGCCCACCGCAAACACGCGGTTCGAAGCCTGCTGGAAAGCCTGTTAAAGCTCTCGAGGGGAAAAATTATCCTACATTTTAACTCTATCTGTCCTTTAGAAAAACATAAACAATCTTCTCTATAAAAACACGTTCTTTGTGTGTTTAGCATTGATATTTTAGACGAGGCCCACAGGAAGACGCTAAGCAGAAGCTACACACAAATCACACTCCTTGCCAAGGCTCCTGCTGGCACCGACCGCTGTGGTTTTAGGAGCAATTAGGCCCACGGAGCCTGACAGCGTGACGGCAGCGGCGAGGCCGCGTGGGCCCCTGCCCGCCGTGAGGGTCCGCGCCGAAGCGGCCGCGGCTGACGCGTGCAGACACGCAGCTCTCCGGTGCGACACAGAAGCCACGTGCACAGGGCGGAGGCAGAGGGCGACGGTGATGAGTCTGATTTCTGTTTAGTCCTGCTCACAGTGAGGAGGGCGTATCAAGAAGCAGGTCCCACTGTCCATCCATGAAGAGACTTAGGACATGGGAGCAAGTCTGCGACTGACACATGAAAGGGAGAAAAAAACCCCCAAAATTCCCTTTATCAGTTACTATTCCAAAGAAAGAGCCTCATTCCATCAAGTATGTACCTCTGAATAGAACAGACCCAGCACAGGTAATAAGGCGATATGGCTCTTATTTTTTAAATTACTAATAAATTTAAAATTACTACAATGTGGTTCATCATGTAAAGGTCCAAAGTAAGTGTAACTGTGGATTAGGTTCACTTTAGGCCTGAACCAGACAGAACAGATTACCCAGAAAAACATCCGTACAGTGTTATGGGGAAGACATAGTAACGTGGTGACTGCCAGATTTAACTTGGAAAAACAGTATTTGGTTAGAACCCAAATGGGACAGATTTTTTAAAAAATATTCTCACAGAAATACACTTGTTCTAAAAACTCACCGAACTCACCACGTTCTCAGCTCTGCTACTCGTGCCTAAGGCTCCGGAGCACAGACAGATGGAGTGCCCGGTCCTGTGCTTCTTTATTAGCTTCCCTCTCGTCTAACAGGAGTCGGGAGGAGACGCCCTGCCGCTGTGAGGCGGGCCCCTTGGCTGGGGGACACTAGAGACAACGCCGGCCTGGCTGGGTGGGGCTTTTCAGATCTGTGGGGGCAGAGCGAAGGGGGGAGCCTCGGCCCCTCCGGAAAACTGGCTCTCGGCAAAGACAGGGCGGCCTGGCTCCTGACTGTTGGGGACCGTGGCTGTGGGCGGGCCCTGGACACAGAAGGCGCGCTCGCATCCAAGACACACGGACAGCTTCCTTGTCAGCCTTCCTGTAAGCGTGTAAGCGGTCGTGGGTCCTGCCTAGAGAGGGAGTGTGCGCGCTCAGACCTTCACTTTAGGAAAGAGGGCTCCCAACCCGGCTGCTTCAGAACCACCTGGAAGCTTATCAGAAACACAGCTGCCAGGACCCCCAACCCAAGCCTTAACTCAAAGTCTCTGCATTTTCAAAACACTCTCTCTCCTACGTATGCTGACGGTCCTGTGTCCCACAAGGTCAACAAGTGCTTCTCTTGAGGACAGCGCCGGGGTATCTACCTCATGTTACAAATCGTTAGTACTTCTGATGTCCGTTACTCACGTGTAAACCTTCAGCACAAAATCCTTTTCTTCCTTTAACTCCGTGAGCGACTGCAGGGCATCCAGGACGCTCAGGACCGCGCAGCCGTACGGTCGCCGGTAGTGCAGGTGAGCAGGGCCCTTCTTGGACTCATTCAGGAGCATCCGTCCTGGGACACAGCAGAGAACGTCCGTCAGACCGAGCACTCCAGGCCCCTCTCCAGCGTCCCTGGGGGTCATCCCAGGGTGCCAGAACTACAGATCCCCCAAACCAGCAGACTGATTGAGGACCAAACAGAGCCATCCAGGACACGAGGGCGTTCACGTGGAGAAACGCCCAGTGGACCTCGGGCCGGGGCTCTCCCGCTGCATCATGTTCCATCAGTCACCCTCATTACCTGCCTCAGCACCCAAGGTCCGCTTATTAACCACACAACAATAAAACAGGGGTTTCGTGAATCTCTTAGAAAAACCAGCATGCTAATAAGATGGATATTTAGCACAGGAGGAAAGCTTTAGTGCTCTGGTTGCCAGAGTTCACCCGGAACCACCGCAGGGGCGAGAGCCAGCTCGAAGGGTGGGGGGAGCCTCGCTCCCCTGCTTCCCCGGGCTGTGCGCACAGTGGCGAGAAGGCCTGCAGACGCAGCACTGAAACCCTGACACGCGCCTGACCAAGTAAGCAAAGCAAACAAACAAAGTGAAAGCCCAGCAGAGCAGTGTTTCGCTGACAGCAGGTTAAAACGTACTCACTGACCAAGTGTGTGAGGTTTACCAGAACCCAAACCTAAGACGGAAGGCTCGGTTAGTTGCAGCCCCCAAATTATGCCATAAACTTGGGCGAGGCTGGGCAAACCACCCTCAGAACAGGAGCAAAAGTCACCGTTGTCATCTTGCGTGGCACGGAGCCGCTCTGATTTTGTGGGGAATAGCATAGATATGTACTTTTTGATACAAAACGCACTGAAGGCCACTCGCCACCTGCTAAGGTGGTGACCACGGCCATCGCTGTAGAAGCCTGTGGCTGAGGGCGGGCACAAAGGCAGGGCACGATGACAAAGAGAATGCCAATAGGCAGACCGCTTGAAATAAGGAGTTTGGGTCTACACCAAACAGGGAACAAAGGGTTTTAAGTGAAGAAAAAAGTGTTCCTTTTTATCCAACTCAGCCACCAGAGCAGCTGAGCTGAAGGCCGCGCTCCAACACAGGCTGGCCTCTGCCCCCGAGACCCGACAGGACGGGCACGAGGCGGGGAGAAGACGAAGCCCTAGGTGGCAGACACGCATCCCGAGCCGGGCTGATCTCAGTCACGGGGACGGACAGGGCGGGCAGTACCTATTCGTATCACATGCGCAACTATATACAAGTCTCTCTTCATGTCTTTGCTGCTCAAGTCCTAAGAAAAGAGAAAAACAAGTCAATTAAGGCAACGAATACACACAAAATAATTAACATTTCATGTTGAACCTCATGAGGCTTGTTTTTATGGCTTTTAGCATAAGTCAGGAACGGGGGAGGGGGGTGCAAGCATGTAGCGGTTTAGCGTTTACACAAACCCCACAGCCAAAGGCACGTCCCGTAAGCCTCTGGAAGCTGATCTGATTGATGATACTTTTCTGGCTCTCATTTAGAACACCTAGCAAATATCTCTAAGAGTTCTCACATCAGAAATCATCGCAACACTGCTAATACCACGTGATGCTTCATAAAAAAAGACATGTTAAATGCACAGAAATGGGAAAACAACAAAAGCCCACGAATGACTGGAATTCTAAGATTCACGCTTTGCTCGTTTCCCATTTATCCCACTGTCCACAAATGGTTGTGGGACACTAGATAGGTTCCCTTGAAAATAGATTAATTTGGTCTTTGTGAAACATCAATAATATGATTTCCATTTCTAAACTGAGGTCTGTCCGGAAAAAGCCCAGCCATTGTTATTATAATGAGAACGGTTTGCACAACATCAGCGTAACCTGGCAGCCAAGGAGAGGGGACTGGAATGCGCGTGTGTGAACAGTGACGACTTCACTGTACTAGTCAGTGGGGGTGGTAGACACTGTTGAGTGAGCGTGTGTGCTGTGTGGTCACCACGTTCAAAATGACTGAGCAAGGAGAGCGGCGAATCAGCATCACATTTTGGTTAAACTTGAACATCCCTCCACAGAAACTATCCAGATGACTCAGAGGCCACAGCTGTGGGCACCTGGTGACTGGCAGCGTCATCACAACAACGCGCCTGCTCATGCATGACATCTTGTGTAGAGATTTCTGGCGAAACATCAAATCACCCAGGTGACCCAGCCCCGCTACAGCCCAGATTTGGCGCCCTGTGACTTCTGGCTTTTCCCAAAACTGAAATCATCTTTGAAAGGGAGAAGATTTCAGACCATCAGTGAGATTCAGGAAAATACAACAGGGCAGCTGATGGCGACTGGGAGAGCTGTGTGAGGTCCCCAGGTGCCTACTTTGAAGGGGACTGAGGCATCATTGTCCCATGTACAATGCTTCTTGTATCTTGTGACTTCTTCAATACATGTCTCTAGTTTTCATAGTACATGGCTGGGTACTTTCTGGACAGGCCTCATGTACCATTTGCACTTGAGTATAAAGCTGAAAATAATTTTCTCTGGAAAACTTTAAGGGCTACCTTAACAAATCTAAGTTGAAATCAGAAACTTAAAACTAGAGTTATAAAAATAAGTTTATATATTGTCTATGTTTAGAACACATTTTGAAACAAAATGTTGATTTAGGAGCATGCACTTATGCTCCATCTAACACGCTGAACTTGGAAGTGATGTCTCAGACTCTCCACCAGGCCCTCAACCCACTGCTCTGTCCCAGTCATTGCTGGGAGTTAATAATGGCAGGTGGAGGAACCTCTGTCCTTAACGAGACAGGCTCCCGTGAGCTCCGTCATGCTCCTAGGAAAGCGGCCTTTAGTCTCATTTCCTGCCACGCGTTCATCCTTGGACTGGTCCAGATGCCCATCTCTCTTCGATAAAGAAGAAAAGGGACAACCGAGTGGCCGTCATAATTTTGAATGAACTTGGTATGAACTCAGAGTCCCTGTGTTTGCTTTATTTTGAAATCCTGTTGCAGGGCACCTAAGGCTCAAAACTTAAGGAGGTCTCCTTTTCAGAACCCTCTACTTTGCCTGCCTCGCCCCGGCCCCAGCTCTGCCCTGTGGGGCGGTTCTGACCATGTAAAAGAAGAGGAGACATTAAAAAGTAATGTGTAACAGTGAAACGGAAGCTTCTAGATTCTAGATGGTTATAGTATTTAGTCAAATTCTTCATGGAATAATAAAATATGCTTACAATGATATAGGTTATAAAAGAGTCTAACAAATTGGTATCTCTGGAATCACAAAGGTATATTTTTACATGAAAGTTGTCTTTTGATATTAAAATGGGAGTTTCTGGCTTCATTTCACTAATTCCTCTAATTTGGAAATGAAGTTTAAAATTATATCCTCAAAATAGTTCTGTGTTTTTGACACTTATTAAGACTGCTACTAAACAGCGAATAGCAGCTGAAAACAGATTATCATTTTTATGTGCTTTTTGGGACTGAAACACGTCTGTTACTGAAGGATACAGAAATTTCTGCACATTTCAAAGTGAAATGGTTCCTTCTGTGTAGCTCCGACTATGTTAATCCAAACTATCAAAGGTCCTTATAATTATCAATCCCAATATAACTAGAGAACTCATCAGATGGGTTGTACACAGAGCATGGGACCTCTCCCTTGGCTCTGCCTGGTTGAATGAAAGGAAGAAGCCTTAAATATAACTTATAGTATTTTCCAAATGGCTGGGTAGGGGCTCTTTCTGACCATGTTGTACATGATACCCAGAACTCTTTGTGGTATTTACGTGAGGTCAATAAACATATGATAATAATCAATGCAAGAAAATATTCTGAGCAAAATTATTTATGAGTGCCACATAATTTCAATGTCAAATTTTAATGTAAAATTTAACATAAATGTAAATACATGGTTAAACACGGTTACCACGGAGTTATTAAATGCAGACTCTTCAAATCTAAGTACCGAGTGCAGCTGTCCATATTAAAATACTCATAAGACCCGTAAAGAGGGGCAGAGGGGGCCCACCAGTCACTGGGTGAGCAAGGCTTGAATTTCCACTGACTCACTGGACCGACCATATCCCCCAATGCCACACAATAAGCAGCTGATCCCCAGCTACACGCTGGGCGGAGAGGGCAGTGACTCAGGACTCAGCAGCTTAGACTCAGTTACTAATTTCCATTGGAAATGCAGAAAAGCCACCGCCCTTCCCTGTGCCTAAACTGCCATTTGTCTGGAGAGACAATGGGATTTACAGATATAAAATAAAACCAATTTAGTCATACTTATACTGCAGGAAAAAGGCAATATTTTAATGTGCAATGTTATTGTACTAATAATGAAATTCACTCTTAATTCCAAGAAATCACTACCTAAAATTCTACTTTGAAATGTGGAAGAGTATAAATAAATGTGGCAAGTATAACACCAACTAACGCAGGGAAAACAATACAAGTTCATTCTCTGAGTTGGTCACTCAAATCTAATAAAAAATAGACACACTCGTTTACTTATGTGACAAGTCATGACTGGGGTCTTAGCACCTGTCGGGACCATGTGTGAGGCCCTGGGCACCTGGTGAGGAGGAAGCACACAGACATGCTCTCACACGCTCCGACACACCGCCACATGGGGTTTCTCATGGAAGGCAGGAGAAGCCCCGCTGCATTAGACACCCACATAAATAGGAAGTGCCTCCTTCTTGGACAAAATTCTGCCTGTATGGGGAGCTCTGAAATCTAGCAAGGCCAGGAAAGCCCGGGCCTCCCAGAGGACAGGGCCGTGCCCCGGCCACTGCGACCGTCTGTGTTGTGGCTGTGACATCTGCTTGAGCGACCCTGCGAAACAGCTCTGTCTGCGTGGTACCCCGTGCCCGGCGCGGAGGCTGCCAACGGGCCGGCCTTAGGCACAGGGGCGGCCGCACCTCCTTGCGCTTACGCTGAAGCTTTGCAGCGCGTGTGCCAGCGTGGGAAACGCCTCTAGCCTACACGAGGAACTCAGGTTTTCGGTAAGGAGAAGACAGGTTCCACCGAAATTACTTTTTCATGTAACCTGAAGTAAAACACAAAACTCCTGCCTAAGACAATCTGGGTCAAAAAATCTCGCGTGCTTTCTAAAAATTCCTCAAATCACTTCTGGGGTCTTTTTAAAGAAATCCGGGGGCCGTGGAAGCGGCGCTCCCAGCGGCCTGTGCCTGCCCCCGTGGCAGCCTCGCAGCGCACCACGGTGCGTCCCGCGTGCCCCGCGCATCTCTGACTTACAACGCGGGAGCTGCAGCCAGGCTTCTGGGCCCATATAGATAAGGAGCGCGCTGTGAAGTGAGAATTTAGATCGACTGTAATTACATTCAAATATCATCATAATTAAGCTCACTTCTCCAAGAGACGCGCTGCGCCCACCGCATTCAGGGAGCGCATGGCACACGGCTCTGCTCCCCCAACGCCAGAGGGCAAGGGGTCCACAGTTTCTCTTGCTGCTTTAGCCAGAAACGATCAGACCACTGGGACCTAGAAGAACCTCCTGGAACCGTGGCAACCTTCGCGTGCGGTTCCAGAAGGGCGGGCCCCGTGCCCAGCTCGGAGCCCAGTGCAGAAGCCTGCCCTCCGCCCTCCAGCCTAAAGCCGTTACGTGCCGCCTGGGCTCTTTCCCTTGTGCTTCCTCCTGTGAAAGAGCGAGCGCTGACCTTCCCAGACGAAGACCCCTCAACTCCCCTACCCATCTCCATGGGCCCACATCCTCTGCTCCTTCTTCCTGCACTGCCTCCTAAGCTTTGCATGCTGAGCCCCAGGGAGAACAGAAGAGCATTTTAGCTCGGCCAGATTTATAAGGCTTCCTGTCCCTCTGGGGCACATTCAGTAGCGGCCCTCCCAGTGCAAGTGGCTTCTGAGGCCGCAGTGACAGCGTCTGAAGGTTTGAAAGATAAAGTTGCAGAAAACAAACAGAAGAGCCAGGCAAGCAAGTCCAGTTGTACCTCTCAGAGAAAGTCGCATATCGTACCACAAACCCCACTTGGGTCTAAGAGGCTGTGGGACACCTGATGGCCACCTGTCAACCACGCCCCGCACACGAGGCAGTGGCCCTGAGGCTCCCGCACGGCCCCGCACCAATGGCTTTTGGTGCATCTCAGTATCACTGAGGCCGATCAAAGAATCCAAGGCAGTCAAAGCTGGTTTAAAATTCGGACAGCCTTGTTTTCTTCTTCAGCGCATAAATGAACCCAAATAAAGTGGGGCAGCTAGTTGTGTAACTGGGTTAAAAACAAAACAAAAAACAAAAAACCTTCGTAAATCAGAATCAACCTGAAAAATACAGAAGGCAACGTGGCATCACGAGGCTGAGCCCTTCCCAATAAGCAGGTCACCTGCCTCCTTGGAGACAACGCGTGTGGTCTCAGACCACGATGACAGCGCGGTGGCTCATAAGTACAGGCCACAGAAGGAAAACGTCCTCTGTCGGGTGTTCGACAGAGGGCCATCTAGTTTCTCTTTAAAAAAGCAGCAAAGCTATAAATCTGAGGGCTGTCTTTTGAGAAACTGGACATACGTGAGAGGGATTCCCAGTGGCCTTGAATAAGAAAAGCAAGACTTTTCTCAGGTTTCAGGTGTCTCTTACATTAAATAGCTTATAAAATCCACCCCAGTAAAAGGCACTTGATTATATTTTTTTAGTAAAAAACTCAGTTAAAAACTAACTTCAGCTTTCTTTACATCTTCCATTAGGACAGAAACATAAATCAAGTGCTCGTCTCCCCAGTGTGCGGGGAGACAAGAGCCAACGCTCGTCTCTAGGGCGACAGCATCCCCATGGCAGAGCCCCGGCGAGAGTCAGCGGCAGGGAAGGGAAAGAGAGTTGGCACGTACGGTGAAAAGGGCGCACATCCGCTCTATCTTCTCTGGGTTCCTGGGCCCGCCGTTCTTGTTCAGCCTCACCAGAAACCGCTCGCTGAAACGGAGGAGAGAGAGACAGAGAAAGGTAAGGGACGCATGCTCCAGGACAAACAAAACGGGCACTGACAGAGAAACCCTTCCCCACGGCTCGCAGCGACAGGCGAGGCAAGTGCACATCTGGCTGCAGGACTCTGTTTCTCGCCAAGCAGCATGCAGGGGACCCCACAGCTGCCTGACGGGGACTGCTGTTTCCCTGTCGCCTGCAGCTCTGATCTCCCTGAAGGTGTGTGCTCCCTGAGGGCAGCAGGAATGGTTGCCTTGAACTAACCCAAAGACCCCCAAAGCTGCAGGCATAACGCTAAGCCCATAACAGGCACATATATTCTCTGATGTAAACACTCACATCATAAACATACACATCATGCTAGATGCAAAATAATCTATGTACCCCAATTTACATCTTCCATATAACTCTCAAGAACCATTTCGGGGCTGCGAGAAAAATGTTACAGAGACTTACAAAAATTTGGATAAAATGTCGAAGAGAAACAATGTATCATAACTAAAGCAACAAGCAGAACTTACTAGGGCCATTCAAATATGTTATTCCCCAAACAATACAGGCTAATCCTCAAGGAAAATATTGGACTAAAAAAAAAACCAACACAGAAATATTATATACTCTAATACAAAAAAAAAAAAAGACAAGAAAGCCCTCGGAAACAGTGTTTGCAACCCCCGGAGAACTGTCTCCTGGCTCCCCACCTCCACAGGGCCCCCCGCCAAGGACCTCACCCCCATCTCCGCATCCCAAGGGCCCCGACCAACTGTAACAAAAGAAAACTGAGCCATGGCAAACCAATGTAAGTGATTCTGAAAGTACTTACTTCTCCTGTGCCTGAAGTCATTCATGTACTCACTACATATCTGTGGTCTCAGTAAAAGGGCCACCGTAAAAACTGTACTAGAATTATGAGATAGAATATCAATTGCATGAGTTGCTCAGTTTGTTCACTTGTTCATTTAGTCAACAAACAGTTACTAAGCTCCGTGTGCAGAACATGGGAATACAGATGTAAATAAGACATATACAAGGTACTTTTCTTCATAGAGCTCATGGTCCTGGTAAGCAGTTAAATACACAGAAAGGAAGCTCAGAAAAAGTTTGGGCTAGATATAAATTTGAGATTCTTCAACCAGGGGATTAGATGGAAATGAGGAGGAGATGTAGATAGGATGAGAAGGAAAAAGGGCTTTCATCAGAATCCTGAGGGCCATTGGTATTTAAAAAGTAGGCAAGAGAAGCCTGACCAGTGCGGCTCAGTTGGCCGGGCGTCATCCCGCAATGCGAAAAGTCACTGGTTCAATTCCCAGTCAGGGCACATGCCTGGGGTGTGGGTTCTGCCCCTGGTCAGGGCATATACGGGAGGCAACTGATCGATGCTTCTCTCCCCCATCAATGTCTCTCTCTCCCCCCTTTCTCCCTCCCTTCCCTCTCTCTAAAAATAAATTAACTAAATCTTAAAAAAAGAAGCAGGCCAAGGAAGAAAAATTAGACACATAGGGAAAATACGGAGGATGGTGCCCTGCACTGTCAGTCCCGGGAAGGAAGTGTCTGGAAGGGGTGGGAGGGGCCTCAGGAGACACACGCGGAACCAGACAAATGGTGTCCACCGGGTGTCGATCAGGGACAAGCTGGTGGTTCTGGCAAGAACTGTTTTAGTGAAACAGCAGAGAAAAAGGCGGAGGCCGGTGTGAGGAGTAACACGTGAGGAGCAGAATGATGTCTAGACCACCCTTTAAAGAAAATGGCTGTGACCAGGGGAAGTTATAAACTTTTAGTGGAATGAGTGTGTTGGGTTAAGGGGGATTTTGTTAGAAGACAGGGGAGACCCAAGGTGACGGAGGAGTAAGTGGAATCCACGCTGACCTTCTCCCAGGACTAAACTAGAATCACAACTAAATTACAGAAGAATCACCCCGATAGTCAACTGAGTACTAGCTGGAGAGAAGCCTTATAGCCAAGAGCAGATAGGAGAAACCACGGTCACCACAACGAGACTGGCAGGGCCGGCTGGGCTCCCACGGGTGGCAGCTGAAGTGCTGGAGGGATATTTCAGCGGCCGGGAGGGTTTCACCTGAGATGTGTGGGGTATAAAACCTAAGCTGGGCTCCCCAGCCCATAGCACCAGAACCAGGAAGGGCTGTGAGAAGCAGCGGGGTTTCTGTCTGCCAGGGAGAGATAGCTGGAGATGCAGAAAGCCTCTTAAAGGACCAATGCACAAAATTCCATTTGGAAGACAAAGTAGGAAAAAACACCCAAACAAAGTAGCAAAAAGAAAGAAGAATTTTAAAAATGAGGAGAGCTTAAGAAACCTTTGGGACAACATGAAGTATAACAATATCTGCATCATGAGAATGCCAGAAGAACGATGGGCAAGGAATCAGGAACCCACTTGAAGACATAATGACCTAAAAAGTTCCTAACCTGCAGAAGGGAAAAGACATACAGGTCCAGGAAGCTCAGAGAGTCCCAAACAAGCTGGACCCAAAGAGGCCTATACAAAGCCACATCCTAATTAAAATGGCAAGGCTTAAAGACAAGGAGATTATCCTAAAAGCCACAAGAGGAAAGCAGGTAGTTACATACAAGAGAGCACCAATTAGTCTGTCATCATGGATAGAAAGATTTAAAATCATTAAAATGTCCATACTATCCAAAGCAATCTATCAATTCAATGCCACTCCTATCAAGAGTCCCCTGACATATTTCACAGGATTAGAACAAGTATTTCAAAAATTCATATGGAACCACAAAAGGCCCCATGTAGCAACAGCGATCCTGAGAAAGAACACAGTAGGAGGAATCACACTACCTGATATCAAACTATACTCCAAGGCCACAGTAATCAAAACAGCCTGGTACTGGCATAAAAAGACACACAGATGAATGGAACAGAATACAGAGTCCAGAAATAAACACACACCGTTAGAGTCAACTAATATTCAACAGAGGAAGCAAGCATGTACAATAAACTAAGAATAGCTTATTCAATAAATGGCGTTGGCAAACTGGACAGATACGCGCAGAAAAATGAAGCCAGACCACCTTCTTACACTACGCACAGGAATAAAACCAAAGCCATAAAAATCCTAGAAGAAAACATAGGCAGCAAAATCTTAGACACTGCTCACAGAAATTTTTTGTGGGATATATTTCCCCAGGCAAGAGAAACAAAAGAAAATATAAACAGATGGGACTACATCAAACTAAAAGGTTTTGCACGGTGAAGGAAAACACTGACAATAAAGACAATCCACAGAATGAGAGAACATATTCGCCAACACGTCTGATTAAGGGGTTAATATCTGATATTTATAAAGAACTTAACAAAACTCAACACCAGAAGAATAAACAACCCAATTGAAAAATGGGCAAAAAACCTGAACAGACACTTATTCAAAGAGAACATACAGATGACCAGTAGACAAATTTAAAGATGCTCAATATCACTAATCATCAGAGAATGCAAATTGAAACCACAATGAGATATCACCTCATATCAGTCAGAACGGCCATCATCAATCAAACCAACAAACAACAAGTGCTGGCGAGGACGTGGAGAAAGGGGACCCTAGTGCCCTGCTGGTGGGAATGCAGACTGGGGCAGCCACTGTGGGAAGCAGTGTGGAGACACCTCAGAAAACTAAAAGCGGATCTGCCTTTTGACCCAGCGATCCCACTTCTGGGAATATACCTGACGGAACCGAAAACACTAATTCAAAAGGACATAAGCACCCCTGGGTTCACTGCAGCGTTACTTACAATTGCCAAGTTACGGAAGCAGCCCCGGTGTCTGTCAGTAGATGAGTGGATGGAACAGCTACGGGACATTTACACAACGGACCACGACTCGGCCATGAAAAGGAGATAGTTTTACCCACTGCAAGAGTGTGGACGGACCTGGAGAACATGACGCTAAATGAAATAAGCCCGTAGAGAGAGACAAACACCATATGGTTTCACTCATATGTGGAATCTAATGAACTGAACAAACAAGCGAATTAGAGACAGACTCATAGAGAGCAGGCTGGCACTAAGGGGGGGGATGGCAGGAGGTGGAGGGGCTGAGCAGGAAGGAAAAAGTCTCATGGATGTGGACACCAGTGTGGTGACTGGCGGGGATGGGGTGGAAGGGGACTCAATGGTAATGAAGAAATACAATTAAAAAAAGAAGACAGGGTCACTCACATGTATATACTCAACTGATTGTTAATAAAGGTATCAAAATTCAATAAGAAAGCACAGTAATTTCAACAGAGCCATTAAAAAAACTCGACCTTGATCCTTGCCTACGAAAATTAACTTGAATGGATCATAGACCTAAATATAAAAGCCAAAACTCTACGAAATCACAGGGGATAAATGAAGCCAAGCACCTTCGTATATCTTGTTCACAACTGTATTTCCACAGTTAGCAGAAAAAAATCTTTGTGATCCTGGATTATTACGCAAATATCATAAATGACAACAAAATGATAAATTGGATTTTATCAAAATTAAAACCATGTTCTCTTTGAAAGACAGTGCTGAGAAAATGAAATACAAGTATGGACTACAAGAAAATGTTTGCATTCATCTAAGAAAGGGCTGAATTTAGATGAAAATATAAAGCGATCTCAGAACTCAATGATAAATTTTAAAAAATAGAAGATCTGAGCACAGCTTTCACCAGGGATTATACAAAGGTGGCAAATAAGCTCAAGAAAACATTGCTGGTCCCCAGGGAAACGCCACCTAAGAGCGCAGCGAGATGCCGCTACACACCTCCTGGGGCAGCTGAAGTTGGGGCGCCAACACACCAGGGGACAACTCCACAGCCGTTCAGAGGAATGTGACGCGGTGTGGCCCCTCTGGAAAACAGCGTGACAGTTTCTTATAAAGTCAGAATACACTGACTATGAGACCCATCACTTCTACTCCTAGGTATTCACTCAAGAAAATAGAAACACACACCCACACAAACACCTGTATGTGAGTGTCTATAGCAGCTTTACTCATCAAGGCCAGAAACTTCAACGAAGACGTAACTACATCAGTGAAAACTACAGAACTCTTAGAAGAAAATATAAATCTCTAAAACCTTGGATTATGTGGTGGTTTCTTAGGAAGACAGTTACAGTACAAGCAATCAAAGGAAAGACAAAGAACTTGGACTTGATCAAAATTTAAAACTTTTGTGCTTCAAAGGCCACCATCATGAAAGGGAAAACCACACTACAGAATGAGAGAGTATATTTGCAAATGATATACCTAATGAGAAACTTGTATCTAGACCATAAAAAGAACTCTTACAACTCAATTACAAAGGAAAAGACATTTCTCAAATAGACATTTTTCCAAAGAAGATAAACAAATGGCCAACAGGACCTGAAAAGATGTTCAGCATTATCAGCCGCTAGGAAAATGCGAAGCAAAACCACGATGCAGGTACTGCTGCACTCCCACTCCACTGACATGAATCAAAAAGGCACATGACGGCATGTTGACAAGGAGACGGGGAAAACGGAACGACAGTGACCCCGCTGCTGGACACGCAAAAGGGCGCACCCACTTTAGAAAAGTCTGGCAGTTCCTCAGAAGATTAAACCTAGTTTAACATATGAGCTGGCACTTCTCCTAAGTACATATACAAGGGATGAAAATACATGAGTGTCCGTAGCAGCATTATTAACAACAGCCGAAAGGGGAAGGCGACCGAAGTGCCCGCCGAGTACCGGGTGGAGGAACAGCACACGGCAGGCACAGCTGTGCGCTGGGCAGCGATCGGCCATAAAGGGGAGGCTGCACCGATACACGCTGCGGCGCAGACGGGCCTCAGGGACGTTGTGCTGAGTGGCGGAAGCCCGTCACAAAGGACCACATTCTGTAAAACCCCGTTTCTAGGAAACGTCCGGAACGGGCAAACCGACAGATGTCGACAGAGAATAGATTTAGCGGTTGCCGAGGGCTGGGTGTCTGGGAGAAAACGCGGTGACTTCTAAAGGGTACGAACTTCTTCTGCGGGTCATAAAAATGTTCTCACATTGACTGTGATGACGGTTACCCAACACTGCTAAAAGCCGCTTGACTGCACCTTTTGAACAATGAACTCTATTGTATGTGAGTTATGTCTCCTAAGGCTGTTGCGGAAAACCAACTACAAGTCACCTTACAGGGCGCCGTCCTGCTCTCAGATAAAATAAAAGTCAGACCCTGCAGCCCCGCAAGGCCTGTGCAGAACATCTGACCCGGCCGGCCCGAGCCTCTCCTGCTTACTGCTCCCCACACGCACTGGTCCCCTAGACACAAGTGCCCTGGCCAAGCCAAGCTCCGCGCCGCCTCGGGGCCTTTGCACGAGCTGCCTGTGATCTTTGCCTGGAGCGCTGTTCTCTCAGCCCGAGTGGACGGGCCCACGAGCCGGCTTCGCAGAGAAGCCCATGCTGAGGTGTCGGCCAAAGCAATGCTCCTCGTCTCCCCATTACCCTCTCTCTTCTTTGCAGCACTTGGCACCAATTCCTGATTTTCCTTATTTATTATCTTTCTCTAACATGAGAGCATAAACTCCCTGCACACAAGGGGACCCTTGTTCACGGCTGTATTTCCAGTACTTTCAGGAGCCCAGGTGCTCAGTAAACGTTGCATGGATGGAAGTGGGAATTCCCTGGAGAACTGCGGTGCGGGTGTTCAAAGGTGCTGAGGGAAGTCACCAGTACTACGGGCAGCGCCACCGCCACGCTAGGCAGGAACACTCATGAGCCACAGGGGGCAGACAGGACGGCCTGCACAAGCCAACCTCCCAACCTGGCAGCCAAGGACCGAGAAGCACCCAGTCCGCTGCTCATTAAAATCCACGTTCCCCACCCCATCCTGAGCAGACAGACAGACAGACTACAGTTCTCAGCCTCCCCTGAAGCTGAGGGAGGCCGTGTGACCGTTCTAGACGGAAATGCTGACGGGGTGAGGTGGGCCACTGCCAGGCTTAGCACTACATGCCTCTTACATGGGTGCCTGGAGTGGAGACGGTCCCCAGGGCCACCGTGGGGCCACGTGCTGGTGATGGCAGAACACCCATCTGTCTGAGTCCCCGTTTGGAGCTCCCTGATAACCACAGAGGGGGTGCCCTTTGGAGGGGCCACACCAAGCTCTGGTCCAAAGACAACAGGTAAAAGCAAACGGTGGGTGGACAGAGCTGCTGGCCCGTCACAACCCAAGGTCTTCTCGCTCTCCTCGCCTGGGGAGGGGGGCCCCTAAGGCAGTTCTCACAGGGCCCACCTGGGCTTCACTCCTCCCCCGGAGTCTCTCCTGCTCCTCCTCTCCCTTGCCCTTCCTCATAACCTGTGAAACATGCAAAAGAACTGTGTGTGTGCTCTTCATTTCTAAGGGCATTGGGTACACATATAATCATTTCCCGTTCTGCTCGCTTCTCCAAAGTGTATGATAAATAAATGATGCTTTCTGTTAACATTCAAACTATTTGAAGGCCAACATCTATCCAATCTACTTGATGTTTCCTGATTTGGCAATAGCCATTTCTGGGGGGAAAAGTGGTTAAATATTGCTAGGAAATATTTTATTAAACACGGGTTTCTATCCTTTAGGACTTCTCAGAAGCTTAAAATGCTGCGATGGCTTTTAAGTACCAATGACGGGCGATGTCTGACCCCATGATCTGCCTCTCTGGAAGGCAGTGGCGTCCGTATGAACCCCACTGGGTGGCTGCTGACTGACTGACTGACTCTAATCGGCCAACGAGACCGGGAGCATCTGCTCCTGATTCCCAGAGGTGGGAAAAGAACTGTGGTCAAAGAGTCAAGTTCACTCGTGAGATTTTTATAACCACCCACAGCTCTGTATGAGGGCAACCGGCCAGGCTTTCTCTTAGATAATCTGGGTGGGAACACGCGACCCCTTCCAAGAGAAAAGAAGGGCTGGCGTGAACCCCTTTCTCTCCAATAAGCAACGTCGGGAGCGGGCTGCCCAGCGCCCGCCCCGACAGCGAGCTGAGCACGCACAGCGCCTGAAGCCGCACTAAGTTCCCGACCCCGGGCAGGTTCTCACAGACGGACTCCGGAACTCGGACCCGCACCAGGTCTAACAATAGCTCCGATGCACAGCTGCCTGCTCTTAGGGGAGTTCTGGCGCGTGCATCGCATTCCGCACGTCTCTGCCCCGACGCTAACGTCAGGTGGCCTCAGGGAGGCGCCCGCAGGTCCTGGGGCGGGCGCTTCCCCAAGACTCCGTTTCGGAAATACAAGCGCACTCCCCAGGGAAGTCGGAGGCATTCTCTCAGCTTCTGCAGCTTCATGGCACGCTGCTCCCCTGGGCCCCTGTGGGACAAGGTGCCCGCCAGTGAGCGTCCCTCCCATGACAACCCTGCAGGTGCCTAAGACTGGCGAGTGGCCCCCAGGCCACGCCACGTGGTACCACCCAGCAGGATCGGGAAACCTCTAACACGTCCTCACAGACTCATTTTCCACTTTGGGTCCCGCGCCTTCATTTCTCAGGCTCTTCACGGTTCCCCACTTCATTCTAAAGCAGGAAGCGCAGAAACGCATAAAGGAGTCTCATAAAGGCGGGTTAGTGCTGTGGTTTTCCATTTCATTTTTAGTATCAGCTTTCCTCTTCTTTTCAATAAAACCCTTCATATGTTCACCAACATATAAAAAACGTTCACACAGAGCCCCTCTGGTTGAGTCAGAAGCGGAGGGAGGAGGGCAGGGGTAGGATCCTCCCCGGCCAGGCCTCTCTCCTAGCCACCAACCGGGGGACACTTCAGGGCTCCAAAGAACACTTGTACAGCTATTGGTACAATTGAGATGTCCTGGCCAGACTTCCTCCTTCCTTTTTATTTGTTCAGCAAGCATTCATGGACTCCCACCGTGTCCCAGGAACTGAGATGGATGCTGGGAATACAGAAACGAAATGGTCCCCATCCTCAAGGCTCTGAGTCTATCGGGAGGGGGATACAGAGCCCAAAACCTGCAGCACAATGTAAAACTTCTCTGATTCCAGAGGAAGGGGCCACAAGCTCTCCTGGGAGGCGGGGAGACCGCCTACAGGGGACAGGGGAGCCAATCCTGGCGCTGCGGCTAGGCCTGCGGCATCTGCACAGGGCACACCAAGATGGAGGGAAGGGGGTCCCGGGAAGAGGGCGCCGAGGGCGGACTCTGCCGTACAAGGCAGCTGTGTGGTGGGGGAGCGCAGAGCGCGGGGCAGGGGGTCACCGGGGCGCTGGGCGGTGGGCAAAGGAGCCGTCAAGGGAGCACCAGGCAAGTTCTTAAAGTGCTGATTCCTGGCCCCATCCCAGATCCTCTGCATCAGAACCTCCAGAGGAGAGAATCTTGGAGGGAGACCCAAAATTTCTATTTTAAAAAAGGTTTCAGTCGGTTGTTAGGATTAAGGAGTTCGGAAAACCCCCTTACGGGCCTCAGAGAGGCCCTGAACAACATTGAGAAGCCGCGCTGACCTGTAAGTCCTCCGGATGACCCCCTGGGCTGCAGGGCGGAAGGCCGGTGGGTAACACAGGAAACACCCCGAGGACGAGCGGCGCAGCCTTGGGGAGCTATGGTGCACTTTGGGGACCGAAGAGAGGCGAAGGGGTGTGAGACACGCTTAGGAGACAGAGCTGGCCAGGTTTAGAAGCTGGCTGGACGCCACAGCGCCCACCAGAGATGATACAAAGGCGGGGGGAGCTCAGGTGTGCCCGCTGACTTTGCGGGTGAATGCCCGCGTCACATCTGAAGCCCCGGGCAAGGTCTGGGGGGGAGAGGGGGGCCAGCTCCGCCCCCATCAGGACGCCAGAGCAGCAGCCACGGCAGCCACTGCAGGGGCATCTTCTCGTGTGCCAGGCCCTGTGTAAAGTGTCCCTTCTTTGGCCTGATTGCCTTTAAGCCTCATAACAGGCATCTCACCCCTGAAAAAACTGAGTGTCAGAGGGACCCAGTTCAGAAAGCAGAGAAAATGGTAAAACCGGAATTCTGGTCTGAATCTGTTTGAATTCGCGGCCCACGCTTTTCCTGTGTTTCATCTCAGGGAATGGGATTAAAAGAAAAATTGTGCCGGGGGGAGGGGGTAGGGGATGGGGGGGCTTCCCATGGCACGTCTCTCTCTCTGGGAAAGGGCCGCAAACCACGTCGTGCCCTAGAGAGGCGCGACGCGTGTCTGCAGGAGCTCAGAGGGTGCCGCACGGAGTCCCAGCCGGCCCCAGGGCCTCCAGTGCCCCTCTGACGGGCGCGTGCCGAGCCCCCGTGCCAGCTCTGCTGGCAGCACCTGCTCTCCTGCGTGCCCCCAGGAGACAGATGAGGAGGCAGTGCTCTGCCTGATCTGCAACAAGCAGAGACTCTTCAAGGACAAACAGTCCCAACAAACAGATTCTTTTCATTTTCTCTAAAGCGAAAGAGACACATAAGTAAAATTGTTATTACCTATCCTCGGATATAGTGATAATAGCGTTTTTATAATTATGCAGCCCCTAGAGGGTCTTTAGAAATCATGCCCCTCTCCCGAAGATGCACCTCTCACGGAAACGCACTAAATGGGAACTCGGTGATCAGTTCCAGGGGAACCACCGTGGTCCCCACTCTAATGACTGAGGCGCCCCCAGGATCGGGCTTCCAGTTCCCACCCGGATGGATAAACGGGTGAAGCGAGGGTGAGGCCGTGCTGACAGGACCGCACGGCGCCGAGTCTGCTCGCTTCTGCTATGCCCAGCGTTCAAGTGACAACGCTCCTAAGGCAGGTGTCATCCGTGCAGGAAAGTCTGGGGGGTCCTGGGGGCTAACCCTGCCGTCTATGTGTTTGCTGATCATATCTACGGGAACCAAAGAAGTGCCACGGTTTTATGCTTCTCAGCTAAGGATCGAGCAGCCTGAAGGGCTATAAAAAGTAACCATGACGCCCTTGAAGGCCAAAACAAGAGGAACGTCAGGACAGCAGCCGCCCCTCCGCACTCGGAGCAGCTCCCCAGTCTGGTGCGGACAAGGCCCCTTTGCAGACGGCCCCCTTGCAGCCTCCCAAGCGTAACCTAAAGCTAGTGGTGCTGAAGGGAATGAACAAATCAACAGGGGAACGAAGACCGGAAAAGACCCGTTCAGCTAAGAACGCTTTCATCAAATGTGTAGAATTTATCATTTATTTAACTGGGCTTAAATATGTGACCAAGCACTACTGCAGAAAAATAAAGCACTTAAGGGCAAATAACTAATAATTTGGTCCAACGCTGCCGAATTTACTTACTATGCAAAGAGGGAAGATGCACCCAAATGCTGAGTGTGCTCACTCTCCGCTTATAAAAACACCGTCTTTGCAGTAGCAACACAGAAAAGCACGCGTGCTTTATGGAAGATCATCCCCAACGTAATCCGAGAGCGGCATTCCCTCACGGACGCGCTAATGACTGAAAAAAGATGGCCTTAAAACTCCCCTCTTGCACTAGCAGGACCCGACTGCGTGTAAAGCGAAAGCTGAATGAGCAAACATCTCTCCCTCCAGGAATTCAATGCCTAAGCCTTCCCACGGTCTTCACAGTTGGCCTTGGACCTTCTACACAGCAGAACAGAAATGAAACCAAAAACCCAGGTTTTGAACAGGACAGCAGCAATTGCCAGCGTGGGTGCTACACGCCAGAGTCTATCGGCACGTTCCCACACGGCACCTCCTGTGGGGGACGGGGGCCTCCTCCCCGTTCTCAGCGGGAAAAGGAACCCCCCGGGCTCGCTCCCCTCCCTCACCACACACTTACACCGATAACATTTTGTTCTGTGCTCCCCAGTTCTTTGCTCAAAATGTGAACGTTTTTGTTCTTTTTAATGTCATTCCCTTACTCACTACACGCGTTTTCTCTCACAGGCATGATAGAAAGTAAGAGGACTATTCACAGATGGAAGGAAAGTCATAGTGTGTGTCTAAGGCCTTTCCTGGATTGTCATACAGCACATACACACACACACACACGCACGCACTCCTACGGACCTGGCCTGCTGTAACTACATAAGCCCTCTAAGGACACCAGAATGTGCGTCACTTATACTTACTAACTTGTTCCTGTTACTATTTCTGCTGCCATTTCGGCGCCTCAGTGATGCAAAGGCTTCCCGGGTGATGTCATAGGCCACGAGGGATTCCTAATGGGAACAGCAGGGCTCACAGAAACCAAAATAAACACAGAGGGAAAACAGAAAAGTCTTCATTGTTTCCTGAACTGAAGCTGGAAACCTCAGCCAACCTGAGAGCCAAATAAATATTTAAATGTGCCAGACATTTTACTAGATATTTTCTAGGATTTTGAAGTATAAGACGGAGAAACTCAGGAATAATCTCAAGCAATAAAAGTAAAGCCATAACCAGGGTGGCTCAGTTTATGAGCTTCGTCCTGCAAACTGAAAGGTCGCCAGTTTGATTCCCGGTCGGGGCACCTGCCTGGGTTGTGGGTCCAATTCCCGGTGGGCTTGTACAAGAGGCAACGGATTGACGTTTCTCTCCCTCTTTCTCCCTCCCTGCCTCTCTCTAAAAATAAATTTAAAAAATATTTTTTAAGCAAATAAAGACTTCCCAACTACTAAAACTTTGAAAATACTTAAGAACTCCTTTTTTTTTTTCTTTTAGTTTAAAATACAGGAACAATGTTCACTGCACTGTGTCAAGTTCTTTTTTACTCTCATTTAATATGGAAAAAACATTGGTGCTATTTTAAAGACAATACCACAGCAACGTAGCTAATAAGGTATAAAGACAAAAGTTCAGCTCAAGTCTGAATCCTGCAAAGCCTGTATTCATCCCAGTTGTCTTTTATGATGTAGATACTTAAATGGTGAAAATAAGATACAATATTGATCAAAAAGAAAGAAACCAATCTGAGAACAGCTCCATGTCCCTACAGAGATTATGTGCCTGTACCTGTGCACAAACGGATACATCTGAGACCACAAAGGACGCTCTCATCCTTCACTTCCCTCCTTCCTTCATCTTTCCCTTCTCCCGATGGACGCCCCGTGCCCGTGGACGCAGCCCGCCCGCCTGCCGCGGAGCTGCTCACCCTGTCACTCAGTCCGCCGGGTTCCCTGCTGTGCTGTACAATATGGTAGCCACTAGCTATGTGCAGTTATTTGTAACTAAACTTAATTAAAATTAAATTAGAAACTCATGCGAAGGAGAGAGCGTAAGGAAGCCTGCACGCAGGTTCCCCCAGATTGTCTGCGTCCTTCCCTCGTGCAATCCGGCTGTGTTTCCCTCCTCACTGGGTCACTGCCAAACACCCCAGCTAGGAGGACAGCTCCACGCGCACACTGACCCGTGAATCCTTCCTTCTAGGGAATGACCGCCAGGGGCCGGCCCTGGCCCTTCGTCACACCCTTCACGTCCTGCCACTGCCCGTGGAGCAGCGGGGGCTGGACCCCGACATCTCGGCAGCTCCCAAAGCAGCAGGCACAGAGGCTTGCCGGTCACAGGCATACTGAGTGGAAGTCAGCCCTGCCTAACAGTCTCCCCAGCCTCTAGTGACATTACGTTCATAAGGACAAAAGAACGAGAACAGCGAGGCAGCCGAGAGCAAACCGAGCAGCACTAAAGGGGCAGCTGTCCCCGAAGCTTCCGTCAGTGCGCACACAGCTCTGTCCTGCCCTAAAGGCCCCCGAGGGCTTCCCAGCGACAAATGAACATTCGGAATGTGCCCGCTGCTGCCACAGGGCTCTGATGGCATCTTAGCTTGATGGAACCCCTCTGCTGTCCTAGGCAAAACTGACAGGTCCCAGGGAAGGCGCCCGGCAAAAGCAGCGCTTCTGCGGGGAAAGCAGCCTTGCCGTGCCAGCCGACCTTGACTGCCCGTCCTGTCTTTCAGAAGCCCGACAAAAGCAGAGCAAACGCTGATGTCTGAGCCCAAGAGCAAAGCTCCAGCACATAAAATAACAACGGGAATTGTGAAAGAAAAGAACAAACCAGTAAGTGAATGAAGGCTGGATAAACCTGTGGAGCTAAGAACCCTTTCCCCAAATGTACGGAACGCTGAGACCCCCTGTGTGCCGGGCCTGCCCTAGGGGCCTCGCCTGCACCACCACCCGACGAAGCGGACGCTGCCATGTGACAGCGCAGGAGATGCAAGCGCCGCGGGGCTAAGCAGTCTGTCTTACTTGGCGGCACCAGCCATGGTGAGAGAGGTAGCGTCTAGCAGGAGCGTGAGTTCCGAGAGCTTAGGACCCAGGAATCCTGATGAGTCCTGACCCCCAGGGCTGAGGCTGGAGACTCACAGGCAGGGCTGGTATGGGGGATGGGTCATGGGAGGGTTGAATTGGCCTCAGGGGCAGTGGGGTGAAGCCAGACTGGTCACAGGTGAGCACAGCCTGGTCAGGAGCAGAGTGTGGAGCCAGAGCAGGCAGATGGGGTGAGGCAGGTGCCAAGGCACGGGTCCTAAGACACCACAGAGACTGTCCCCAGAACGGGCCCTTCAGTCCTTACAGGGCAGTTCTCCACCTGGGGTCAGACAGGCTTCGGAAGCTCCATGTCCCCGCAGAAGCTGGGTGTGTGTCTGTGCGCACCTGCCCCCTCCCGAGGAGAGACTACCAAAGGGCCCCAGGCTGCGGCTTCCCCGGTCACTTCCGTGCCTTCGCACACCCATGCGTCCTGCAGGCCCACGTTGGGCGCCAGGACGCTCTTCCAGGCGGCAGGAAACTGACCGCTAGCTGAGTCCTCCGTGTCCTCTACAGTACTGCCATACCCACGCAAATGCCACCGACCAGTTAGTATTAACTCAGTTCACCGTCCCTCTGCAGCCATCTGCAGGGCGCTCGGCCTTGTCAGCGTCAGCCTTAATGGAGACTACACTTTCCTTAAAGGAAGGAAGAAGATGTTTTGGTGCAAAAAGTCAGGCGAACTATGTAAGAAGAAAACAACTTGCATTTCAGGGTTTCTGGAGCAGACACATATTTAATTTGATCTCACTAAGTTTCTTCCTCAGCTCTTCTCTTAAATCCGGGCTCCCAGGGAGACCGCATCTGGGCACCAAGAATCTGTACCTCCGGGGACTGCCGATCGGGAGAGCTGCCTGTTGTTTCTTGGAAGGGACAGTGAGCACCCACCAAGGGCCCCCGGGCTGCTGCGGCTGCTGGTGTCCATGGTTATGACCATGAGGGCCCCATAAGTTTCTGACTTCTGTGTCCTGCTGATCCTGCGCTATGCATGGCTATTCTCTCATGCATCGTTGGGGCAACATGGGGAAGGAGAAATACAGGAGGTGGGTCAGGACTTGGGTCCTGGGCCGGACTCTAGCAAACGGGGCAACCTCCGAGTTGACGCAGGGACTGAATTAAGTGGCATGTAAAACTCTTGGCATGCGGCTTGGCACATCACACGCATTCCAGGAGTATCCACTCCTGTCCCTTTCTATTCCTCCTTCCCCAGAGACCAATCCAAACCATCACATTTCTAATTAAGCCTCAAAGGAAAATAAAAACCATTAAGCATGACTGTCTTTTCATTTTCTTCCAAATATATCACAGCCTAATTCAACTTATTTATGATTCTATCCCCCCATGCCTGATTCCCGGAGACCGAGCCCCATGGAACCCCCTCTTCTATCTCTGGGCTCCCCTTGGAAAGCCTCCCCCCAGCCTGCCCTCCTTCTCCCCAAACTGGTCTACCCAGTCAGGGCACAGGCCTGGGTTGCACGTCAGGTCCCCAGTTGGGGGCGTGAGTGAGAGGCAGCCACACAGTGATGTTCCTCTCCCTCTCTTTCTCCTTTCCCCTCTCTCTAAAAATAAACAAACAAATTATTTAAAAAAAAAAAAAAAAACTGGTCTAAAACCAGCTCCCTTAAACCTGTCCTCTCCTACATCCCCTCCTGTGGTTAACGGCCTCAACATACACTCAAGAGTCGCTCCCCTAAAATTCAGAGCTAAGTCTGTTTAATAAAGGTGATCAGCAATGAAGATAACGGAACTTTTGCTCAATAAACAAGGGATGATTAGAAGGCTGGCTCTCCTGCGCAACCTACAATCTGCAACTTTGCTTTCCATTTCCCAGACACTGGGATGTCTTGGCCCTGACCGAGTCCCTCCTGCTTTACGAGCGCCTCTGCCCTTCGCTCTACACACGGTCCCAGCTCAGCCCGGGCTCCGGCTCCTGGGCCTCCGCTGTCACTGGTTTAGTGCGTCGCCCTGCTCTGTCTTCATACTGAAATATTTCCACTTTCCATTAAAAGCCCGTGAAAGAAAAGACTATCTTTGTATGTGTTTAGGTTCGAAACTTAGGGGCACCTATCAGGTCGATATTTAATGGAGGGTTTTTAAACTTTGAAGAGTCCCTGTAAAGAGTACGTGAATGAAAAAGGGGGTTGGTTCTGTGATAAAACTGACATGCCCCGTGACGGGAGGCAACCTCACAGGGTGACCCCACCCGCCGGCGGACTGCCCTGCCTGAGGCACAAAACTGTGTTAGCGAGAAAGACGTGCCTTCGCCTAGGCAAGCCCTGCCTGTTGCCCCTGTGCACTCGGGTTAGCCGCCTTGGAAATAAGCCTTCGCGGCCCTCAGGAAAGCACAGGACCTTGGTAACCATCCTGCACCCCTCCCGGCCCCGCTTTTCCCACCCCCATGTAACAACCTTTGTGCTCCCCCCCAACTCCAAACGCACGGGAGAAACCGCAGAACGGCTCCTCTCTGGAGCATCGAGATCTCGCTTCCCAGCAGCTGCCTTCGGTTTTGGCTCAAATACGTTCTTGTAAAAATTCCCTGCAGGGTTAAACATGCTTAGGTCACATGTAAGGAGGGGGCGGGTAGAGGAGTTTTTACAATAATTAACTGAGTCCAAGGTAAATAACTGGCTGAATCTATTTCCACATGAGTCTCTCTTCTACCCGCGCTCCGACGGAAGGCTGTCCGGAGCTCCCCCAAGAAAGCCGCAGCCGCACCCCTGGGTGCCCCGTTAGGTCAGCCTCAGTCCACACGGTCGGGCTGCAGCCGAAGACTCCCCGCTGCGTGCAGCCAGGGAACGGGTTTCGTACAGCTCACCGCTGCGCACACTTCGTATCTGAGGTTCTGGGTCCCCACTTCTCTCAGACCTTTACTCTGTCGGCAAGTGACAACGGTGGTGCCCCTGGTTCCCGCGCACAGCAGGGACCAGCCCGGTCTCGGGGGTCCCTCTCGGGGGTCCCTCTCGTCGGCACTATTTCTTCTCTTCCTTGTGCCTGATTTCTCGTCACCCCAACGACAGCCTCACAGGGCACCCCCCGGACCCCAAGCCCCCCACGCCCAGTGCTCAGGTTCCCATCTGCTCTTCGTGAGTCTCCGTTTTGTGCCTTCAAGCGGCACAGAGGACATCGTGTCAAGCAAAAACCCTGATGCCCTGACTCACGGACACGCGGACGGAACGCAGGGCCTGGCGCTTTTCCCTTCCGTGGGAGGAGCCGAAGATTCCGTTTTCGAAGTCTCCCTCTGTCTAAGACGACCCCTAACAGCCCCGTCTCTGCAGCCCGGCGATGCCCCACGCCGCGGTGGGAGGCAGGGAAACCGTCCCCCGTTGGTGAGGAAATGCGGGCTTCGCGAGGGCAGGGCTGTGCGCGTGTTTACTCACTGCTGTAGCTCTAGAGCCTGTACCTGCGGACGCTCATCTGACCCCTAAATAAATGACTATACCGTCTCCTCCTACAACTCCCACCACTAGTACCCCGCCCCTCTCCAGGCAGAGGGTTTTTCTGAGCTTCCGTCAGAAGCATTATTCGCTCTCTCCTACTTCGTGCTGTGCGTGATGGTCTAGACAGAGCAGAAGGCAAACTGTTTGCAAACAAAGAACTCAAAGAACCTGATCACTCTTTACCCTTTCGATCCAGACTCTGTAGGACATGGTGGTAAAACTTTTCTCCAGCTGACATAATGAGAGACGGTGGACACAGGAGGGCAACTTCTGACCTTATCTCAGACCAAAAAAACGGAGGTTCAACCGAAGGCCACCGTACGTAACCAAAGTGGAAGTGTCACTCTGCCTGTCTCTGAGCAGACTTTCCCGCTGCCATCCCTGAGCATGACCTGAGGCCCCGGGCGCACATGCAGAAGCGCGCTGGGTTGGCTAGGCCACAGGAATGACACACAGCGGGCTCCTAAATAACGTGGGGATTCGGGGACACTGACCGCCCCCCCACCCTGGCACAGTCAAACACCCACATGTAACTTCCGACTGCCCGCAAACTTCGGTCTAGCCGTACCTCGGTACCCACGGGGCAGTGGGTCTAGGACCCACCCCCACCACGGGCACCCAATCTGCAGGTGCTCAAGTCCCTTACAGGGACTGGCAGAGAACAATGCACTCAAGTCGGCCCTCCACACCTGCAGATTCCCAACCGTTAGTCAGAAATACTGGTGATCTATGGCTGGTTGAATCCACGGATGTGAGACCCAGGGA
Source organism: Furipterus horrens (assembly GCF_987537825.1). Taxonomy (NCBI): domain Eukaryota; kingdom Metazoa; phylum Chordata; class Mammalia; order Chiroptera; family Furipteridae; genus Furipterus; species Furipterus horrens. The sequence goes on along the minus strand of NW_028327177.1, from coordinate 141,148,145 downwards.
CCTGGAGGGCCATCTGTATATTTACCGGAAAAAAAAAAAAATCAACATATAGGAAGACCTAGAAGGTTCAAACCCATGTTGTTCAAGGGTCAACAGTCACCAGAGCCGGGGTTCTAGCTCCTCTTATTCCTACTGGGATGCAGAAAGCCCTTGGGGGACTTCTGGGGAGCGGCTGGAGTCTATGCCCCATCCAAGGTCAGACAGGCTAGACCACGCCACGGGCCCTAAGGGGGAGGAGTGGACTGCAGAACCGTAACCAGCAGCCTGAGCTCCTGCAGATGAGCTCCAAGTGCACCGCGAGACCTGACCTCTTTTGCAAAAGCAAGCAACACTGCTGGACTCAATAAACAATGTTCTCACTCACCATTTTAAAAGAAAACGTCTCCCCAGGGGCACCGGAGCTTTTCACGGCCTCTCTCACTTGGGCAGAATGCTTGGCTCTCAGGCAGAGTCCTCGACTTCAATTACGGAAGCAACTGATTTTCAAGGAAAAGTTTATTCTACACAAGGGTGTTTTAAATGCCGAGTGAACTCCAGGCAGGAGATTAAGAAATGAGGCTTTTTAGCTGGTTTCGCACAGCGTCTGTGAAAAGACGGCCAAGCTAAGTGTTCTCGGGCGACCATCAAGAACGGGAGAGTTTCTGAGGACACCCTAACACCCCCAAGGCCGCACAGAGAAGCCTGGCAGAGACGGCACTGCTTGGGGAAAGCCAGTTAAGTGATGGGATCAGTCACGAGTGCCCCCAGGCTTCAGGACTCTGCTAAGCTTGCAAGGGCCAGTGGCAGGCACATCAGCAGGCACCTCAGCGGGCACCTCAGCGCGACAGAGAAAGTGAGCTGTCACACAACAGCACCCCTGCTGTGAACAGCCGGGCACAGAGCAGACGAGGCAGGTGTGTCCATACAGAACCAAACCCAGGTAACAGAGATTCTGTTCTAGAAGAAGATGGTTTGGACTATTTCTTTACAAAAGGGGAATGAATCCATGATATCAGGAAAAAACAGAAAAGGCATTTTAAATTCTGGCCACTCATAGGTTGTGTTCTTCTGTTGCCCCATCATCACTGAAAAGCAAAGCGGACACTTATTTCACACTGTCAAGCTGGATAAATGAAAATTTGGGGCATTGTTTTTTTCATATAACAAATCTAGCATTTGTCACCATTTGCTATAATTGTCTTTCCCTTAAGACTGCTGGCAGCTACTTTAAGAAAGAATTACTACCAAAACTTCAAACATCTGTCGGCTCAAAGAGTCTTTTCAAAATTTTAGTCTTTTAAAAATTTCCTGAAGATGATAATACATATACATTGCGTGCATATAGATGTATATATATATGTATAGGTTTTCTCCAAAAATACAAATCATACTATGCACATGGTTGTAAAAGCTGAAAATAGTTCATGAACTTCTTTATATAACAGAACGTAGACGGAGTCCCTGTTTCAGGCAGGGTTCTGAGATGGTCCCTCAAACCTCCCCAGTTCCCAGGGTTACTAATGCCCACGGCTGTAAAGATGGTGGCTTTACTCCCACAATCAGCTTATGTTATAGGACACACCCGACTGCACAATGGGTGAGCCTGACCTAAGGCCACGAGCCCTTTAGAATAAGTGCAGAATTTTCTCCTGCCGGATGCAGAAAAAGAAAAGGAAGCCGGGGGTCCCAGCCTGGGGCAGACTCCCTGCACGGCTGCTAACCTGAAGGTGGGGGGGGCTACGCAGGTGAGGAAGCGGGCCTTTAGGGGCGCAGAGCAGCTCCCCACGGACAGCCGGCAGGGACGTGGAAACCTCAGAAACAGGTTCCTGCCAACACCCAGTGAGGCTGGGAGCAAAGCGTCCCCCGGCGCTCTCAGACGGGAATGCAGCCCAGGTGACACCGGGACTTCGGCCTTGCGACACCGGGGCAGACTCCTACCCACAGAAGTGGGGACTTAGAATCCAGTAATTTTTCATCAATTACATTTGCTGCAACTCATTATATAACAACAGGAAAATGACTCAGTCCCTCTCCTTTTTGCCTCAGTATTTTCAAAGGTTACACTATTATTTATTCAGCCATTTCTCTACTTACAGACATTCAGACTGCCTTAGAATATTTGCTATTAGAAAATACCATTATTTCACGTACAAATACAAGTTTATTGGTATCAAATTGTTCATCGTATATGGACACAATTTTTTAAAAGCGCCTGTGATACCAAAAGCAATGGCAGAAGAAACTGGAAACATTGGACTTCATCAAAATTAAAACCTGTTGTGCATCAAAGGACATTCTCGAGAAAGTGACTCAAACCTACAGAACGAGAATATCTGCAAATCGTGCACCTGATAAGGGTCCAGTATACAGAAAACATGAAGAACTTTTATAACTCAACAAAATGATAAACAAACAACCCGATTAAAAGCTGGCAGAGGCCACTCCCGGTCCTGTGCGGGAGACCTACGTGCATGGGCACCATTACCACGTCATACCCAGTAACGGGATAAAGCTGGCACAGGGTGTCTTCACGGGCAACGGGGAAGTCCTGGGGTGGACTGCACCCACAAACATTGAGGAAGGTTCCACAGAGTTGAGTTTCCAAGAACGGACAGGAGTTTACCAAGCCAGCAAGAGTCGGGAAGCATGGAAGAGCGAGGCGTGTCTGGGGAAAGCCAGCTCAGCCACCAGGACTGAAACGGGGCGCATGAATGAGCGTGGGGAACAAGGCAGACCCGCGTCACGGCGGACCTCCTGCACCGCGCCGAACAACGAGGGCTTCAGGCCACGTGGCACCGACGCGGCAGCCTGCGGTCTTCACAAGGGAGCCTGGAGGCGGTGCGCAGGGAACCTCGGGTGGGAGGCTGGTGGGTTCTGGGGGGTCTATGCTGGGGAGAAACGTGAAGGGCCTTGTGTGACAGTGGGGACAGAGTGGGACTGGTGACTTTGATACTTGGGAGACAGAAGGTTACAGAATATGTACAGTGATTAACTGTGAAGGGGCGGAGACAGAGGGGGAGGAGCCCACGAGGCCCCCAAAGGTGCTGCTGTGGGTCTCCGAGCAAATAATGCCTTTCAATGCCTCTGCTCCAGGGAGCGCAGGAGGAAGCGCACCCGTGAGGGCAGAAGATGGATTTGGGTCTCACAGGCTGAGGCAGAAATGTTGGGGACACCCGACGGCAGAGGCCTGGCAGGAAAATGGAGACAAGGCCTCAAAACTCAGAGGAGAGGGCTGAAGCAGAGATTGGGATTTCAAGGCTAAATAGGTATGATTCTGCTTGGAAGAATACAGCATCACACACACACACACACACCACACACACACACCACACACACATACCACATAGACACCACACACACCACACACACACACCACACACACATACCACACAGACACCACACACACACACCACACACACATACCACACAGACACCACACACACACACACACACCACACACACACACCACACACACACACCACACACACCACACATACACACCACACATACACACCACACACACACCACACACACACACCACACACACACACCACACACCACACACACACACCACACACGCACCACACACACACACCACACACACACACCACACACCACACACACACACCACACACGCACCACACACACACACACCACACACACACCACACACACACACCACACACACACACCACACACACATACCACATAGACACCACACACACCACACACACACACCACACACACATACCACACAGACACCACACACACACACCACACACACATACCACACAGACACCACACACACACACACACACCACACACACACACACACACCACACACACACACCACACACACCACACATACACACCACACACATACCACACAGACACCACACACACACCACACACACACACCACACACACACCACACACACACACCACACACCACACACACACACCACACACGCACCACACACACACACCACACACACACACCACACACCACACACACACACCACACACGCACCACACACACACACCACACACACACCACACACACCACACACACACACCACACATACACACACACACCACACATACACACCACACACACACACACACCACACACACACCACACATACACACCACACACACACCACACACACACACACACCACACACACCACACACACACCACACACACACACCACGCATACACACCACACACACCACACACACACACACACCACACACCACACACACCACACACACGCACCACACACACACACACCACACACACACACCACACACACACCACACACACACCACACATACACACACACACCACACATACACACCACACACACACACACACCACACACACACCACACATACACACCACACACACACCACACACACACACACACCACACACACCACACACACACCACACACACACACACCACACACACCACACACACACACCACACACGCACCACACACACACACCACACACACACACCACACACCACACACACACACCACACACGCACCACACACACCACACACACACACACCACACACCACACACACCACACACACACACACCACACACCACACACACCACACACACACACCACACACACACCACACACATACACACACACACACCACACACACACCACACACCACACACACACACCACACACACACACACCACACACACACACACCACACACCACACACACCACACACACACACCACACACATACACACACACCACACACACACACACACACCACACACACACACCACACACACACCACACACACACCACACACACACCACACACACACACACACACACCACACACACACCACACATACACACCACACACACACACCACACACACACACCACACACCACACACACCACACACACACACACCACACACACACACACCACACACCACACACACCACACACACACACACCACACACACCACACACACACCACACACACACACACACACACACCACACACACCACACACACACACACCACACACACCACACACACACACCACACACATACACACACCACACACACACACACACCACACACACCACACACACACACCACACACATACACACACCACACACACACACCACACACACCACACACACACACCACACACACACACACACACACCACACACACACACACCACACACACCAACACACACACCACACACACACGCACACACACCACACACACACACCACACACACACACACCACACACACCACACACCACACACACACACCACACACGCACCACACACACACACACCACACACACACACACCACACACCACACACACACCACACACACACCACACACACACACACACACCACACACACACACACCACACACACACACACCACACACACACACACCACACACCACACACACCACACACACACACACCACACACACACACACCACACACACACACACCACACACCACACACACCACACACACACACACCACACACACACACACCACACACACACACACACACACACACACACCCAAGGCCCTGCCAGCAGCTGCGTCTTCCCTCCGCAGGTCACCTAATGCTCGCCGGTCAGGACACATCAGGACGCGCTCTGTGCTTTGCGATTCGCCCTGCGCTCTAGCCCTTCCGGTTCCAGGTTTGCCCGCAGAGTCCGCAGAGGGACAGGGAGAGGAAACCTGGCCTTCTCTTCAGCCCCTCCCGCTGCTCACGGACGTCCCCGGCCCAGGGTGGGGGCGTCACGGCACACGGAGCACGAGCCGAGCACCGTCTGACTGGAGACCCGACTGGAAGGACCTGACGGACGGAAGTTCTCTTGGGGAGGAAGAAAGCACCAAACCGACTGCTCCGCGTCAGCACTGCGACGGGACACCTGCCCAGCCTTTCGGGACTTCTGACAACGGCTTTGAGAAAGCAATCCACGCCCCACAGAACACCTCCTAATAATGGAGGCATGGTTTCCTAGCAATACCCGCACAATGATCGAAAACTTTTGAGGGCTTAAACAATACACAAATCCTAATGCAAAGAAAATGTATTGATTAACCCTAGCTCTAAAATTCTGCTCTTTAGTTCACTCTCAGAACTACATAAAGCAGATGGCATTGCCAATCATGACCTTATACTTTGATCATGCAAATGGAAAGTAGCATAGTTTTCCAATATAAAGGGGTTTTTAACTTACCTAAACATTTCCAGCAACTCTACACCAATTTCCTTTTTACATTTTTTCCTTTAAGATGTTTTGCTGTTTCCGGAGGCTACACTATAAACAGTAAATTCAATTTTGAAATGACCGGCGCACTGACGACCCCGCACGGACTGCACACTGGAGCGCGGGCGTCCCCTCTCTGTCCTGCGCGGGCACAGACGCCGTGTGGTGCTGGGGCCCCGGAGGGAGACGGCAGCCCCCGGTACGCAGGCTGACAACGTGGGCTGCTCTGGCTTTCAAGGGGCGACGCGGGGGCCCTTGGCGCTTCCTGGGGCGCTGGGTGGGGACGGGCACAGTGGTCCCGTGACGTCCCCCTCCCCTTCAACAGTGGAGTAGCTGTGCTCTATCTGTTTCATATATTACACTTTCTCACGAAATTTAGCTTAAAGGAAGAATTCTCACACACACCCGTGGTCTGGCAGGAGGAACCCAGGCGCGGCCGGCTGGCAGCCCTGCCCGCGCGCCGCACCACCGCGGCCCCTCCAGCACAGCGTCCCCAGCGGCGCACGCGGGAAGCCGCCGGTGCCGAGACAGGCCTGCGCGCCCTCCGTCACGGGTGCAGGGCGCACCCTTCCGTCACTGCGCCCAGGGGACGCGCAGGGCTTCACTCTGCGCAGGGGCAGTCGGGGAGCGTGCAGCTCTGATTCTCCTCTGTCCTGACTTTAAAGCCTCCAGTTTAAAATTTCCCACATGCAACATTCAATCAGAAAAGAAACCGTTGTTTTCAAATTTTAAGTAAGACAAAAACAAACAAACTACTCAACACGGGAAGTGACCAAGCAATACAAAGTATCCCAAGACTTTTTTTCTCTCGGCCCCACGAGACTACGGAGAAATGTGTGGGTTCCCGGAGATCCCCAGGTGGCTACAGAGGTCAGAGTCGAGCTCACCTCTCAAGGAAGAGAAGCCTAGCGTGTCCCCCGACGCCTCCCCCCTTTACGGGGAAAAGCGCGCTGCCACTGGTCCTGCCCCAGGGCCCCCCTCACTGCCCTGCCCCGCTCCGCGCCAGCCCTTCCAGAGCGTGTCCTCCCACCCAGGCCCGCTGCCCCTCCTGCCGGCAGGTGCTCCCCCCTCGCAGGGCCAGGCTGCCCTCCCGCGGGCCGCAGCCCCCCTCCCGGGTACCCTGAGCCCCACGCGCAGTAAGGCAGAGCCCTGGGCTCCCTGCGCTCCGGGACTCGGCCTCGAGTGGGCCAGCACTGCGAGCGGATGCAGCCTTTCCTCTCCCCGAAGCGCGGAGAGTCAAGGCTGGGCTATGAGCTTCCACACGGGGAAAGAAACGGGGTAACAAGCAGGCCACCCACAGGCCTTCGGAATACACTGGGGCTGGAGGCAGAACCCCGGCTACACGAGAGGAGGTCACTCCATCCTGTTCTGCCTCATCCGTGCGTCCGTCTTCTCCGGGGGCCAAAGGCGCCCACGGCCCAGCCATGCCGTCCCCACCCAGGGCCCCGGCTCACCGGAGCCGCTGGCGACGTTACCTGATCTGCTTGCCCTCCCTCAGGTCGTACAAGGAGAAGAAGACGTCAGCGTCTTCCCCGATGGTGTTGTAGGTGAAGCTCTTCAGGCTGAGGAAGAAGTGATGGGGCACCGGCATCCGGCAGGCTTCCCCGTGGCGTGGGCGCATGGTGTCCACCTAACCGGGGACGCAAAAACGGGGGCTTCTGTCATAGGGGTTTCATGACACGAATCATGAGTAACATGAAAACTGAATGACTAAGTCTCCCTGCACTGAGGGAGAGACCGGAGTGTGACCTCTAACACAGGGGTGCTGCGTCCCCACGCTCGGTCTGAGATGGGCAGGTGCGCACCTGGGAGGAGTAGGGAGTGACCGAGAGGGGAACCGAATGCCCACTGACAGGGCAACTCCAAGCCTCCACCGGGTCACGGACAGCTCAATTCTCCAGGGAGCCATTTTCAAAGTCGTCTCTTGGCGACCCTGACATGACCCTGAAGAACCTGATGTACACTGTTGGGTGGTAACGGTCACCGTCCTAAATGACATTTTTATTTTCTCCAGACTAATTCATTCTCGTCTCTCAGTCTCCCTCCTTCCAGCTGTGCTCGTGTAAATTTGCACAGCGGCGCGGAGACGGGACACATTTGTTTGAAGGCCGGGGCCCCTTGGATGAACGGCACACACAAGCAAGGGGTCCGCGCTGTGTGGCACCCCCGCTGCAGAGGGCAAAGCCTGGGAAGCCGGGCCCAGCGGCTCACCTGGGACGTGCTTTGCTGGACGCTCTGCCGGCTGGACAAGTGCTGGGGAAACAGAGAGAGAAAAATTCACTCAGCCGCGGAGGCAACTTTTAGTAAGCATCTTCTGCAGGCCAGGCATTCTGCTACGTCTCGTACATATATGACCTCATTCCATGCTGATAACCTTGCTAGAGGGATGTTACCTGTACTGAATGGAGACAGCTCGGGCTGAGCACCAGGAAGCGGCCTGCCCAAGTTCATTCACACGGCAGGGAGGAGGCCCAGTCCAATTTGAACCCAAGTCTTTCCAGCCCAGAGTCCCAGCCCAGTCACAGGCGGCACCTGCTACTGCATTCTTTATTGGTTCTGTCCTCCCCACACACTGTCCCCTGCCCTGCGTTGGGAGGCCCAGCCTTTCCAGGCTCTCCCCACTGGAGAGAGGACGGCTTTTAAGCAAAAGGCCCCCCCATACACACACACATCTCCCCGTGCTGAGCCTTTGCTGCTGGCTGAAGTGAGGAGAGGCAGGTTCCAATCCCAGCCGCACCAAGGAAGCTGTGGAGCGTCAGAGAAACCACTCCGTCTCTCCAAGGATCATTTCTTTGACCGTAAAATTAAGATAAAAGCTTCTACTGTCTTCCTCACAGGGTTATGACGACGCTCAAATTTCATCATGGGAAGCTGCACGACACAGTAGCTAGGGACCTCAGCCAGGACACCTGGTTTTAAATCCTGACTCATTTGTTAACTGAGAATAACATTCTGTGCTGAACTCAGCCTCCCAGGACTTTGTGCAGATTAAGTTAGCGTAATGTCTGCAGGTGGTTGATCGTTGTTATCTATAATTAGTATTCTTTTATCAATTTATTGATTTTAGAGAGAGGGGACAGGACGGGCGGAGGGAGAGAGAGACAGACGTCACTCTGGTGCCCCACTTATCCACCAGGGCGCGTCAGGGAGACGCCGTAACCGCCTGAGCTGCCCAGCCAGGCTGGTATTCTTCTTATTGGCATTCTTCTTTATAATTAGTTGTTAGAGAAGAGTCAGTCCCATTTAGAAGTAACCGTGCCAGGAAACACTCGGGGCTCACACACACGAGGTCCCAGACCTCGGGTGCACAGCAGGCCTCATCTGGGGAGCTGCTCCCCACCACACAGGCACAGACAATGGGGGCTGGGGAGAGCGAGTTCCTTCCTTTCCCAAATACACATATCTAACCCTAAATAAAACTGAAGTACAATTAGATATTAACTTAAGTGCCTCTCAGAAGCTATAATAAATTAATACAGCTAATAATTAAATATTCATGTGCATTAATAGCTAAATTAGCAAGTTATTATTGACTATTAATATCCATTCGTGGGAATACACATTCCCATGATACATATTAAATACAGTTGGCCCCCTGTGTCTGTGGATTTTACATTCATGGATTCACCTAACCATGGATTCAGATATTTAGAGAAAAAAAAAATCCCAGAGAAATTCCAAAAAGTGAAAACTGAACCTGCCACAAGCCAAGCACTGCACTGGGCATGCGGATGAAGTGGTGCGCAGGCACCACCCTGCTGTGGCCTGCGTGCAAACATGGGTTACATGCGAATACTCTGCCATTTCATGCGAGGGACACACGCATCCGCAGATCTGGGTGTTTGGGGAGGGCCCTGGAGCCAGCTTCCTGCGGACACCAAGGGACAACTGCATAATAAAGACGGGCCTGCGCTGGCTGGGGAACTCATCACACAGAATGTGTGTGTACAAAAAAAAGTTCGGATATAAAAGAGGCTACAAAAAGCTTTTTTAAAAACCAAGCGTTCAGAAAAGGAAGCCAAGAGCCTGTGGTGACTGACCCACATCCACCGGGACGTTCCCTGGCCTGGAGGGCCCCGCCGCCGGCCTGTAAACTCGGAGGCTGCACCGGCCACCCTCCAGCAGTGGGGCTACTGACTGAGTCTTAAAAATGACCACCGGTCTTCAATATAAACGTTCAGTTATAATTATATAGGGACGTTTAAGCTGCCTTCAGTGTGAACCATCCACGCTGACAATAACACGTGTCATCCTAGAGCTCAGAGAGGCATCACACTGGGGAGGCATCGTCAGCCTCGTCTGAGAGGGCAGCCCACGGCGGCCAGAGAAAGGCCCAGAGACTGGCGCCTTGGGGTGTCTGTCTCACCGCTGTCAGGGAAAGCCCGCCCTGCCGCCAGGCAGCCTCCAGCTGGGCGCCGGTCCCTGCGTCCACAAGGCCCCCATCACACACCGTGATTACTGTGTGTCCACGTCCGCTACCCAGCTCTGGCCTTTGTCCTCTCAGGGAGCAAAATACCCGTCTTAATCACCTTTACATCCTGAGTATCTAGCAAGGTACGTCAAACGACTATGGAAGTGGGGAGCGAAGGGGGGACAATTGCGACCACTGTAATAGCATAAACAATAAAAAATAAATAAAGTTAACATTGATATTAGAAGTAATATAAGCACATAATTTTCAAAATTAAACAGCCTTAAAAAGCCTGCAATAGATTGTCAGTCCTCTGTGTCCTGTTACCCAAAGATAAGGACTTTCAACCTGTTACTGCGTTTTTTCCCAGAAGTCACCAAGTATTTGTAAATGTCTTACTGACAGCACGCTCTGTCCAGTCCGAGGTTCCCCCGCTGGCCCCTCACTACGGAGGCCGGGGGTCACTGCGTTTGGTTACACCGTCTCACTCCAACTCTGCGCTGACACCTCACAGGCTTCAGACGAAGCCGTTTATGCTGCTGTGACATCTACATCTTGTTCGCTGCTGAGCCGCGCAGGCGGCTTCCGCCACACCTCGTTTCTTCCTCTGCGCCCTGCTTTTGTACAGGAGACAACTTAGCCTTGTTCGGACGACGGGGCCTTTCCCTGCGCCCTCCCACAGCCCCGCAAAGTGGCCTTCCCCCGCGCTCTCCACGCGGTAAAACGACCAGATGCTGCGCGAAGCGGCTTTCCGCCTGGGGACGCCCCTGCCACCGCCCCGTGCGCTTGCGGGGACCGGCCCTCCCCAGGCCTGTGTGCGGCACAGCCGTGTCCTGGGGCTGCCCCCACGTGAGCCTGAGGACCCTCTGTGCCTCTCAGCTGGGTCAGAATTCCTCTCTCGGGCGGCACAGAATAGCGTCTTCTGGGTTCCTCCGTTTTAAAGAAATATTTTAGTCTTCAGTAGTTTCCTGAACAGGGTTTTTAAAGAAAGATTTATTTATTTATTTTTTTTTTTGAGACTTTAAGTGACTACAATTTTCTTCGGGGTATTTTCCCACTTGACTGATAATGGGCCTCGGTAAACACAAAATTCTAGGTTGGACCTTCCCCCCTCAGAATTTTAAAGGCAATTCTCCGTTACTGCTGGTTTTCAGTGCTGCTGTTAGGAAGACGAATGCCATTCTTCCAACAATTCCTCGGCGGTGACCTGTTTTTCTCCCAGAAAGCTTCAGGCTTTGTGAGCTGAAGTCTCACAATTAGGTGTTAAGTACGCGTTTGACCCTCTCAGTCTGGAGACTCATACCTTCATCCTGGGCAAGGTTCTCCCAGCTTTCTGAGTTGTCGTTGGCATCTGACATGGTATAACCGTAAGGCACACAGCGAGAGGACTTGACGCACATACACGGACGCTGTGACGTGAGCCCCGCAGTGAGGTGACCGTACCCTTCGTGTCCCAGAATGACCCCGCCGCCGGGGGAAGGCTGAGGACCTGCTCCGTGAGGAACCCCCAGGCGCACAACACACCGCTGTCAACACCGTCACCATGTTGCACATCAGAGCCTCGGAGCTCAACCCTCCTCCAGCCGCAGCAGCTGGGCCTCTGACCAGCGCCTGCTCGCCCCCTGCCCCAGCCCGGCAACCACCACTCTGCTCTGCTTCTATGAACTCGGCGTCTTTAGATCCCACATACTAGACCACAAAGTATTTGCCATTCCCTAGCCGATTTGTTTCACTTAGCACAGGACTCCTAAGGTGCATCCACGCTGTCACAAGTGACAGGACATCCTTCTCTCTTACGGCTGGATACTGTTCCATTGTACATTTACACCACGTTTCCTTCCGTCATTCACCCTTCAGGGGACACGTAGGTGTTCCTACGTCTTGGCTCCTGTGACTGGTGCTGCCACGATCACGGGAAGGCAACCATCGCGCTGAGATCCGGATTTCAGTGCCTTGGGATACGTATCCAGAGGGGGATGGCTGAGTCATGTGCTGGCTACGTGTCTGATTTCTGGAGTTATCCCACACAGCTTTTCAGAGCGGCCACACAGACCTACATGCCCGTCGACAGTGCAGAGGCCTCCCTTCTCCACGTCCCCGCGGCCACTTCTGCCTTGCCTCTTTGATGACGGGCATTCTAGGCGTGAGGTGATATTTCATTGTGGTTTTTATGTGCATTTCCCTGACAGCGAGTGAAACTGAACACCTTCTTGTTTTCTTTTAAAGAAACTTGCAATTCTTTCTAAAACCTGTCATTCTCACCACTATATAGCCCTTAAATATGTAAATACCCCTCAAAGGGAGTTTTACCCGGTCCCTTAGTCTAAGCCTGGTAGTCACCTGAGGTTTCTGGTGTTTGTTTTACCTTAAAATTTTGTACCTTTCTTATAGTTACTTCTTCTCAGTCAGCCTGTGAAATGTAAACTTGGTCATTAGTCAACTCAATACATTCTTATAATAACCAACAGACAGCTAAGGGTTTTACAGGTTCTGTCTTTCTTAGGAATAGTGATACTTTATTTCCAGGTTTAAACAGTGCACTAACCAAAAACTGGCTCTTTTCACCTTCAACTAGAGAAAAAAAATTTTTTTTAAGATTACTTACTTATTCTTAGAGAGAGATGAAAAGGAAGGGAGGAGCAGGAGAGAAGCATCCATGTACAAGAGAAACAAAGACTGGTGGCCTCTCACACGCCCCCAACCAGGGATCGGCCTGCAACCTGGGCATCTGCCCTGACAGGGAATCGAACTGGTGACCTTCGACTTTGTGGGGCAGAGACAAAATTTAGGAACTGGTGTAGGCTGCAGGAGCTCCGTTCACCAGAAACGCCAACAGAGAAATGCTCCATAGACATTACACACCCAGTGCTCTGCACAGTAATTCCGGTTAGAACAGCAAGTGTGATATTGTTGTCAGAATAAGGACGAGCCCTTAATTATACTGGGACAAAGACGAAGGAACAATTGTAGCAACATCATTTCACAGTGTAATTAGAAAAAATAAAGGAGCAAAATGAGGTGTGCAAGGAAAAGCCGCCCTGTGTTGGCTTCCTTACCATTTTGTAGAGGTCTGAGACACTGATCTGGTCCGAATCCACAACTTCAAAGTCCTTTCGAGGCACCAGGTCCAGACCCAAATGCCTAGTAAAGAGAAGGACCACAGTCAGCCTGTCACGTCCTCAGACTGCTCCCCTTCATGTGCCTGAAAGCCCACACCTGCCGTCACGCAGTGGACTGAGGCCCGGACCCTGCCCAGGTGGGACATGCCCCTTGTCCGGTGACCCTTAACTGTGCTCACCTTTAGGAAGATAGATAAGGCTAGGGACTTTAAGTCTGACGTACGTCTAGTCATCAAGCAGTTCCCCTTGTGCTGGTAAGAAGGATGTGTTTGATATCGCGTTGTTAATCGATTGACTGAGTTTATTAAGGATGGGCTTTCTATAGATCATTAATAAGTCGCACTTATGTTTTTATTTCTCCCCACGCTGCAAGTCTGCTCAAGGTTCTGTCATGCATTATTACATCCACCACCATAAAGTTACCCAGGATCCAAGTAGGCGTGTAATGCAAAGTCTAACACATAAAAAAAATACCTGCTGAAAATATTAAATTTAAAGAAATATATGTTTTGGTTGAGTTTTCTCTCATTTCCAATTTAATTAACACTGACATTGGGTTAAAGACACCCCCACGTATCAGCCGGTCTCTTAAGAAACTCCAGAGGAAAGCTTAACCAGGGAGCGCCACTACTAAAGGACAGGATATTTAGAAGGCCTGGCATGGCTTGGGCAGAAAGGAAGAAGTAACGGTGGTTCCTGACTCACTGGGAGGCAGCAGGTAGCTCTGGACACAAAACTCTTGGATTCAAACACGGTACCTAATTTATAGTCAACAAACGGTAACTCCTTTCTTCCTCTCCAGAAAAACAGCTCTCCACCTGGAGCCCAGCGGAGCTGTGGACCCCGAAACTGCCTACAGCAGTACGCGCACAGGCGCGTTTATGGCTTTCTTCTGAGGAGAGGGGCTGTAACTCCCATCAGGGTTGAGGGGTGCTCTGTGAGCCCCCTACTCTGCACAAGGGTCACTAACCGTTGCACCTGGCAAACGGAGCCCACAGATGATGGAAGAAGGGTGTGTGTTTCTTTCTCTTCAACTAGACTATGAACTGCTTTTATTTTTTAAATGATCTTTATTGTAATCTTTTCCATTACCATTTAGCCCCCTATGGCCCCTCCCCCAGCCATCCCCACACTGGTATCCACGTCCATGAGTCCTCTGTCCTCTGTGCTCAGTCCCTCCACCTGCTCCTTAGTTGTTGTCTTGCTCTGTGTGAGTCTGTCTCTGTTCTGCTCGTTAGCTCAGTTTGTTCGTTAGAGCCCACACATGAGTGAAATCATATGTTTGTCTCTGAGTGGCTTGTTTCGTTTGGCGCAATGCTCTCCAGGTCCATCCGCACTGTGGCAAGGGCTGAAACTTGCTGCTTTTTTATGGCCGAGTGGCATTTCACTGTGTAAATGGACGCTTAGGCTGCTTCCATATCTTGGTGATTGGAAACAATGTTGCAGTGAGCATAAGGGTGCTTATGTTCTTTTTGATTAGTGTTTGGTATATTAGTGTATTCCCAGAAGTGGGATCGCTGGGTCACAAGGCAGATCCGTTTTTAATTTTCTGGGGTATCTCCATTCCCACCAATAGCGCAAAAGGGTTCCACTTTGTTCACATCCTTGCCAGCACTTGTCTGCTGGTTGATGGATGATGGCCGTTCTGACAGGTGTGAGATGAATATCTTGTTGTGGTTTTAATTTGCATCTCTCTGATGATTAGTACTAAACTACAAGGCCACAGTAATCAAAACAGCCTGGTACTGGCATAAAAACAGACACACAAATGAATGGAACAGAACAGACAGCCCAGAGACAAGCACACACCTTTATAGTCAATTAATATTCGACAGAGGAAGCAAGCATGTACAATGGGCTAAAGATGGTTTATTCAACAAATGGTGCTGGGAAAACTGGACAGATACGTGCAGGAAGATGAAACCAGACCACCTCCTTACACCACCCACAGGAATAAATTCCAAATGGATTTAAGACTTAACTGTTAGACCCAAAACCATAAAAATCCTAGAAGAAAACATAGGCAGCAAAACCTCAGACTTAACTTGTAGCAATATTTTATCAGATATATCTTCTCAGGCAAGGGAAACAAAAGAAAAAATAAGCAAATGGAACTTCATCAAACTAAAGTTTTTGCACAGCAAAGGGAAACATCAACCAAATTAAAAGACAGCCCACAGAATGGGAAAACATATTCGCCAATACATCTGATCAGGGGTTAAAGAAAGAACTTACAAAACACCACCAAAAAAACAAGCAATCTAATTAAAAAATGGGCAAAGACCTGAATCGACACCTCCAAAGAGGATATGCTGGTGGCCAACAGACACGTGAAAAGATGAACTACTTTTCAAATATGCTAGCAGAACTAATTCCATAGGCTCTTTCTGTACATAAAACTTCCAATCATTTAAAATAAAGTCATGCGAACGTTTAAAGTGCAGATTTCTTTCAGTTATAATTTACATTCTCTTTGTATGAAAATATATAAAAAGGTTAATGAAATTATAAGACTGTCAAAATAAAAATGGGAAAATCCTACCTATAGGAAGAAGGTAGAAGCAAACGTACTAACTGTATAGGCTAATATGATTATATGGTTAAGAATTAAAATCTAGACATGCACTTCCTAGCAGGCAAGAAAAAAGGAAAAACATGGTTCTATTAAAGGATAAAAACTCAAGTTCTTCTTTTCCCTTTTTATTGTTCTTCCAGTACAGCTGTCCCACTTCCCCCTTTGCCCCCCTCCGCCCCTCCCACCCCCATGCCCACAGTCAGTTCCCACACTGCTGTCCACGTCCCTGGGTCATTTTTTCTATTGACTATGATAGCTGGCATTATCCTGTAACAGAAGAACCTGAGTTTTTAAAGAGGAAAGAACTTTTCGGTACTAAATCCTAAAAATAGAAACGTCACGGTCTTGCATGATAAGAAGACCACTAATACGCTGTCGGCCTTAACCAGGACGGTTTGCAGTTTAATGAAGGATTATGCCGTCGAATCTGATTACTGCCGTTAATGTACTTAAATCTATAAGAAACTTTGTCTTTCTACCGCTGGAATCCTAGCTTCTTGTATCAAAGCAACACTCCTATCAGGCACCTCTTACCAACTATGGTTGACTGTCTTGCAGTCACTTGGGGCCTCTGGCCGGTACGGCCACCGGCACGTGAGGCAGCGAGGGCCACGGGGGGGCAGGACGGCTGGGGCACAGCCTCCCCGCCTCTCGTGTCAGAAAAAGCAATCCACGTCATAAAGGTAGCTTTTCAGATACGGCCTTAAATATCTGAAATACTTTTACATGCATGTGGAGAAACAGCAAATAAACCACAAAGGATATCAGCATTTGTATTAGGGAAGTGGGGTTATACACGTGAGCATTTGAAACAGTTTCTAAATTTTCTGTAGTCATGCTGGTGAAACCTTTTTAAGTACAAAAATGAGACAAAATTTTAACCCCTAGAGGTCACAGAATATGTGGCATTCTAAGTGTTAAAATTAAGTAACAAAAAGACCACGCGGGCAACCCAATCGCACCAGGTGTCTTCAATGCAGCGGTTCAAGGAAGCGGTCCAGACGGACCTCCGGGCCTCGGGTGCGGTGTTCCTGGCGGTCAGGGCCCCGCCCCGCGGTGGGCCCGCCCGGGGACGCATGGCCACGCCACCCCTGTCTCAGCCCTTCGGCCCCCGCAGCCCGCCTGTCCCCTCGCTGTCCACCCGCACGCCCACCCACTCACCGCCCAGACCTTTCCCGCGCCAGACCGAGAGGGTGAGCCCCAGAAGTGGGGCAGCTTCCAGGCGGACACGTGCCGGCGTTCATCAGGCTCGCTGTCCCCCGAGAGCAGAGTGATGCCCCTCACGTCACCGGGGCGTCGTACCATTTAATGTCTCGGTTTCATTAGAAAATAAGAGCATGACGAATGGTGACTGAGAAAAGAGAAGGCAGGCGCCTTCCGCTACACTCATGTTCAGTGGATGAAGAGCGGTTTTCAGCAGCTGAACTGGGGGGCCGTCCTCACGGGAAGGAGGGTGACGCCGCAGTGAGACGCAGCCCACAATCGCCACAAACGGCCCCCGGGAGAAGGCTCCCGATGGGCCACCCTCAGAATGACGAACAGGAAGTGCGGGGACAGGCAGCCGCAGTCTCCTCTCCACCTTCACGGCGAAGGGCGGCCGTGCTGCCAAGCAGTGGGCGCGCGGGCTCCGAGGCCAGTGCCTGGCGTGGCCTTGGCCTTGGCCTTCCCCCGAGCCGCCCTGTCTTGCCTGTCGTCATAGGCGGCTGTAAGGACGAATCCACGTGACGCACTCGGCACAGGGCCCGGCACTGCCAACTGCTATTGCTGCTGTAGTTCCATCACTACGTGTCTCGTCGCCAGCCACCACACGGCTGAAAGAAGACGGACTGTGACCAGAGAGAGACATGTCTGAGTAAGACTCAAACAGACGGACACAAGCAGGAGACACACAGCTACCTGTGTCTACACACAGATGGAGTAGGGAGCTCAGTTTTCAAAAATGGTCCTAATTGCTTAGGTGAAAAGTCCTCGAACAAATATTTCGTCTTCCTTCGCCACCTACCATTGCTCACTCATTCATTCGTTCCAGTGATTCAATAGATATTCACTAGCACCTGCTCTGTGCCAGGCTCCTGCCGAGCTGGGGCCCACAGCAGTGGGTGAGAGACACGGCCCCGGTTCCACGCTCTTTCTGGTGCGCTTCTCTGAAGGCCCTGAAGCTCCGTATCAAATTCTTTGAATTTTACATTTCTTCTGAATGTTCTATATTCTGTTTTGTTTTCTATTGTACATTTTTCTTCTGGGGTTCCTCATCTGAACCACAGAAAACAACCGAAGTTAATTAATTACACACAATAAATGATTTAAGGCATTAGGACTTAGTTCTTCAGAATTGTTTGAGAAAGACTGGACTTGTTAGGATTTCTCGTGGGCTGTGCCCTTTTCTGGTACTCACAGTATCCACGGCATACAGACGGTAACTATACTAATGGAAACATGGTGCATGTATATAACAATAAAACAGGGTAAGATATAACTAATTAGCTCCCCTTTCCTGAATATTTACTGGGGTAGGCATTTTATGTACACGATCTGTAAATACTGTGGGAAGCAGACAGTCTGAGACCCATTTTATAACCGAGGAAACTGAAGTGGAGGGAGGGTGACTCTGGCTCGTTCAGGAAACAGAGGCGGGCTTGTCTCAAGCCAGGTCTGTCTCCCTCTGAACTTCGGTGTCTCCACTGTTCCTGCTGCCTCTCTGCTCGTGACCATGCGAGTTAAGCCCTAATGGCTGTGATTGTAATTAGTTCAGTGCTAGCAGTGAGCGGGATGATTTCTGTGTCAACACAGCAATCCAGAGAGTAGCAAAGCCCGCCTGGTACATGGGTGACCACCAGGCATCAAAACAAGCCCGTTTTATTACTTAGATTCATTCACGTAACGCCTACTAAGTGTGGGCGCTGTGCTGTGCTAAGTGTAGGGTACGGGGAGAGCAAAGAATGTGTGTGTGTGTGTGCGCGCGCGTGCATGTGCGTGTACGTGTGTGTGTGTGTGTGTGTGTAAGGCAGTCACTGAAACATGATGACCTGAGAGAAGGACTGTGACACAGTGGTCCCTGACTTCCTGAGCAGCACAGGACACTGACTGTGGGACCCACACCCTGGTATCAGAAGAGGCCTGAGAAGTCACTGGAAACCTCTGCTCATTTCAGACGTCCTGAAGCTGGAAAAATATCCCCAGGTCCTCAAAGGGAAAGGACTGAGTCAGAACCCTTCTGACCCTTAGATAAAAACTTACTCGGGAAACGTGCTGGGTGGTGGGTGGATGGCAGTCACTGCTGCCAAACTACAATTCAAACACCGCCGCTTGTGCCGCGTTCTCCAGGCGCAGGTCCCAGGGCGTGGGGCATAAACCAAGCGGGAAGGTCGGGGGATGGGGCGTGAGGGTGTGTGAAAATCTGCCAGAGAAGGCAGAAAAGAAAGGCGGAAGAGGGAGGGACTATAAAAAGGGAGAGAAAAGCTAGAAATTATATATTTATTGGGGATTTCCCTTAAACACCGAAACCTCACACACAGGTAGTTTTCTAAGGCAAAGATCAGTCAGGTTGAGTCGGTGCTGGGCTGATGCAATTCTGACCTGGCCGTGCCGTACGTACCGCAGCGATGACCTCAGAGACGGAGAAGAAACTTCTGTAACTGTCTTGAGGGAGGTGCTGAAATTACTAAATTAACACATTAAAATTACACTGCTGGACAAATTATTTTAAAGTTCCCTTGGAAAGGGTGTAATTAACTGACTTGTCCTTTGTATGGGAGCCTTGAACACAGATACATAACGGCTCGTGAACTTGAACAGGACTTTGTGTTATGCCCTATCTATAGTTTGGTTCCTAAAAATATAAGAACACAATTTTATAAGTGCTGATTCCTACCTGATACAATTTTAATAATTTTTACTTCTGGAATGAGTCTATACACTGAGTCAACACATCACATACATTTAATGCCCAAATATTCAAATTTTTACCAAGTAATTATTAAACTCAGGAAACAAAATAAAAAGTGTTATTATGTCGCTGAGGAAAGCTCAGCATTTGAATTCTAAATAAAAATGTAAAGTGCCAGTTGAGTTTCTGTCCTTGGAAGTTCTAACTCAATTTTAAATCAGATACATATTATGGGACATACAGTACTCAGCAGAAGTATAGAAGAAAGATCAGATAATCCGAGGACTAGAACTACTGGCAATGATTTGCCTGGATTTAAGACTCACACTTAAAAATGATGAGAGCCAGAGCAAGGGCTGGGGGCCAGTCCCGGGTACAAACCCAGCGCCACCCCTCACTACGCAGCACTGGACAGAGTGTCTGGGCCTCGGTTTCCTCATCAGGTAAAACAGAGCTCCTCTCCCGAGGGCACAACGGCCTTTCGTTACAACAGTGCACGTGAGTCAGACCACGCACTCGTCGCAGCGGCAGGGGAAGAGGTACTCACGAACTATTAAACGCTGTCATCAACAGCTTCTGAAAGAGGTTCTGAGAAGGCAGAGCTATAAAGTCTCTATAAGAGCTTATAAATAATATTTAATCACCTCAATTGAAATATAAAAAGCCACTCGGCAAACACTGATTGTGCGCCCGACACACGCCACCGTGTGCTAAGCACCGACATTTTATGGCCCTTACGAAAGCGTGGCGGGTGAGAAGTGGGGCACTCCCGGGGCACAAATGAGGACGATGGGCACAGGGACCAGTGCTCAGCTGCTGTGGGGAACAGTCTCCGTCACGCAACCGAATAGCACGGAATGGCTTCATTTCTGCAGTGTTCCACCTCTTCTTTCAAAGTAAAAAGGAAATTTTTTAAAAGAAATAGTTGAAGTGAGAACCAGAGAGAAGAGTCCTATTGGTCTGTGGAGCAAGATGTCTTTTTCCTTTAATGATGACAGACCTACAAAGTTCTCAGTTAAATTTTTAAGTGACTCATTTTTCCACTGGAGGGAAAGGGGAAAATGGAAAGGAGAGGAAGGGGGGAAAGAAGTGGGAGGGGAACAGCAGGGAGAAGATACAGAGAAGCGGGGAGAGTACGAATCGGGAGAGGAGGGGGGACGGAAGGGCAGAGAAGGGGCATTGAACTATGTTCCCAGTTTTATTTTTTTCATTTATTCAAGTGGACATATAAATACTCCACCCCCCTCCAGACATAGACACAGACGGACAGACAGACACACACACACACATATTGCTGAGAAAAAAAGGTATTCACGAAGGTGAAATAACTGTAATTTACTGACAGGCGTTTATACTGGTCTTCGCCTTTTTCCAATGCTTTCGACTTGTTTCCAAGCTATCATCTCTACGTTTTTAGATTTGATTGCAAAACCTGGTATTCTCCCAAGCTTTGTTATATAGAGGTATTGATATCTCTAAGACAATTCTCTTCTTCATTGACTGGTACGCATAGTTACTGTAACAGTGACTTATACAACTGTTAGCGTTACCAGGTCAAGGGTAACAATTCACTTGGCTCCTGGAAATGTTACGCGTGTAATTATTTTTTTAATAAGCGCAACGATGCCGTTCTACAGCAGAGCGCGGCCTGGGGCCCTGCGGCGAGTGGGCGCGCTGCCCTGTGCTGAGGTGCGCGCTGCCCCGTGTAGCCTGCGGAACACCTGAGCCCACGCGTATCACGCACGGGCCTGTGGTGTGTGCCGCACGGCCCTACGAGCAGTCAGGAGACGGTGTAATATAAGCAAACAAGGACGGGCTCCTGTCACCTCCAAGGTCACAAGTAACCAATGTAGGGTGGCGCCTCCTTCTTTTCTGCTGAGGAAGAGCACGGCTCAGAGCCTGGCCCGCTGTGCATTACAGTCCGTGTCTCCTCTTCCCTGATTTATTCTTCCAGTTCCTCAAGAACACATTCTCAAGTCCCTTGGTAAGAAAGGGGCCAGGAAAGACGACTTCCGCATCCTTGGATATGTCAGAATAGCTTTATTTAGCCATCACACGTGACTAGATAGTTTGGTTGTTTATAACATTCTGTCTAGCAAATCATGCCCCAACCATTATATTCTAGCATCCGGTGTTACTGATAAAACTTTTGAGGCCAACGTGATTCTTATGCCTAAGACCTGTTTTGCTGTCTGGAAACCTTTTGGGGTCCTCTCATCACCCCCGAGATACTGAAATATTTTCATGTGCCTTGCTGGGGGTTTTGGGTTTTTCCCCATCAGACTGTGTATTTGGTGGTCCCTTTCAACCCTAAGACTCCTGGTTCTTTGGCTCTGAGAATTTTTCTTCTATTTTCTTTAGAATGTCTTCTTCTTCTTCTTTTTATCCTCACCTGAGGACATGCTCATTGATCTTTAGAGAGAGGTGAAAGGAGGGAGAGACAGGGAGAGAAACATCCATGTGAGAGAAAAACACTGATCAGCTGCCTCCTGACTAGGGACCAGACCTGCAACACAGGCATGTGCTCGGACCAGGAATCGAACCTGTGACCTTTCAGTTCATGGAACGATGCTGCAGCCAACTGAACCACACCAGCCAGACCTAGAACTTCTTCATTCCCTCTTTTTTTCCTGAAAATGATAAAGCCCACTGGCTTGAATATCTGTATTGCTCTTCTTTCTTCAATTTCTGCCCATCTTTTCATTTTCCTATTAACAACATAAAATTATCTTCCTATTCAGTTTGGAAATCACATTCTCTGTTCCTTTTTCACAGCATCTTATTCTACATAATGGATCCTCTTGATTCTCTTGGAGGATACTCGGAGATTTTTAAAAAGCTCTTCCCTCATCTCTAATTCTCTCTGGGGCCAGGTTATTTCACTCAGGGCCAGGTATTTTGTTCCCCAGTTTCTGTCTCTTCCCTATGGAAGGGTTTCTTCAAATATTTGGTGATACTCAATTGTCCGCTCAGGTTGAAAAGGCATTAGAAGAAGTGGGGGAGGTTTCTGTACACGGGTGGGTAGCTGCCAATTTCCTCCTTCTGGTAAGTGGAAGGGATCATTACAGTCTGAAATCCTTAAATGCAACAGGGAAGGCTCCGCAGTCAGTCCCAGTTCACACTCTTCCCCAGTTTCCCCCAGGCAGCTGGGCTTTGCATTTGCTCATCTGAAGGGGAAACGCCTGGCTGCCAGGCAGTGTCTCAGGGTGGTGGACTCTTCCTCTGACGGACTTTGAAGCAACCCCCCCGTTTTAAGTGTGCCTCAAAGGCACACTCCCATCTTCCAGGAGCTACTCCTTTATTAGCTAAAACTGCCCCCACATATACTTCCCAATTTCTAGAAACGGGTTCATATATGACCTTTATTGCTGGCCCCCTTCCAGTTCTTTTTATTGTCTATCATTTCAGTGATGTCCTGAGAGAGAAAGGAGCCAACGACTTGTACTAATACCCTTCAGGTATATGCACACCTTAAGCAGGAGGCAACCTGGCCACTTCAAAGGTCAATCGACCTGATTTTAAGAGAATGAGACAAAAGTACCAGATAATTTATATCAATTGCTCAGTCCAGGAAGAAATAAAATCTGAATGCTACTGACTCTAGCTTCCTAAACCAAAGACTTGGGATTGTAGTTGTACAATCCTAATGGCAACAGCAAGTAATCACACCCGTAAATGCAGGACTGGACCTGAATGAAAATTAGTTTAGAATATCCTAAGGGACAGATGCAGAAATTCCAATTTGTAGTATATGCTGATTTAGAGTCATTGCGTGACTCTAACATGTAAAGGACACCAAATTCACATGGTTTTAAAAGGCACTAAAGGGTGAAACAGAAGCATATTCTAATTACGGGGATCCCTCACGGAGGAACTGGGGGGGGTCACGTTGTCTGATGTGCTTTTCCAGAAGTGAACGTGGAGGCCGAGAGCCAGGGAGCCAGTGAGCGCCCCTCGCTGAACGAAAGGCCACAGCACAGCACTCACAGGAGACGGGACCGGGGCCTGGTGGGCAACAGGGCAATGGCTTCTGGTCGCTAAAGAGCAGCTTTGCTCGGGTACCAAGCCCATGACGAGTTATCACAAAAGGGAGTGACAGACGCCCAAAGGACAGTCATACTTACTCATTCCCCCAGTCCAGGCGCACGGTGATATGGCGCTTAACCTCCCGCACCTGATCCTGAGTCAGGTGACCCGACAGTAGCTGCCTTCGCAGGTCAATAAGTTCATTCATCACATGGCGGAGTTTGTAGAAAAGATCTACTTTGTGTTTCTGAAAGGGCGTTTTTGGTGTTGGGTGAAATAAAAGAGGGATATGGAAAGGGAATGAAAAAAGAAAGAGAAATAATTAAACTATGAAAAGTGCTCATTTCTCTAAATCTCTAAAAAAGGCAATGTAAAGAGAAGCTTATTTAAGAATCATAAAGTCCTTAGTTTGTACTGTCTAAAAACATCTCCCCAGTGACATCTGACAACTAATATAAATGACCCGGACCAAGCACGGTGCTGTGTATCTACGTATGCTCCATCCTGGGCGACTCCTTTCCCAGTAAATCAAAGCTACGGGACTTAATCGGAGCAGCGTTACGCAGGCGCCTCGGTCTGCTTTCTCGGACGGGAGTGACCACGTCTGCAACAACAACGCCTCCCACCACCAGCGACCTCTCTGGCCTTTCCAGGAGCCGCTCGGGCTGGGGGGGGAGGCGCAAGAAGCCCTTGCCCTATTTTGAAGGTACGAAGGTTTCAAACTAAAGCCGAAGTCGCTGGAGAACCGTTCACTGCAGGTTTCCAGGCCTCAACCAGCCTTAATTAGCTTTTGTAAACAGTACGTGTCCCTAGTGTCACAGATTCCTACTCTTTTTAGTTTAATAAAAAGTGTGACCTTTGTACGAGTTAAGTGGGAACCTTTTAATGAACCCGACGATGTCAGAGTGACTGTATTTACAAGTAAAAAGTTTAAGTGCCATGACGTACGTACTTGAGCAAAGTGATACACTTAAGAACACAGATTTGAAAACTAAATTCCTATTTGCTCACAGTGAAATTCTGATTTTGGAATTTTTAGGTTTTTATTGTATTATGGAGAAGCATAACTTTATACAACTAAAATTCTTGGAATGTCACTTATCTTAAAAGAACGTTTTCAAGGACAGACCCACCGACACCAGCGCCATTCCGCCGGGGGGCGTGGCGCGCTGCGGCGCCGCGGGAGTTCTTCCAACAGGAACCACCTGACTCGTCAGGGGCACTGACCTCTTTTTCTTTAGGTTGTCAAATGAAAATGACAGCAACCAATACAACAAGAGCCACGCGGTGTTATGAATTTTAAAATATATTTTGGGTGTGCCACGGAATTTTAATAATTAGTTTGTGTGCTATGACATAAGAAAGGTTAAACATTGTTGCCCTGTACTATAGTGTTGGTAAGGTCTCTATCTGAGATTTCCTCAAAAAGGGGGCTTGCCAAAATAAGCTTGGTTTAAGGGGCTGCAGATAAAATTAATTATAAAGCAAACTAAAAACCAGTACAATCAGCTAATGTTTTTAGGTGGCAGTGATCTGACGACTGAAAAGTTCGAAGCATCATCCTACGGAGAGATCATCTAATGGAGCATTAGACCTTTAAAGGGCCGTCTTAGAGAGAAATTATTTTTGCCCGGAAGACCTTGGGAATCATGCGCTCTAACTATACTTCAAATGGCACTCGTCCCTCCTGTAGTCGATGAACATACGAAGAAAAGTCACGCACCCCGAAGGGACACACACTGGCAGGAAGGCGGGACTTACAAAGTCTTGCCAGCCCGAAAAGCAGGAAGGCCTAAGCACCGCCTCGTCTGGCAAACTGACATGTGAAGACAAGCAGTAAAGGCAATGCGGATTTGATAAAACAAGGCTACCTGCCCAAATTGACAACAGAAAGTCAGAATTGTCATTTTCCCATAAGCCCACACACCATAACCCACTGCATATATACACGAGCACCTATTCATTCACTCGGTTAACAGATGCTCACAGAGCACCGGCTGGGCGCTGTCACTGGATTGCCATCAGAAGTTCCTGCTCCCAGGATGCCTTCATGCTCCAGAGCAGAGACGAACAAAAAGAAAACAAAGAAGGGACGGCAGTGGGAAGCTCTAAGGAAAGAAACTAAAGCAGAACAGGACGGGGGCCCGGGGCGGGCTGCCTGCGGGTGGGAGAAGGCACTGTTTCGGGTATGGCTGTCAAGGGAAGGCTTCTCCGGGAGCTGGACTCTGAGCAGAAACAGGAATGAAATAAGGGCACAGCATCTGAGCACCCTGAAGACGTTTTAGAGGCAGAAGAAGAGAGCCAGAGCGAAGGCCCTGGAGTGAGAGTGGGCGTGGCGTGCCCCTGGGGGACAGAGGGATCGGCCCACCTGGGGCGGAGTCCAAAAGGGCAGAGCAGCGAGGAGCCGTCAGAGGCGACAGGGACCAGGGCAGACAGGCCTCTGTAGGCTGTCTTCAGCTTTTATTCCAAGGAAGACGGGACGCCACTAGAAATTTGCAGAAGAGTGACGTGATGTGACTTAGGTCTGGAAACACCACTGCGAGCGTGCCGCTGAAGGGAAGCCACCGAAAGGCGAAGAGGAGGGCAGGGCCCCGTCCGGAGGCTGCTCACTGCAGCACCCACAGAGGGCTGGCCGACGGAGAAGGCAGGAGTGGTGATGACACAAATGTCAGGGCTTAGGGTTTTGACACGGTTTTCTGCTGACAGATCAGGGGTAAAAGACGAAGTCAGAGATCACTCTTTTGGCCTTCCAGTCAAGATGGCACTGCAGGTACACACAGTTCACCTCCTCCCACAACCACATCAAAGTCACAGCTAAGCTACGGAACAACCATCACTCAGAACCACCAGAAACTGAGTTGAATGGAAGTCTGACAGCTATGGAGTCAGAGAAACCACCTCCATCCAGACTGGCGGGAGGGGCGCCGATACGGAACAGCCTTCTCCCACACCCACGTGTGGTGGGTAAAATTTCAGGAGGGCTATCTCGGGAGTGAGGAGTCCCAGCCCCACACCAGCCCCCAAGTCCACGGTTCCAGTGCCAGGAAGATAAGTGCCCATAACTTCTGGCTGCAAAAACCAGCAGGGATTGAGCTGGTAAAAGAAACTTCTGGAGTCCCAAGCAGTTACTCTTAAAGAGCCCGCAGTGGACTTTTTTAGACTCACTCTCTCTGAGCTTCAGCACCAGGGTAGCACCTTGAGAAAAACCAGTGGCATACGGGGAAGAACTAAAGTTTCTGGCATCAAGGGGACAGCTTTCTCGCAGGCAGACACGTGGGCAGAGGCCACTGTCCCTTTCCTGAACCCCCCGCCCCCAGACCCTTGGAGCAAGCAGGCAGGTGCCATATCTGAGACTACACCAATCTTGCTAACACTGTTTGCCCCGCCCTGGAGATCCCCTGAGTCTAGATTCAGAGCTTCACTTCCCCGGGGAACCTCCAAGCCCAGCACAAGTAGCAGCCATTTCAATTGCTTTATAGCTCAGGCAAGGTGCTCCAGGCAGAGCACAGGCGGGGGCTGGCCTTGGCGTGTACCACCCAGGAAACCCCAGGGCCAGAGCACCCAGTGGACAGCTACAGACCACATCAGAGCACCAGCACCCTGTCCCTGCTCAGCTGATCCTCCACCGAGGGCGGAGGGCGGTGGTCAGTGGTCACAGCCAGTCTTTGCAGCTCACTGGCCTGGGTAAGTCCCTCCCACGCATGCGCATTCCAGTTCACTCTCCTTGGCCACCAGGTTACACTGATGTCACACAAACAATTCTCATTATAATAACAATGGCTGGACTTTTTCTGGACAGACCTCCCATTTATTGATTTTTGAGAGAGGGGAAAGGAGGGGAAGAAAGAGAGCTACATCCATGTGAGAGAGAAACATTGACTGGTTGCCTCCCATACACATCCCGACTGGGGACTGAACCCACAACCTTCTGGTGCACAGGATGGAGCTCCAGCCAAGTAAGCCACCCGGCCAGGGCTACGGCTGTTTTTTTTAATCAAGAGTTTCGAACAGATGGTATTTTCCAAAGATGACTATTATATCTCTCATCCCAAGTGCTCTTCTGCAAAAATGTGCCCTTGACACTCCTCTGGGATAAGGTGGATCTATTTCCCATGCCCTTGAGTCCAGGCAGGTCCTGGGGCTGCTCTGACCAAGCAAACACAGGGGCGGTGAGTGAGGCTGGGTTCTAGGTGCAGCCCTTAGCTAGTCCGGCAGCTTCTGCGCTTCCCTCCAGGAACACGTTTCTGAGAGGGTCCCTCTCAGAATCCAGCTGCCCCTCTGTGACATAAATAACAAGGAGAGGCCACAAGGTGACAGCAGTCAGCAGCCCCGCTGCGAGCGAGCCATCCTAGTGGCCATGCCTGGCCCGAGCAGGCCGTCAGACGACCGCAGCTCCTACCGCCGTCCGACCGCGACAGGACGATGAAGCCCCATCCGTGTAAAAGCTGCCCAGTCCAGAGGACAATGATGTATGATAGTAGTTGTTTTAGGCCATAAGCTTTAGGTAGTTTGTATAGAAAACTGTACAGTAATTTTTCTAATAGAGAAATCAGTTACTGGCTCTAATTGTATACAGCTGGGAATACTAACCCTGGACCAGGAACGAAACAGATCATATAATCTGAAAGCAGCATTATTACTACAATCAATGTAGTGCTGATTTCCTTTTCCAGGCCAACCCAATGACCTCTCCAACCAGAGACCTCAACGCCAGAGGCCCCACCAGCTCTGGGGCAACACCACACTACACTCCCGGCTCTGCTAGCAGAGGAGGACGCGCGCCATCCCGGTGAGCAATCTGGGCGCTGGCCCCAGGGCACACGGTCTACCTGGGGTCACCTGACACCACAGGACAGCTGAATGCCCCACTCAGGCTGAACAATCCTTTTCTACTGTGAGGTCTGCTCCTCAGCAGACTAAAACAACGGTATAACTGGGCAGGTGGTAATATTTAGCTTTCCTACATAATCAGCCCTACTTCCTGTCACTGCTAAAAAAGCAGGAAAAAACTTCTAAAACATCCGCGCAGACAGAAACGGCAGAAGTCCAAGCATGTCCGGAGAAGGCGGGATTCTCGGGGACAACAGAAGGCAGCGGGAAACAAGAGAGCGCACATACGAGACGGGCTGACCCCGTAAGAGAGGCCCGGGCCGGGCTCCACGGGCACTGAGCAGAGCTAGAAAGACGGACCGCTGTGGGCGTCACGCACGCGTAGCCACCGGGGCTCAGAGCCACCCTGACATGGAACACACACCTGACAGGCGATCATTAAATGTGCCCCAACACTTTAAAAATCAAGATATACATGGAAAGAATGTTATTTAGGAATGTGAAATACCAGAGTAACTAAAGGAGCTGAATACAATGGGTGAGCAGTGGAAATCAGGAGCAGGGGCAGACAGGGAGAAGAGCTATACCTTTTCATTAAAGGCCTAGTTGCCTTTCACATGCTATTTAAAAACTCATATATACACATCTCACTGATTTTTCTTATAAAGATGAAGTCAAGCCCTGGCTGGGCTGCTCAGCTGGTTGAAGCATTGCCCCATACACCAAAAGGTTGCAGGTTCAATCCCTAGTCAGGGCACGTACCTAGGCTGCGGGTTTGACCCCCAGTTAGGATGTGTATCGGAGGCAACTGATTGATGTCTCTCTCCCTCTCTCTCTCCCTCTTCCCCTTCTCTCTTGCCCTCCTTCCTCCCTCCCTCTCTCTCTAAAATCAATAAAGATATACTCAGGTGAGGATTTCTTAAAAAGACGAAATTTAAAAACCTCTACTGTAAAAGGCCTTCCTCTGTCCCCCACCTCAAGTGGGCTGCTCTGGGTCACAAAGTTAAGCCGAGTCTCAATCCAGCCTTCACTGCTGTTTATTACTTTAAATATTAACGAGTGAAACCAGCCGGACGAGCAGCTGCGCCATGATGCCCTGCCGGAACCAGCACAAAGGCTAGGGCAGGACGCGTCTCGTTCCCACGGTGAGTGAGAAAGGAAACGCATTCCACAGCCGAGGAGGCCGCCGAGAAAGCTGGGTCTCCTGACTACAGCGGGACACCTCTCCCGTCACAGTGTTCACACTGGTGACAGCGTGTACAGGGCAGAAATGACAGCAGCTCCCCTGCCAACCAAGCCCCGGCAGGATACGGTCCTGAGCTGCAGCGCAGAAAGGGCAGGGCAGCAGGTACACACCCAAGGTGGCTGCAGACGCGCCGTGAAGAACACTCCTCCCTCCCGGGGCGGGCGTCCCCCGCCCTCCAGGGACCGCGGGGTTCTGAGCCCCGCCCTTGTCTGCACACACGCAGTTCAGTTTATCGCTGGAAAGCAAGCATGGTTTAAGACTTTTTAAAGCTATTAATTTACCATGTAAGTGATTAAAAAAGAAAAATGAATTCCTCAATGGATTTTTAAAAAGTGATACAATTCAGTACTTATTTATGACGTAAAAGGAAAACCTGAAGAAAAAAAAAACACAAAAGAGAGAGGAAGAGAGAGGAAGGGGAGCGGAGCGGGCGGAAGCGAGCTGGGGGAGGGGCTATAAGTGGTGGTACAAAGAGAGACGTGACCTGGGGTGGCGCACACGCAGCACAACACACAAATGATGTTCTGTAGAGCTGTACACCTTAGACCTATATAATTAACCAACGTAACCCCAATAAACTCAATTAAAAAATAAGAATTAGAAGGGAGGAGGCCAAACTGTCCGTTTCAAAGAAAACCAAACAAGAGAATTCAGAGTTGACAGATGTAAGATTTTAAACATCAACACAGTACTGCTAATAAACTAAGACATCTAACGGAATACATGGCACCATTCTCAAAAGCAACGAAACCTATAAAGTATCGAGGAGGTCACCTAACAAATTATGCACAAGACTGTCTACGGGGGAAAAAACGTAAAACTCCATTAAATATTTTTAAAGGCAATGAGGCAAAAGGCACGAACAGACATTTCGCTGAAGAGGACACACATACGGCAAACAAGCGTGTCAAAAGACATGCAACTGTCTTAGCCACTAGGGCAACGGAAATTAAAACAGCGAGACACCGCTACACTTTCACCGGAACGGTGAAGAACAAGGCAGAGCGAGAGTAACCAGGCCACCGAGGGTGTGGAGCACCAGGAGCCCCGTACGCTGCTGGGGGGTGGGGGGTGTACAGTCACTCCAGAGCACGGTCTGCCAGTTCCTTATGAAACTACACACGCAATGACCACAGAACGCGGCCGCTACACTCTGGGGCACTCCGCCCAGAGAAACGGAAACCTACGTTCACGTAAAATCCTGTAAACAAACGTGCATAGAGGTTTTAGTCGTAATGGCCCCAAACTAGGAACAATCCGGATGGCTTAATCAAGTGAGGGGTGTGACACACTGTGGCGCATCCTTCCCACGGAATACAGCTCTTGACACACACGGTGACTTTGACAAATCTCCAGAGAATTATTCTCAGTGAAAAAAGCCAACCCCCCAAACTATTGCATTGAATAATATATATTATCCCATTTATATAACGTTCTTGAAATGACACCCTTTGGGGAATGGAGACCATAGTAATGGTGCCAGGGGTTAAGGACCAGGTGCAGGGGCTGGTTGTAGGAGGAGTGTGGGTGCATCACAGGAGGGCCACACGGGAGGTTCTGTGGTTCTGAAACTTGTTATATGAAGTCACATGCTGACTACCGCCCACCGTGGTCAAATTAAAAGTGGATAGAGCTACACACACACACACACACACACACGTCTAAGTAAAACTGAGAAATCTGAACAAGATTGGTGAATTGTACCAACGTCAAAATCCTGGCTGATATTGTAACATAGTTTTGGAAGATGTTACCATTGAGGGAAACTGGGTAAAGTTTACATTAAATCTCTCTGTATTGTTTCTTAAGACCGTTTGTGAATCTATAATTACCTCAAAACAAAAGTTTAGTTAAAATAAGGAAGACCATAAAATAAGTGCTCCTTGTTAGAATGACCTGACATTGTCAATAAATTAAATATCCTCCATGTCAGTTTCTAAATTCAGGGCTATTCCACTATAAGTCCCAGAAGATATTTTTTATAAAGGAACTTCGTAAACTCAAATATATGGATGAAATAAGGCCATGAGTAGATACATCAACTCTGGAAAAGAGGAGAAAGAAGACATGCCCTGCTAAACATTAAGATTTACTTTATCGTGTAGTAAGGCATCCCACAAAGGCATCTGGATAAACACTGAAACGTTGCAGACGAGAAGGAGTGCCCAGAAACCACCTGGGCGAGCAGCCGACATTACAAATCCAAGGAGAACGAACAGCTTGATTAGTAGGTGGTATGGGGGAAACCAGCTTATAATGTTGAGAAAAGTAAAACTGGAATCCCAGATTCCCATCTGGAGAGTGAATTCCAGATGGGAAAGACAGAAATATGAAAGGTAAAACTCTGGAGCTACTAAGCTGAAGAGGAGGAGGAGGCTCTCTGTGACTGGGAGAGAGGACAGGGTAAGACCTGTCAAACAAGACCTCACGCCACAGACCACAGGGAGCAGCTCGGGAGATCACGGTACCAGTTAGGGTTTCTGTCCAGTGAGTGAACCACAGAGGTGACGGACAGGCAGGTGACAGGCTCGGAGCAGAGAACAGATACACACACCAGCCAAGACTGGCAATAACAGGTACAAAAATCATAAGGAACTCCTACAAATCAACAAGAAAAAGACAAAACCCATTAGAAAAAGAGATGAAAGATGTGAATAACACAGGGGACATGATAAACATAAATGTGTAAAGCAACGGTCAGCAATACTTCTAACCAGAAAACAGCAAAAAGCAGGCAGGCCGGCAGGAAGCGGAGACCACTTTATCCCCACCAGAACTGAGGAAAGAACCACGACAGCAGTGCAGCCTGGCCCGCAATGTGGGGAAGGGGACCTGGTCGCGTTAAACAGGCGCACGCTCCGCAGCGCGGCGTCCGGGCCAGCGGCGTCCTAAGGAGACACTCGCAGGTGTTGGCGGCCGCACTGCCTAGAGCAGCAGGAGCTGAAGGCAACCAGGAGCAACGACAAGAAATAACAAGCTAGATGTACATACGATGACATTATATTGTTTAGGAAAATATAAAGTTCGGTAACATCTGCAAACCTTAAAAACACACACATAAAACCTCTGGGGAGAACAACACACCCAGGAACATACGTTAGGCAGACAGGGGCGGGGGCGGGAGGACAGGGCTGGGAATGAGGAGCACAGGGACAGGGGAGGAGCTGCAGTAAACCGACTGGGGGTAACGGCGCGCCGTGAGCCAGGGGGTACACGCAACTCACCCCTCACTTACGGTGCAAATCAAAATGTAACCGGCAAAGCCACGTGCCATGGCATCACGCTACAGGAGAGACGGTGAGGGCGCCTTACCCACGCTGCACACACAGTCAAACCGCCAGAGGCATGCACACCGATGGGGGAAACGCGTGTGTCACGTGGGCATTCAAAGGGAGGTCTGATGCTGGAATGCGTGTAACCTCACGAAGTCAGGGAATCTGATCCCGCCCTGCTGTATCCGTGCCTCTCCCTTCCTCCATAGATGGGGCCGCGTGAAATCGCCCCTGGCTCTGATTATTCGGAACAGCTGATTTCTCTGCGGTACCTGGCGTTCACCGCTTTCTGGCTCAGATCTGAAATTCTACTTTACTTCACAGCTGACTCCTAAAAAATCAGTTCTCTCCGGACGAGATCCTGGAACCTTGCTTACCAGGAGCAGGTGCCCCCCAAATAGAAGGGGCAAGGCCAGCCTCACAACACTCCCTGTTCCCCAGTATCTGTCTGGAGGGGCATTTGCTCCGCTCCTCTCTTCTCTGAAACACTCTTCCGGCTGACACGTTTTGCTTTAGGTCAATTCATACTAGTCCCCGGGAAGTCCGGGGCTGCGCCCTGCCTCTAACCTGACTGCTGCTGTGCCGTGGACGATCCGATAGTGCTTTTGGCAGTGACTCCCGCAGGGAAAACTCATTTCGTTATTACAAATATGTTGGGGATGATAACCTCATTCTTACCTTATTTTCTTGATTTTAAGGCCAGATCTAGCATTTAAATTAGCCCTGGCCTCTGAATTGCCTATTACTGAGATTCCCGAGAGTCCCCGACTTTCTTAAAGCCATGAATTCCTCCCCACCTGAAGGCTTTTCTCCTAATCCTCAGTAAACATCTCTTATGGGACTCCCGACTCTGATCAGCACTTGTTACGCTTATGACAGATTTTGTCATTTTTCAAGGGTCATGGGCAGAAAGCCAGAGCTCCCCTTCAGCTGAAAGTTTAACTACTTTGGGAACAAGAAGATGGTAAGATAAAATGACATCAAATGTCACAAAGTTGTCATTTTAACAACACTGCTATTAATTATGTGAGAAGCAAGACAAGTGATAATAATAAGCTCTGAATTGTAATTGTCAGTATTAGTCCTTATTTTAATAATAGAATCAATCTGCTTGCATCTTACAGGGAAAACATGCCATGTTATGTTACGATAATCCATAAAAAGTTTAATTCATCAGCAGTATCACTTTCAAATACAAAGGACAATAAACAAAAGTCAATTTGGGAATTATACCTAGGTAAAGTCATTTCAAGGTTCAAATTCAAGGAAATGGCATATGCAAAAAAAATAGCACTGGAAATGCTCTTAATTCTCGCTCTCCCTCTCTCTTTTTAAAGACTTTCCTTCCTGCATTAAGAGCTATTTTCAAAGGCTGGGAGAACAGTGACTAATACGCACGCCTGTTATCACTACACTCTGTAATTTAGTAAGAGAAACAAAGTTCAAAAGATCTAAGCTAAGCTATTCTTTTCCATGTTAAAAAGAACGTGATTACTCTGTAGCATTGTTATGGTCACTTTTCACATACCTAGACTAATTCCCATTCTTTATAAATATTCAGTCTTAAAAATGACTGACTTACATAGCTGGTACAATACTGTTGTTTCAAACAAATTCACCAGTGGTTAAGAACAGGAAGAATAATGAAAAGTCAGCGTTCTTTTACATGATAAAATAATGTCTTCATCCATTCAGGCTGCTATAACAAAATCCCACAGACAGAAATGCTTACGAACAACAGAAACGTATTTCTCAGTTCTGCAGGCTGGAGGTTCCGGATCAGCGCACCAGCCTGGCTGGGTTCTGGCGAAGGCCCTCTTTGGGGCAGCGGACTGCAGACTCCTTGCTGGGTTCCTACATGAAAAGGCCTCTTTTGTAAGAGCATTAACTGGATTCACGAGAGCTTCGTCCTCCTGGCCTCAGCACCTCCCAAAAACCCTACGTCCTGATA
The DNA here is from genome assembly GCF_987537825.1 of Furipterus horrens. Taxonomy (NCBI): domain Eukaryota; kingdom Metazoa; phylum Chordata; class Mammalia; order Chiroptera; family Furipteridae; genus Furipterus; species Furipterus horrens. The sequence continues at coordinate 141,112,556 of NW_028327177.1, read as the reverse complement.
CCATCACATTGGGCATTAGGTTTTCAACATATGAATTTTGGGAGGACATAAACATTCCGACACATCAGATAATGGTTTAGCTTAACACATGTATGACAGACGCTACTAAAATAAGCTGAAACAACTGGAAAACTCATTCCTAATCTGTAAATTATCTTCAAGAAAGAAAACCAGATTCTTTTACCAACAGGTTTATAAAGGGTGGAACAAGTCTCAGTTTTGCTCATCACTGCATTCTAGGGCATAACACAACATGGTTCCTTTAAGTACACAACGCACATCTGATGAATGAATTTAAAAAACGGGACAAAGAGCCCTGGCTAGTGTGGCTCACTGGGCTGGGTGTCATCCCGCAAAGAGAAAAGTCACTGGTTCAATTCCCGGTCGAGGCACATGCCTGGGTCATGGGCCAGGTCCAAGGTCGGGAACACGTGCGTGAGAGATTTCCAGTAAATGTGTCTCTCTCACATCAGTATTTCTCTCCCCCCTTTCTCCCTCCCTCACCCCTAAAAATAAATAAATAAAATCTTTAAAAAGAATAAGACAAAGGGGAAAAAAGGTTTATTAATGGCCTCTAGATATGATGCTACACAATAAATCTTTTCATAGGTTCTCTGAGAGGTGTTTTAATAAAATTCACCACAAAACATAGGTTCTATCGCTAGGCTACCAAGTTCACGAAAGTAGACAATTATCTCTATTTCATCTACTGTTGCATCTCTAGAACCTACAGCAAAGTATGAAACACGAAATGATAAATATTTCTGGAATAGAAGAACGAACAAAGAACTCCCAAGGTCTTCATATAGGAAGAAAGTTCTAGAGAAAAAGAACAGGGAAACAATTATCACGGAAGTCAAGATAATGGTCATTTCAACAGAGAGCAGAGCACAGGGGGCTTCTAAATTACTGCCAATGTTTATTTCTTTTTTATAAATTTATTTTTCAATTACAGTTGACACACAATGTATTGGTTACAGGTGCACAACATGTATATACCTTACGGGAGGCCGCCCAGCTCATGGCGCCACCTGGCGCCACGCACAGTACTGCTGACTACCCCCTGTGCGGACTTCACATCCCCGCGACTGTTTGCTACCTGCCCTTTGCACCCGCCCCACCCCACTCTCCCTCCCATCTGGCACCATCAGTTTGTTCCTCTCTGTAAGGTTGTTTCTATTTTGTTCACTTGGTTTTTCAGATTGCACATGTAGGTGAAATGATACGGTTTGTCTTTCCTTGTCTGACTGACTTCACTTAACATCGTACCCTCGAGGCCCACCCCTGCTGTCACCAATGGTAAGCCTTCATTCTCCTTGACGGCCAAGTAATGCTCCGTCGTACGCATGCACTGCTTCCTTCTATCCAGTAGGCGACTGATGGGCGCCGGGGCCGCTTCCAGAGCTCGGCTGGTGTAAGTAACGCTGCAGTGCGCATAGGGGCGCACACAGTCAGTGTGCTGGGTTTCATTAAAAACAGGGCAACAGCCCCAGCTCGGTGGCTGCTGGGTGGAGCGGCATCCCACGCACCAAAAGATTGCGGGTTTGATTCCCGGTCAGGGCACCTACCCAGGTTGCGGGTTCAAATGGTTGCGGGTTCAATCCCTGGTCGGGGCATGTGTGGGAGGCAACCAGCCAGCATTTCTCTCGTATCAATGTTCCCCGCCCGCCTCCCTCCCTCTCTAACATCAATGACCACACCCTTAGGGAAGGGCTTTAAAAAACGGGGCAATATCTTTTTTTAAAAGGAGTGGTGGGTTGTTGCTTACTTCACATTAATTACTTATTCCACATTTAACTCCTTCCCAAAACCTACTTGCCTTTATTCAGCTTATATTGGTTTCCAGAGGAGAGAGGGGCTGGGGCACTGGATGTAAAGGGTGAAGGGACTGAGACCCACAGCTTGGTAGTTACCAAACAGTCACGGGGACCTAAAGTACCACAGAGAAAATACAGTCAATAATAAGGTAATAACTAGGTACGGGGCCAGGGGGGCACTGGAAATATCGGGGGGGACACTTTATCAAGTATATGACTGCCTGGCCACTGTGCTATATACCTGAAACTAATACAACTTAATATTGAACGTAAACTATAATTGAAATTTTCTAATTAAAAAAACAGATATTGCCCTAAGGGATGCTACAGTCTCCGTGGCCGATAAGAAAGGCCAGTCGTCTTTCTGGCTGAAGGAAACAGAAAAACCCTGGGCAGCCAAGGCCCTGGTGAGAGGGGAGAGGGCCTGAGAAGGAGGGCCCGGAGTCAGGTCCGTCCTTACACTCAGGCCAAGCGTCCGGCAGACCCTGCGCAGCGCCTGCCGGTGGAAGCCGAAAGCAGCTCACACCCAAGGGCTGGAGAACTGCACCTGCCAGGCCCGACGGCGAGCAATTTCAATCTAGCCGAATTAATTGACCGCTAAAAGAAAAGCATCAACACTCTCCGGAGCAATATAAGAGACTCCAGGTTCTCAACAACACGACACGGTCAACTCCAGGGTACGATGCAAAGTTACGGGATCTGAACCTGATGAGCCAGGAAACTGCTACCCAGTCTCAAGGGACAGGCAATCAAGAGACGCCAAACCTGAGAGCAGCAAGATGCTGGGGTTATCAGATAAACGCTTTACAGGAGCTATTCTAACTCCGAATAAATGACGGAATAAGAAACCTCAGCAGAGGGATTACCAACTTAAACAACAAACAGCCAAGCAGCAAAAACGCAACATGAAGCTGGAATCTCCACGCCAGAAGCAACCGCCACCGCCACCCGCCAGAGCGGCTCCTAAGCCGAAGTGCCATGGATGCCCTGGAGGAGCTGCAGGGGACAAGTCTGAGCCCGAAGAAAAGACACCGTCATTACTCGTTGCAGGACCAATGACGGAAAAGGGGACTTCAGAGGAGGAAACCCTCCCACTAGCAAGGACCAACAGAAAAAGGAGCCTCGCGCCATCTGAGGACGAGCCCAGTGACAAGGAGCGTGCAGCCGCCACGGCTCCTGGGCCGGACCTTGGTCTAGTAGAGGCCAAAACAGGTCACTTCACTCTGATAACGGAGGGCTTTCGGACAAGGATGGACAACCGTAACCAGCTCCGACGCCCACACACGAAGACCGCTTCCCTCAAGACTAAAATTGACACGCGTCACAGATGTCTCTTTCGTGCGCGCACACTCTACGCAAGGGCCCCTCCGAAGGGTCCCTTCGGCGCCAGCGCCGTAACCAGCGTGACAGACCGCCCACCGCTGCTGCAGCCGCGTCTGTCCCCCCGCAGCCCCCTACAGGGGCTTCTGTGCAGCATGGGAGGGGCTGAGCAAACGGCCGTGACAAATGGATTAGCTCCCGAAACTAGTGCGGCTGCTTCCAACTTTATGATCCAAAGATATTTCAACAAAAACAGAAACAAAAAGGAAAGAAAGAAAAGAAACCTCAGCAGAAAAATGGATAATATAAAAGAGAACCATTTGGAAATTTCAGAACAGAAGACAGAAAATGAGAAATTTTTAAAATTCACTGAATTGACTTAATGGCAGAATAAAAAAAAACACACAGAGGAAAGAGTCGGTGTGTGTTAGTTCTTGAAATCTTCATTTCTCACTTTTAATAATTTTTCCAGAGTTTATTTCGGGAGAAGTAGCCGGTATCCCAAATGAGTCTCTAATCTCGACAGAACAGAAAATTGCTTGTAAAAAAAATGATGAAAGTAGGCGCCGGCATAGACCCCTCTCCCCGCTCCCCCCCTAATTTAAGGCCTAAGGCGGATGGACTAAAAGCACAGGACAGCTACTGCCGTTGCTGCTTCTCCGAGAGTCTGAAGGCGCAGCCATGGCCAGAGGGTGCCGGGAAAGCAGCCCCGCTGGAGGGACGGATCTGGTTGGTGGCCCTGGCACTCCCCTCCCTTAGCTCTGCCCCGTAATGCTGACCCGGACAGACAGGCAATGAAGCCGAGATTTCAGCCCTAACTCACACCAGGATGCAGTGTCAACAGAGCAGAGGATTTTTTTTAAGTGTGCAGATAAAGCACAGAACAAAAAGGAGGCACCTGATTAAAGGCGTATCAGATTTATTCATTCACACCAGATGGCTATTGTTGCATTGGCTGTTGTCATTTTTTTAAAGATTTTATTTATTTGTTTGTTTATTTAGAGAAAGGGGAAGGGAGGGAGAAAGAGGGAGAGAAATGTCCACGCACAGGAGAAACATGGAGTGGCCGCCTCCCGCTCACCACCAACCGGGGACCTGGCCCACGCCCAGGCCTGTGCCCCAACTGGGAATCGAACCGGCAACACTTTGGTTCACAAGCCAGCGTTCAATGCACTAAGCCACACCAGCCAGGGCAACAGGCGTATCACATTTAAAAGTATGAAAACGTCTGTCTCCTGGTTATGACGGAGTAGCTAGTAGCAGCCCGAGCTCCTGTAAGTACAGCTTAAAAAGGGGGGGCGGGGGGCTTGAAAAAGTACAAAGCACAGCTCTTTAAAGCTGAAGAGTTTTCAAGACAGGCAGGCCTCACAAAAGAAAACTCAGTGAGGGCAGCCCATCGTCCCGCCCCCCGCTTCCTCCCTCGGAGGGTTAATCGTTCCTGAGCTGGGAGGAAAGGCTAAGAGGGGGGACAGAGGACAGCGAGGGGCAGAGTGGCCGGGGAGGGAAAGCCGGGCTCCGTGATGCCCAGGCAGCGAGCACGGCAGGGCCACGATTCAGAGGACGGAAGCTTACTGGGGTGTGCTCAGTACCCCTTACGCTACTTATCTTCTCCACACATTCGCTGATTCTTAAAATCCTTCTTCCTCGGGGTTACAAAGCCCACCACAAAGCGAGCCAAAAGCGAGCACACGTCTCAGCAGAAGGCTGGAGACAAACACTGGACTCAGGGCTCGACACGGAGAGGAACCGCAGCCACCACCTGGTCCCTCGCCGAGATCACCAGGGGGCGTATCCTAGGCGTGCGCACGAGGCAGGGGCACGCGCACCTCGCCGAGCCTGACACATGCAACTAGGTTATGTTACCTGTATCAAATGCACATGTGTAACCGCCGCCCCAGGACAGCAGAAGAGAAACCACAGAAGCAACGTTTGAAAACGGAGAATTTCAAAGCCAGTGAAGGACAACCAGCTACAGATTCAAGGACTTCTAAGAACTCCAAACATGGCTGAAGACATTTAAAGGGACCATGGCAAAAAGGGAACCATGAAAATTCTATCGTCACTGTGTTTTACCTATCCAGATAGGACATATTCAATATTTCTAATTCCTATTTTTACACTGCAGTCAGCAAAACGCATACGCAATGAGCAGATGGCACACAGAAGAGACGGAGACAAGGCTGTTACATAACCGAGGTTTTCCACAGGATCCCCAAACTAGAATATTCTAATATTCTGCACTATTTTTGCCCCAGAATAACAAAATGCTCTTGCAATTCCAGCATGTCTTCTCCCACACTATCCTCTAGAGGCAGCACAAAAATCCTGCCAGCACACGGCCTATGTGTGTGTAACCGTGTGTGTGTGTGTGTGTGTGTACACATACATATTTTCTATTTTTTGAAAATACTGCAACGTAGAGCAAGACCGCAGGTCCTGGGCTGGGGCCCACAGAGCCAGCTGCCCGGCGTGTCCTCTGCATGGTGGCGGTGGGTGCAAGGGGCCCCCTTTCGGAGCCCTCTGTGCTGTCATCACAGGAGCCTCTCAGGAAGAGTGCCCTGCTAGCCCCCTTCCTTGATAATGTCTGGAGGACAGCTTTGCACCTTCTGTCAGGCGCGGTGCACTCTGAGGTCACCTCCTGGACGGTGGTTCTCCCGCAGGCAGTGACAGGGAAGCTAAGACCCAGTCCCCATCGGCCAGAGGCACCTCTGAGACCAGGTGGCAACGGGCTTCCTGCAAGACCGCAGCTGGAGAGGGCAATGTGTCTATTACAATTTCAGCGGCTTGCAGAAGAGATGGAAAAAAAATTTAAAGTAATAAAAAGGGGATAAATAATAGAAGAATCCTATTAATAAAGATCTTGATCTCAAAAGCATATTCATATCGAGTCCATCTCTACAAATCAGCCTGTAATTCTTTTATTGGTAATAAATATACCGCATGCATTTTCTTAGAAAACCCCTTATTTCAGTAATATTGCATGTGGATAACCAAGTTACCAGCTATTTATGAGGTTGAATATTGCATTGCCATTTTACAGGCCCAGAGTGGAATCAAACATTAGCGATTTTATGTAACTTAGCAGATTCCCAATGGCTGCTTCTCCCAGGAGCGCTGTCAGCAGAGGCGGCCGCTCACTCATCGAGTGCTTGCTGAGGACCCGCAGTAGGCCGCGCACCGTCTGAGACACCAGGTTACAGCACTCCAAAACCCACAATTAAAAAAAACTCCCTTCTCTCAATAAAAAAGAAATTAAAAAAGAAAACATCCCTTCTCTCATTAGCCTTATATCACAGTAGAGAGAGAAAATAATAAAAACGAAGTAAGTAGAATGCAGATAAATGCTAGAGAATAAAAAGCAGGACTGGGAAATAAGGAGTGTGAGAGGCAAGTCGATCAAGTCGATTTTGAAGGCGGGGCGGCCCGGAGGCCGTGGCCGAACTCCAGCGCGAGCACACGCGCAGGGTGAGACACGGTAGCCTGGGAAGGAAGCCGTCCCTCTGAAGTGAGGAAATGGGAGACTTCAAGTCAGATTAAGTCCGTCTTTACAAGGCACTGTTCTCAAATGAAATATGAAACGTTAAAAACGAATAGGCCTGAATGACCAATATGATATCTTAAAAATAAAAACACTGTGGAAAGTCTATTCCATTTAAATCAGCTATATCTTCCTACTAAGTCACAGTGAACACCGCTATTCTGTACTTCCATAGAAAATATCAACTCTGACCACTTCACTGAGCGATGATGCAGAAGGGGCGCCTCGCTATTTCACATACTGGGGTTATAGAAATGCACAAGACAATTTAAAAATCCCTTCTCTCATGAAGCTGACATACAAGACAGGGGAGGAAAAATGAACTAAATAAGTAGAACATACGGTATCTCAGAAATGATGAGTCACCTCTCAGGCTCTTACTGGCTCCAAAGTCCTGTTTTCATAAACACTTTTAAATATACTAGAATTACAAGTGCTAATGTACTTACGGATAGAGCAGCCTTAGCTGTTTTTGTTACCCATCCATTAACTGAGGTAGTTATTTATTGCTGCATAACAAAATACTGAACAACTTGGAGACTGGAAAACACAAACGGAACCTCACAGTTTCATGGATCAGAAACCTGGGAGCACCTTCGCTGAGCTCTCACGAGGGCGCAGGCAACACGCTGACCAGGACTCCAAGCATCTCAAGACCTGACCAAAGTGAAATATATGCTTCCAAACCCACTCACATGGGCCGCTCCAAAGTCCCTTGAAATATGGCAGCTAATGTCCCCTCATAGTGGGAGCAACAAAGGAGACAGAGACAGAGAGAGAGAAGAAGAGAGACAGACAGAGAGAACCCAAGATGGAAATCCCATCTTTAATACCTAATCTCAGAGCCCTGCCCAGGTAGCTCAGCAAGTCAGAGCGCCATCCCGATGCACCAAGGTCACGGGGTTGATCAGGCAGGGCACACACAGGAAGCAACCAATGATGCATCAGTAAGTGGGACAACAAATAGATGTATCTGTCTCTCTCTCTCTCAATAAAATTTGAAAATAAATAAAATCTAATCTCAGAAGTGAACTTCCATATCATTTCTCCTGCATTCTACTCATTAGAAGCAAGTCCTTAAGTCCAGTCTACAGTGAAGTGAGAAGAACCTTACAAGGGCGGGAATACCGGGGACCAAGGCAAGTACCACGGGGCAGCACCTTAGAGGCTGCCTGCCACCCCGCCTGTGCCAGCTTATTTACATGTTTAAATTTCTTGATCCTTAGGAAGGTGGTCTGTTTATACACAAAACACGTGAAATTTTGGTAATACCCTAGTGGCCAGTAGGGTCCATACCTAAAAAGCAGGTTAAGGAAGACCTGTCACACGTAAATCCTTAAAGTGGATGCATTTTTCATTGTCAGCGTTGGGGACTGTTCTGTTACGTGGTAAACCATACTCATACATTTACCTCTCGGTGTTTTAAAGTTTCACCAATACAGAAACATACAAGGAAACGTGGGACAGAGTGCTCTAGACCTCACTGCGAAATAGCCTGGCCTCCTCTGCTCTGCTCTATGGCCCTCTGCTCCCCTTCCCAACCGACCTACAGACTACAAGTATAATAATTTACTGCTCAGGATGGATAATCATTTTCTGCTGAAAGACAGACTAGCAACTCTTTAAAAAATGCGAGAAACCACTTAGATCTATTGAGGTTTTCTTCTCATCTTCTTTTGCCCTTACTATTTTTTAAAACTGAATCAACAGAAAAATTTAAAGCACAGAAAAGGGGAACGCTATGGAAAGACTCTGGCTATTTTTTGTTGGGATAAAATATTATGTTATTTTTCTAAACCCTATGCTTATATCTGAGGACCAAGCCCTTTCATTATATTTGATGAGTCATATCATACTGGATAGATTTAATGCTCTTGAGAATAAAAACAACACTCATTTTTTCTAATAACCACACACATTAATAGACCAGTATTTCTCCTGAAATACTAGGAGGCCGAAAAGGTCAAATACAGCTTAGAAACATTACCATACCAAGTGGAAGTGTCATTTGTCCAAGGTCATTACATGGGTCTGAGGAACTGCGGGGTTTTTGTCCCTGAGGCCAGTACTCGTCAACTGACTTCAGAAAAAGAACGTGATCAGACCCACGAAAAAAGAGGACCTTCTCTTCCCATCCCTACTAACAGCTACTGTGTATTTTCATGTCACAGACAACGAACATGTGTTAGGAAATGAATGAGGGTCTGCATCACATGGGGCACCGTCAGGAACTGGGTTATACAGAGATAAGAGGACAAGACAAGCTCTTATCTTAACGGGACTGACAGATGAGCAAGGGAACCAAGGAGTGCTAAATTATCGACAAAAATGTCCCTGAAGGCGGGCCACACAGCGGCGGTAACAGCCAGGGGCCTGCTTTGGGTGGCCTGCCTCTCAGATTAAGGGGCGTTTAAGGAGAGAGCAAGGGAGGAGGACTCAGAAGGTGAGGAGCCGGGGGGTGACCATGCCAACGGGAGAGTCGGCAACAGGAATGGTCCCCAGTCCCCGGCGGAAAGAGGTCAGCGCCCTGGCTACCGGGACAGCGGGAGAGACACAGACAGGCATCGTGACCAGGCCTGGCACTTACTCTAAACGCAGTGGGGACCCCTGAAGGGACACTCTCACCCCACATGCATTTTAAAGAGAGTGCAGTTCCCGTTGTGCAGAGGAAGGAACAAAGGGAAAAGGAAACAAAAACGCCACACACACTCCACCCCTTCTTTCTCCTCTTTATTTAGGTCAGTGTTTCACAGTTTTTCCCCCAAGACTCAAAACAGTAAAAAAGATGGAGAGAGGGAGAGAAATTGAGAGGCTTAAGATATATTCTGAAGACGAATAACGGGGCTTATGGGAAGATTATATATATACAAAATGAGGAAGGAAAAGAAATTACCAATTTAAGAAAAAAGACTGGAAGAAAAGGTTTCTTGGAGGGCAATGAGAGCTCTCTTTCTCTTTAACTTCATTGAATAAATAAATACGCCATAATTCTTCACCTTCTCCCTACGGAAGACTTTCTCGGCTGCTCCTGCCCTCTGCAGTTAGCGGCAGTGGTGCACACTCTTACCCTGATGGCTCAGCGACCCAGCGAAGGCACGCCTGTGCCAGAAAGTCCATTTTTTTTGTTGGTGACACATTACACACCCCTTCTCCCCCCACCTCTGCCCAACGCTGCTCAGTCCCCACCCCCCTCGCCCCTGGCCATCACCACACTGGTGTCTGTGTGTGTCCATGGGCTACTCATGTATGTCCTCTGGCTGATCCCTTCATCCTCTTCTATCCAGCCCCCCCTCCGCCCCCTTTCTGACAGCTGTCCGTCTGTCCCATGTGTCCCTGCCTCTGGGTCTACTTTGTTCATCAGTTTATTTTGTTCACTGGATCCCACATATGAGATCATCCTATAGTTGTCTTTTCCTGGCATAATGATCTCCAAGTCCATCCATGCCGTCACAGAGGGTAATGAGAGGCCCTTCTTTGTCACGGCCCTGTCATGTTCCATTGCGTAAACGGCCACAGCTTTTCCACCCACCCACCTACACGGATGGGCACGCGGGCTGCCTCTGGACGTTGGCCATCATAGATAATGCTGCTATGAACTTGGGGGTGTACATACTCGTTATCACTGGTGTTTCAGGACCCTGAGGGTACACTCCCAGAAGTGGAGTCAAGGGGTCACAGGGCAGCCCCACTCGGACCTTTCTGAGGAAACTGCACACTTTTCCACGGTGGCTGCAGCAGTTGGCATTCCCACCCTCAGTGAGGACCCCGGGGGTCCCTTTTCTCTTAAGACCTAAATTCCTTTCCACTCAAAAATCTTAAGCCATCTGTTTTGTGTGTAGAAGATGTTCAACTAAAGGAATCGACATGTCTGTGAAACTAAAAACCAAGATCACCCGGCCACCGAGCCGCATGCGGCCCACGGCCCACGAGAACGCGCACCGCCCGCACGCACGCGCGCACTGCCGGGCCCTCCCCGGCGCCTCTGGGCGGTCCCTGCCCCCGGAGCCGCAAGGGTCATCAGCCGACTTGCCTCAAAAACTATCTTTAGATAAAAAATTCTCTACTTCCTTGCTGCAGTCTTCTGTTTCCGTTTGTTTCAAGGGTTTTAGGAGTTGTTCATTGGAGCAATTTTACAAAAGCTTCCTTAAAATTCCTGCTGATGATTTCGATTCCTACGTCATTTCAGAGCTGGCATCTGTCCATTATGCTTCCTCGTTACATTTGAGGCTTTCCCGACTTTTCGCATGACGAGCCATGGGGCGCCGCACGCTGGCCGCTCTAAGTGTCATACTAGGACGCTCCGATCCCTGCCTAAATCTGCCGGTTCAGCAGGTGGTCCGCCTGTTTAGATTCAAAGGCAACTCCAGGCTCCCTTCTGGGGGCTCTGATTCAGATGTCAGCTTCGTTTACAAGGTCTCTCCGGGGCCCCTCCGGCTTTGCCCGTTGGTGCGCTCTCTGGACGGCAGGACTCCGACCGCACTTCATCCTCAGCATGGGCCTGGCTGGGGAGAAGCACTGCCCCCGTTCAGTGGGGCCAGGCTGGGAAACAGGCTCCTGCCCACAGGACGGAAGAGAGGGGGCCACTGCCTCCTTCACGGGGGGATGGGCGCCAGTGCAGATCCCCGCCCGCAGGCTCTACTGGGGAGGCGCCAGTGAAGATCAAGGGCTCCAACCCCGGGCTCCTTTGCAGCAGGACGCTTCTTCCTGACCAAGGTTTCGTTCCCGGAACTGTTTAAGGTCAGGGCAACACCCCGTTAATGCTGACCGGCTGTGAAAGCCAGCGTCCTACCCCCAGGACCTGCTGGGGAGCGGGGCCGCCTTGGAACTGTCAGGGTGCTCCCTACAGGCGCCCCCGGGGAGAGACATCGCTTCCCTTACGGGAAGGAGAGGGGGGAAGGAGAGGGCATACCTCAGAGCGCAGCCCCGAGGCTCCCCTGGAGCAGCAGATCTTAGCGCCGTGCGTGGGGGAAAGGGGGCGTGGGGGAAAGGGGGCATGGGAGAGGCAGAGCTCTGGCCGCAGACTCTCCCACTGCAACACCTGCTCGGGTCGGCGCGGGGCGCGCAGGGTTCACGGGGATGCTCTCCGAGGGAGCGGGCAGGACAGGCTAACAAGTGTCTGCCTCAGGGGGCCGTCCTAGGGCTAAGGAGGAAAGGCAGCCCTCGGTGCTGTCTTCAGTCTGCGCGCATTAGCCTTTCCAGGTGGTGGGCTCTCTAGAACCCAGGCCGGGACATATGGAAAGCAAGAAAGAGACCACCACCAGGGAACTAGCCCTTGGGTCCCAAGGTTGGCAGTCAGTCCACCTTCTCTTCCCCAACTTTCGGGGTTTTCTGGTGGGTGATTTAGAGGTTTTGTTCAGGATTTTGTTGTGATTAGTAGAAGTAAAATGTAAGGAACTTACTACATCTTGCTCAGAACTCAGGCCCTGTCACTTACTTTCGGTCTAGATTTTGTGTGCCCTGCCAGTCCCTAAGTGTCCAGGGGACATAGACTGTGTTTTTACTCATCTTCTTAACTGCGGGCCTAGCAGAAAGTGTCATATATGATGTGTTTTACTTCCAGTAGCTGTAAGAAACTGGCGATACAACTTCTGGGCCTTTACCCACCATTAGGGTCACAATGGACCTCTGAAGTGTGTTCATTTATTCAGTAAACACCTGTTTTGGGAAAGCTTCTGGGGGCGCAGCATGCATAAGGCAGCTAACAGCCCGGGCGCTACGGCCTACCCGTCTCACCGACTGGGGTGGGGTGAGGTGGGGAGACCACAGCCATCTGGATACTGTGTTCTCGTCACAATGACCAAAACGCAGCCCGCGGTACTTAGTTAGTGTTAAGAATATACATTTGAAAACCTGGGAACACTCAGAAGCCTACACATTTTGCTACTGACATGGGCAGGGTGATTTTTTTCAGTTGGTGCAACGGGACTTTCATGATGTGACAAACTAGTTATCAAATACTCACCACATAGAGCTGTTTCCACAGACCGGCCCACTCCTGGAGAGTCGCCGTGACCTCTGTCACGATGGAGTCTTCAAGCGGGACGACAGTTTCATACTGCCTGCAATCGCAACAAACAGCCGGTTACCTCTGATAATTACCAGAGTGCTGTCCACTGCCCTCCCCAACGTGTGTCCCGCCAAGGTTAAAGCCGAGCAAGCAGAAAGAGAGACGCGCCTGACTCCCGGAGGTACTCCGCAGCAATACGCTGCAACAATGTAACAAAACCCAATTCATGAAGAAACACTTGGGTTTTGCTACATCTGTATCTATCTCCTCAATTCTACTTTTAGAAATACATATTGCCTTTAAGACAGACTTGATAAAAATACCATTTTAAGCTTCTTGTTTTTCAAGGAAAGAAAATAGCAATGCCCAAGTCTTGCTTATATTGATTTTAATTATTTATTTGTTTATTTTTAGAGAGAGGGGAAAGGAGAAAGAGAAGGAGAGAAATATCACTGTGTGGCTGCCTCTCACACACCCCCAACTGGGGACCTGACGTGCAACCTAGTCATGTGCCCTGACTGGGAACTGAACCAGCGACACTTGGCTCGCAGTATATTGATTTTTTAATTATCTATGTGTCCTTTAACATTTATCAGTATTGCAAAATAGCTCGTGTTCTTGTTATAAAATATGGCAATGGGGGGGCACTGGGTTCTGAGTGGTTTTATGAGCTCTCCCTTATCCTGGTGCTGTATTTTCTTAGAAACCAGTGATAGTGGAGGGATTCTAGGTCTGGTGGAGGAATTCTGACTCTGGAAACAGAAATGTCCTGGGTTCCTCTCATCCCACCTTGTAAGACGATGGTGCCAGTCCCTGTGCTAACTGCTAAAGGTTGATCAGTGACCAACACGGGCAGGGTCGCTATCTTCAGAGAACTCTTGGGCTGGACAGGGAACCAGACACATAACAAAACAAACAGGTATGAACGGTGAAACAAAGAAGAAAATTAAGGTGTACAGTCGGAGATTTTGGACAGGAGACATGATTTAACAAGAGAGGCTCTGTGAAGTCCCCTTGAAGAAGTGGCAAAGACAGAAAGGACGCAAAGTGGCCATGAGAGAAAAGGCGTGCAGGGAGGGAGGGGACCCGGTCCGGTGTCTGCAGGGGAGAGAGCACAAAGGAAGCCACTATGGCAGGAAACAATGTCACACATCGAAACACTTAAAGAAGGCTGGTGCGCCGAGGCCAGCTCTCCCAGGGCTTTTTTTAAATGACACTAAAGATTCCAGACCTCAGTGCGTTTTGAAAAAGAGAAGCTACTGAAAGGTTGTTCAAATAGGGGCGTGGCTTGATGATGTTTTTGGTAACGTCTATGCCAATTTTGAGGGGAAAAAACATTTTCTGAGACTAAAGATTCCACACGCTGATATGCTGAGGGGATTAGATCCCATATTCTGATTTACTGGCCAAAAAGAACATTATCCACTTGGAAAAAGCAAAGGAAAGTATATTTCACAACATTAGCATTAAGTATCATTTCTTTACACAAAAAAATAGCTGACAATCACCACTCTGTTCAAAGATGACCCAATGCATTAATATGAAGCATCAATGAACTTGTTAGTTGATTATGTTTTATGGCTTTATTGTTTAATTTTGTGTGATTTATTCCAGCAGACAAAAAGAATCATCTTGGGATGATGCCAGAGAACTATCCATATTCATCTAACTTATAAGCTTATTAAAATAAAAGCTTTCATCAAGGGCTTGCACAGAGTGAAATATGAATCCATATTTTCCTTGTGTCACTACCATCCAAGGTACTGATTCTCAGGCTCTACCGATTATTTCAAGTATTATAACAGTTTTTAAATAAATGGTTTATTTTTGTTTTTAAAAACAAGTCATACTGAATTCCCTCTCCGATAAAGAGTAAGCCAGTCATAAATGACAGCTCTGAAAAGGAAGTCTTAATGACTTACTGATACAAAAGTGAATTGAATGAGAAGACCGCCTTTACTTCAAGCTACCGGATGCCTGGATATGAATAAAAATTTCAAAGGTTATTTCTGTGTGGTACGTCTTAAGTGCTACAGAGATAATCAGGAGATTGACAAAAACAATCACGGAGACAACAACCGTTTGGCAATTAAAAAATTTTATTACTGTTTATGCTATTACAGTGGTCCCAACGGACCCCCTTTGCCCCGCCCCACCCCCACCCCCGCTCCCCACTTCCATATCGTCCCCCACACCGTTGTCCGTGTCCACGGGTCCTTCATATTGTCCTTGACGGATCCCTTCCGCTGCTTCAGACGGCCCCGGCCTCCCGCCCCCCCTCTGACCGCCGTCAGTCTGCTCCGTGAGTCTGTGCCTCTGGGCCCGTTCTGCTCCCTGGCTTCTCTCGTGCATTAGATCCCTCCTGTCAGTGAGGTCACGTGGCGTTTGTCTTTCACCCACGGGCTCCTTTCGCTGAGCACACCGGTCTCCGGTTCCAAAGAAAACCTGAGCCTGAGGCTCAGACAGGTGCCCTGTGACGCGGACTATGCGTGCTACGGCTGTGCCGAAGGAGAAGGCTCGCTCCTGTGGGTCAGATA